>NC_041343.1:23010874-23610874 GCF_004354835.1 Perca flavescens
GATTGGTATAGAGCTATACAGTTAGAGGGGCTATTAGACAGCTTAAGATTTTTTACAGATTTCGCTCCACTGAAGGACATACATTTTCCAAAGCCTTGATGCTGTTTGATTCTATAACTGACATACTAATTGTCTGAAACTATATGAAATATTTAATGAATAAAGATTATCACTTTGAAGTTGTCTTGTGCACCTTTTATATTCCAATAATGTAATAGAATTGATTGCTATGTGCCAATGTCTTAATTGTCATGCAATGGTACTGAATACCCTTTAACCTTATTTCAACGTGCTTTGAATCAATTCTCTTGAGTCAAGCAGGTTCAATCCTAAGGAAAATGACACCCAATATATCCTAAAATCATCCATAAGATACATACTGTAGATTGCATACAACATACAGTACTTAAGTTAAGCGACCACAGACTTCTTCCTTCTGCCCTCATACTTTTACCAACCACTGTGCTGCCTTCTCCACCGTCTTTTCTGCAGGCCACAGAGAGCGAGCTGGGAGATGTGGACCTGTCTGGACTTCCAGAGGCTGCGGTGGACAGCGAAGAAGAGGAGGAAGATGAGGACTTGGAGAGAGCTTCAGATACTCTTCTGGGCCGAGACCTGGTCCGAGAGAGTCTGGAAAAAGACCCAGCCGACCGCAACGACGACGACATCGGTGAGTCTAACTCTGTGATCGGAAATGTTATTATTTTTTGCTCGTCTGTGATCAACTAATGAATAGTACACTTAATATTTCAATAAAATGCACTTAATTGTAATGAAATGGGGCACTTAGACCGTATGTGCCTGCATGTCACTTTATATACTTGAGGACTGTCAGTTGCTACTTTTAGACTTCATGTACAGGACATACAGCCCTCGTAGACACCATCTATCATTCAGTGAGCACAGAGGAGATACACAAATACCCCTCTAGCAAAGAGACCCCCCTCAGTGGTCTCTAAATACCAGTGCCCTTCCAGTGTGTATTTTTCAGCAGGGAATCAGAGAGACAAGCTCATTAGCAGGACCCGTTGGGGTCCTGGAGGAGAAGGAGACCACATCAGAGAGCTGGCCGGGCCTGCTGGGAGGCTGGCCTTCCCATGGCCTTCACAACGGACTGGTCACACTCAGCTCATTCAGAGAAAAGAGATAAAGGAGTTGAGGGGAGGGAAGCAAGGTCTTAAAGGTCCCATGGCATGACAATTTTACTTTATAAGGTTTTTTAACATTAATATGCGTTCACCCAGCCTGCCTATGGTCCCCCAGTGGCTAGAAATGGTGATAGGTGTAAACCGAGCCCTGGGTATCCTGCTCTGCCTTTGAGAAAATGAAAGCTCAGATGGGCCGATCTGGAATCTTCCCCTTATGTCATCATAAGGGGAAAGGTTACCTCCCCTTTCTCTGCTTTGCCCGCCCAGAGAATTTGGCCCACCCATGAGAGAGAGAGACATCATGGCTTGCAAATGAGCGAAGCATGGCAGTTGGTCAAGGCCACACCCCCTACCTCCACCTTGCCCCCCCCTCTCTCCTCCTCAATAGCATTTAAAGCAACAGACACAGAAATGGCACATCCTAAGGAAAGGTCATTGTGGGACTGGCTCTAGTGGCTGTAATTCTGCACCAAGGCTGAATTTCAGGAAAGAGACTTCAGATACAGTATTAGGGGACAATTAAGGCCTGTATCAAAGCATCTAAAAAGCAGCATGTCATAGGACCTTTAAGTTCAACCCTGGCTCACATAGTACCTAAAAAAAACAACTAAATAAATAGATATATTTTTTCAGTCCTTGGTTGAACTGCTCAACCTATAAACATTTGCAATCTGATTAGGGGTAGCATAAAGACATATGTTTCTTTTAAAGGTGGGCTAAATGGAGGCTAGCTCGTTCCTCCCTCCTCCTCATCCCGTCCCCTCTCCCTCTTTTCCGTGCACTAACCCCCAACCCCCAAATCCTTCTTGTCGGTTATTGGCTGGAACACAGTTTGTTATGTTTCGTGGTGCAGGTTGGCACGGTTTGTTTTCGTTGACGTTTGTGGAGCCTGGGCTGTCTACGGAGACCGTGTTTTTTTAGTGTGTTCAGGGGACTGGCAGCTCGCGCATAGTGAGATGTTTGCTGTATGTGACAACAAATGTCTAAAAAAAGCCTAAAAAATGTGTGACATCGCTTAGAGCACCTTTAAGGGGTCATAAGCCAAAAAGGTTGGGAACCAGTGCCTATCTTGAATAGTCATCAAAATATTTATAATAGGATTACAACCTTATAATGCATGTAGATTCCATCACTGCCTGATCAATGACTCAATTAACTTTATCCAGGTTTGAGTAGTCAAACAACAGCATTTAGTCCTATGAGAAGTATTTCACATAATATAACCTTGTCTAGTGTAGCTTTATTCTGCTTAGCTCACCAGATCAAGGTGGTTTCAACTCATAGTACTCAACATGTACTAAACCAAATTTAAACTTTGTGATTCTGTTTTCTCATCTGACAAACCATCTTCCAACCAAAATGCACTGTTTAGAAACACTAACAATTACTTTAAAAAGTGTGATCATTTTTTATTATTTTAAAAGACCAAAGGAAAAAAATGAAAGAGAGGAAATGAATAAGGTGATAACAGCAGGGGAAATAAATGGTAGCTACTTAGCCAGGCTGCATAGTGTGCAGGTTGGAGCTAGGTCACTGTGTTCTCAGTGCAGAGGAGGTAGACAGAAGATCTGTAGGGAAGGAACATGCTGTGAAAGTTTCTCATTAGGCATGAAAATCTTAGGCACTGGTAGTATGCACTGCTCCTGGCTAATAAAAGTATGGCATTAGCATATACTGTGATGTGTGTGCCTATGTTATTGTGATGTTTGACTTCTATAAGGTTACAGGTTGTTAGGATTTTGATGAAAATCTTTTTTTCCTGAAATCCTTGAGACTACAATTTTAACATTTAAACACTTTCTAAAATATTTTTTCTTTGTACTTGAATTGACATTAGCCCTGATTTGAATGTGAGAAGGGTTTGCTTGCAGTAGGGACCATTTAATTTTATCGATACATTCTCTTTCTGTTCCATTCAATTGCTTTCTTCTCTGCCCTTCATCTTGTTTGTGCTAAATAGAGCAACTACTGGAGTTCATGCACCAGCTGCCTGCCTTTGCCAACATGACCATGTCCGTGCGGAGAGACTTGTGTAGCGTCATGGTGTTTGAGGTGGTGGAGCAGGCTGGCACCGTCATGCTACACGACAAACAGGAGGTATGAATAAACTAATAGCACACACAGAAATGTTAAGAGAAATATATCACAGTTACTGTTACAGGTCACTCTAAAAGTTTAAGAACGTTTTTGAAATTAATGTTCAGAATTTGAGGTTTGTAAGAATATTTCTTATGCATTGAGTTATTATGTTTTCATGTTACTGGCCTCTTTTGCTGTATGTCCCACTAAGAATAATCACTAACAGGGTAATTATGAAATGCACAATGGGTTTGTTTTATTACATTTTTATGAATTTATTACACTGAATTCCCTTACCAACTGAATTGGTGTTGATCATTATTCAATCAAAAACAAGATGTGTTTCATAATTCTTAATTGGGTCATTAATATTATTACAGTTAAAGGATCTTACATTTGTCTTTCCATGGCCTGCAAAACAGTGACATAACCTTTTAAAGAGCACACTAAAATACACATAACCATAAAGAGAGTTGTAGCAGGCAAGCATGGTAATAAGAACATGCAAAAGCTGGTAAAATAGAACATAAAGAAAGGGTGGAATAAACAACACGAAACTGCACAGTACATGGAACCACACACACACACACACACACACACACACACACAGAGGTTTGAAAGAGCACATACAGCTGTTGACACATTTCTGTGCGTACAGACAAACACATCCTCACCATATTCCAGTCTATCCCAAGCTAATTCTTATACAGAAACTGGTATGTGCAAAGTCACTGCGGAGTAAAAGGCTGAGCTGCTACACAGCTAATTAATTAAGTTACAAGCCTGAGAAACAGGATCTCTGTCATGGCTGTTTGGTTACACACAGTAGCATTAGAACCGACAGGGCGATAGATGGCAATGAACTGCCAGCTGCCGAGGAAGAGAATCCATGTCAGCAGGACAAAACCACACACACGCGATAAGGCAGTGTGCACCATATAGGTGTCTGTGCCTTCATACTGTCTCTGTTGAGTCAGTTGACGGACAGGTCTCCTCCACTCTGTCTCTCTGTGGACTCGTGTTGAAGGTCAAAGAGAAGCACTTGGCTCCTCTCACAAATGAACACAACTCTGCTAAGTGAGCGAGGGAGGGAAAGGAAAATAAACTAAAGTGGTCTAACAGAAGTAAAAAGAGGTGAGATGCAGAAAGGAGGAGAGATTGCAGGTAGAGTGTGAAACCAGCTAAAGTTATTTTACTGACCATTTTATTTCAAGAATAAGAACTTGACAAATAATAGTTAACCCACCTTTGCAGGCTGACATAAATATTCTAGATATAAACTCATATTATGTATGATAAAAAAGTGATTCATGCAAACATTATAAAAATACCCTCTAAAGAACGTTTGTGTTTATTATGTACTGTACGTGGTTCGTTGCCTTAGCTCACCTTCCTTATTACCATTTCGTCATTGCTGAGAAATGAGGAGAGTGAGAGGCTGACTAGAAGCAAGAGAAACAGAAGCACTGAGAGATTTGGAGATTGGCAGGGTGAGAAACAGTCAGAGAATGAAAAGGCAATGAGGAGGAAATATTGGTTATAGTTGCGGAGGCAGCCCGGGGCACACTCACCCTCTCTCCATCCGCTCACACCCGTGGATGAATAGCTTGTTATATTACGCCTGCCAGCATTTCCTTTTCAAAAGCCACCATATAGACACAATACCCCTTTACCGCCATACTCATACCTCACTCAACGCACATAATGCTCACATTATAATACATGTCAGTTAGTAATATATAGCCATTTTAACAGCCATTCTTGCACAGCATAATTCTGTTGCTTGGATAGTGCAGCTACTTCCAAATCCTTCAAACAATACAGTGATATCCAGTGTGCTCTTTGAAATCTGATGATTTTAGATCATTCATTACTTCATTACATTTGCCAAGTGATGTTAATGATGAGTCTTACAGAGTGAAACGCACTGTTTTATTCTGATCCACAGTCAAACCGTTATATATTTGACGCTATTGCTTGTACACACTACCCTGGTACTACATAAGAGTAGTTTTGGAATATAATGTACACATGGATGAAAAGTATATTGATTTAGCTGTGGAAAAGTTTGAGTGTTTGATGTATGCCTGATGATTTTAAAAAATGTCGTCTCTGTATGCCTTTCTGCAGCTGGACCTCTGGTACGTTATCCTAAACGGGGCAGTGGAGATCAGCCATCCAGAGGGAGGAGTGGAGACTCTGTGTATGGGCAACAGTTTTGGCATCTCACCCTCACTGGACAAACAGTACATGAGTGGAGAAGTTCGCACCAAAGGGGACGACTGCCAGGTAAGGAGGACTGATGAAGATTTGTTTTTTTAAATGAATCATTAAATAATGGTTGAGCTGCTCACTGCAAGATGTTGATGTGCACTTACAGCTTCAACATGATTATTAACAAAATCATTTTGCAGCAACCTGTTGTAGCTGAAAAAGACGGTGATAGCATTTCAGTTTGCTTTAAGTGCCCATATTATGAAAAAAACACTTTGGGGTGATTTGGGGTGTTCTTTTGTGTCTCTGGTGCTTCCACACACATACAGACTTTGAAAATAATCCATCCATGCTGTTTTGAGTGAGATACGGTTTCTGAATGTGTCCTGCATTTAGTCTCCTGGTGAGCTGTTCAAAATCGGCACGGCTTGTGACGTCACAAGCCGAAACGAGCTGGCTAACCGCAACCGTTAGCTCATAGCGTAATGCTAACGCTAACATGCTACCTCGTTCTCAATAGCAAAGCACTGCTACAACACACACAAGTTCACCATAATCTATAAAAGAACTACTTACATGTGCGCCCTGATTTAGAAGTCTCCCAGCTAATCCTGCCTTGTAACTGACCGAAGTTGGCGAAACAGGCTTTCTTTTACCGTCTCTAGAGTTAGCTAGCTGACATGATCTACATCTGAGCTACTGAGCATGTGCGAGTGCAATCAAAGATAGTACAGAAGAAGAAAAGAGGTCTCACTCTGTAGCTAAAACAGAAACCAGGTGAAAAGAGGATCTGCAGCAGTGAGAGAGAGCTGTGTAGTACAACAAAAATATGGTGTTTTTTGAAAATTAAACCATGTAAACCTATTCTGGTACAACCTTAAAATACATTTATGAACCTGAAAATGAGTATAATATGGGCGCTTTAAAAACTAATGTATTTGCTTGCACTGACACAACTTGTCAACTAGAGATAAATCATTTCTTTAGAGATATGATATTGCCGTTGTTACCTGAGCAGTCATGCATTGATTATAATGAATAATTGATTTTCATAATATACCATGAATTCAATGGTTTTGAATTTAAATTATTTTTGAGTTAATTTGTATGAAGGGCTTTTTATACGACAGTGTAACTGTAACTAAATAATGACACATCTGAATTTAGAGATTGTCAATTTCACCTTCCTGACATTTATAATAAAAGTTGACATTTGTAAGTTATGATAGCATTGCTTTTGGTATACCTTTTAAAAAAAAAAATAGAATATTGGGCATCAGTTAAACCACAGGTCTGTTGCACATTGTCATGTAGTGGTGTATTTTTAAGACGTGTTTCCAAATAGCCATCCAGGTTTCTCACAGTCTTGATATAGAGCTGGGATGTGATGGTAATGAGTTTTCAAACGTGAAAGTAGCCTAGCGTGTACTTGCGGTAACCGCCTCTCTGTCCACACTGCTTAGTTCCTCCACTGCACGCATCATTTCCTGTCTTCAGAAACACAGGAAGTTGCAGAGGTCAGACTTAGCGAGCCAAATGCTGAAATTGATGATTGAGTCAAGGGAAGTGCAGCGGGCGATAATGCTTTAGGTTAGTGAAGAGTCATGTCTTGGCACATTCTGTGCAGTGTGGTATAATGGGAAGTTAGTTTAGCTCCAGTGTCAAATGGAAGGATGCTTATGCGAAATGGCTATGTGACAGGATTTTGGACCACCATAGGTATTGAGCCTTTTTTAATTGAGTTTAGTTAGAGAGAGGAATAGTGTTGTTGGACCTTCCATCATCCGTCCATTCCTCCCATGTCTCTCTCTGCCCGCCCTCATGTTTCTTCTCTGCGGTTGTTTGACTACCCGACTGTGGTGCCAAGCAGTGTTTTGCTCTACCACAAGTTCACCCGCTTTCCCCATGTCATCCTCGACCAGTTCGTCTGCGTCGCCCAGGAGGACTACTGGCGCATCCTCAACCATGTGGAGAAGAACACACACAAGGTGGAGGAGGAGGGGGAGATCGTGATGGTGAAAGAGCACCGCGAGCTAGACCGCAGCGGGACCAGGAAGGGACACATTGTCATCAAGGTTAGTGATTTTAAATGTTAGAATTATGTTTTTGTTTGATGTGATGGAACTGGAGTTCAGCCAGGGTTCAAGAAGGCCTTTTGCTGTTCTGAAACGTCCACTGAAATTCTTGAGGTTCAAACGTAAGCTTAGACTAGTATTCACCCAGAGCTCAACTCAGGCACGGTGCCAGGATTCCAGTTTTGGATGGGCCAGACCAATTGTGGGTGGGCCTTAAATTAAAAACTTTATCAAAGCCCTGTTTAACCTAATACAAATGACTGGCTAATATACTGTTATATTATATATATTATATGTGCTTACATAATAAAGAAAAAAATGTTATATGTTGTTGCATTGTAAAAAGTTTTGGTGCAAAGGATGGACCTATCCGCGATCGCTCTCCTTGGTTCTGCCCAAAAGAAGAGCGCTTTGGAATCTCCATTACTACCATACCTGGCTGCGCTATAGCGCATCTCTCCTAACCTAAGGCCTATAGACTGTAAGAGTGGTCAGGAATCTAATATTTCCCCAAAACATAGTTTAGTTCTGCTCGTATAACATGAGGCCGAATATTTCACAATTCTTTTCAAGTGTTTTAAGTTTTCAACAATATAGAAATCACAAACACTGCCCGACAGTTTCAATCAATACTCGGCCACAGAACTTGTTCATTGACAACGTCATCTGTCATGTAAAACAAGACTCAAGTTATTTCCTTACTTTAGTGTGATGATTCATGTTTAACAAAAATAAATAAATCGCATTAACAAGCCCTAAAGCATTATTGGCCATAACGAGAGAAAACCATGAGGGAACAACAACTTGACAACAGTAACAAGCTGTTATAGAAATAGAACTGCGCCTGCAGCCCTGTAGAGTAAGCCAGGTGCAATTGGCTCTGTAGCGGGTTATGAATTGATTATTTTAATCCATATATCTCATATAACGACATAATACAATACAGGCAGAGTAGCCACATACCTTACTGTTATCCTCTGGCAGTCCTACACAATTAAACTCCCTAAAGCAGAAGAAGTGACCGGATACTTTAGCACTGGTGGAGTTGCGGGCTCATCCACGGAAGACCGATCCACAGGACTATATCCACAGGGGCTATATCATCCACTCGCGAGGCAGAGGCAAAGGCACTAGCACCGGCGCTAGCCGCGCTTTCCGCGCTAGAATCCTGCGCTGGCCGATACAAAGATGTGCTAGGTGTTGTGGATCTCAGCTCTCCTTCATCTCCTGGTTGCAGCGATGACTCTGAGACCGTTCGTGCCTTACTGGAAATGATTTTCACTTGCTCAGATCAATGGGAGCTAGCCTAGCATACCTACAAGCTACATCCGATCCGAACCTCACTGTCTGCTAAAACATAAAAATAGACATGACCAGTTTTTTTAAATTGTTTTTGAAAACTAAACATTTAGACAATTTAAAGCACAAATTATGAGATTATTTGCCGATTTTTAATAATTCTTCACCAAATTATAATATATTAATTAATTAATGTTTTTTGAGGAAATGTTTTTGGTGGGCCTGTTGAAAAGTGGGTGGGCCTCGGCCCGTCAGGCCCACCCATAACGCAGTGCCTGGCTCAACCTTTGTTAACTGACTCAATATACAGTAGAAATACATTTCACCTTGTTCCAGAACATACCCTAAACAACATGAGGCAGGAAAGCACAGAAGGACACTAGGAAAGTTTAATGCCCAAGGTTGAGCTGCATGCTAGCAGGCTAATAAGCATGTTTAATCTTACCCAAAACTCACCCTTTTTCTCATTATTATGTACTAAAAAAAATGCCTTGGATTGATTTGAGTACCATCTCATTATGAATCGACAATGCCCTCCCATATAGTGTCTGCAAAAACATCAATGCAGCTGCTCGGAGTTCTTAGTTGACCGTTCTGAGGCACCGTTCGTACTATTAGTGTTTGCCGGAGCATTTTCTTGTATGCTACGTTGCCGTGCGCTCCAAGGCCTTTTGATCCTTTCCCTGAGCCTCCAGAGGCAGCCAGGTATTGATCGGATAATGGGCCTGAATGATTCTTTTGGCCACCCTTTTCGAGGAAGATTGTTTGCTCCAAAACATATCCAGTGCAGTTAGAATTTCTGCTTACGATTTTGGCTTTGTTGTTTTTTGTGTCAGACAAAAGTGGATGCCTTTGTAGTTTCTGTTCCCTGTAAAAGAATCATTTCCCCCAGAAACCTCTGCTCTGATGACATTAACAAACTCGCTCAAACCACAGGAGTAGAGTTCGTGTCTTAGACGTTGTATATCTGCTACTTATGAAGAGAAATTAAAAGATGTGTGTGCGTGCGTGTGTGGCAGGTGCGTGCGTGTGTGCATTTGTGCGTGCGTGTCTGCACATCTTTGTTTTATTGATGGTAGACTGACCGCTTAGTTCAATAGCTGTATCTTTATAGTTTATGTCCTTGTCAATATTATGATTTATGCCGACATAATTTATTCAAATTGTGCCTGCTTGCTTCAACGTGCGAGTATGCATGTGTAGGCTTTTGTATGCGCGCAAGTGTCTGTGTACTGTAGATTATATGTGCCCCTGTGTCATTTCTGCTGCCTTACATGTATGTATGATTTTTGTACCGTATATTTTTCTCCATGTACAGTATCCTCATGTGAGTGTGTGTATATTTTTCTCCCTAGGGAACCCCGGAGCGTCTCATCATGCACCTGGTGGAGGAACCGTCGGTGGTGGACCCCACCTACATCGAGGACTTCCTGCTGACGTACAGGACCTTCCTGTCAAATCCCATGGAGGTCGGCAAGAAACTGCTGGAGTGGTTCCATGTTGACAGCCTCCGGGACACGGTGAGTTTGTGTGTGATCGGCTGGTTTTGGTAGTTCCGGGTATGTTTGTACTGTATGTGGATGGATGTGCACATTTGTGTGTGTCTGCACAGGAGAAGAGTAATAAAGTAAAGGTTTGTGTGTGTAGACCAGCAACATTTGTATGTGTGTCTGTACTTTTGAGTTTGTGTTGGCATAAGAGTGGACATGATAGGTCAAGTTGGCTGGAATGGGAATGTTGAGGCATTTCTGTGCAAGTAAATATTGCAGGGTAGTAGTGATGTGTATGCATACCAAGTGAAAACTGCATATATTAATCTATTCTGTACTATTTTGTGTGTTTATGTGTGTGTATCCTTAAGCTCCTATCAGCACTCCTAATGTTTTGTATTCATGCATGTCGATGAGAATTGTGCCACTCACATGCTGATCGATACAAGTTCAGCCAGCTCAGCTGTCCTTGAGCCCAGCAGTGATTTGTTCATGTCTGACAAACGCATTGTCTATAACTGCTTTAACCTAAGATTAGGCTTATACTGTCAATAGTCTTTATGTGGTTGTCATTCAGGCTTATGATCTTCAGCTCCGTTAGAAAGGATCTAATCCTGCACAGACCGATCAGCGAAAAAGTAACCGAATGTGGAAAGAGAGGAAAAGAGATGCCGTGAGAAACGAAAGAGTGTGAAAAGTGGATTGATTGATGCTCTGTGTTGATGTACTGGTTGCCGCTCTTACCTTTTGCAAAGGGTAGCACAATATAACAACCTGTGTAAAGTTGCAGAAATAATTGTTTCCGAATTTCCTTTGCTTAAAGTTTTTCTTCTAATTATTGTGGGGCAGAGTGAAGCAGTCAACCAGTTGTTAAAAATGTATCTGCAGCCATGCACATGGTCAATATTTTATTATTTTACAGTAGGCTACTTAATGTTTTATTTTTATTTTTTTCAGAAAATAAAGACAGATGTGTATATATAGATATACAGTATAATTGCACTAAATAAAATCTGAAATCTGACCATTAGGGCTGCTTTTTTGTTAGGGTAACAAAAATTGCTTGGCAGCCATTAAAGTTATTGTTAACTGATTGAACTATTATATATAGATGATAAATATTTAACATGGGCAATGTTTGACAACATGGTAACAGTGTTAGTAAGGATGACTGCATTTAAAGCCCTCATGTTGCCAAGCATTTAGCCTGCTAATGTGTCGCTGAGCAACTACCAGCTGCCAAGATCCTGCAAAGTAGTTAGATAGGACCTCTGACCCAACACCTACAGTATAAGCATTCTGTAGAGCTCTCAACACATTTCTTGTCAAAGCAACTCATACTCAAATAGTGCAAGAACTGGAGAGTGAAAATACATTGTGACAGGAACTGTGCAAAAAGAAGTGTATGTTTTGTTGCTCCACTAAAGAAAGTTGTCATTGTGTCTCACAGGTGACGAGAATAGTGCTGCTGTGGGTCAACAACCATTTTAATGACTTTGAGGGTGACCCGGCCATGACACACTTCCTGGAGGACTTTGAGAAACATCTAGAAACCACCGTAAGATCAAACAACATTTCAAACTTATTCTTTACTTCCGTTTTCTGTTCAACTTTTAACTTGTCACTTTTTATTCAGTTGATTTAGTTAGCTTAAAAGAAATGTAAGAGTCCCTAAAGACATACCTTGTGTTATCATTTATATTCTCATGTAAAAACTACATTGCGCACCTCCGTAAACAAAAGCTAATTTAAATGCAAGACTCCTCAAGCTCATCATTTTCCCATTTTTTCCCTCCTTGTCAGAAAATGAAGGGCCATTTGCGGCTGCTGAACATAGCATGTGCAGCCAAGGCTAAGTGGAGACAGATTACTCTGCAGAAGGCGTCCAGGGAGTCACCGCTCTACTTCAGCGTTCAGGGCGGTAGCGAGAGAGGATTCGGCATCTTTGTTGAGTCGGTAGAAGTTGGGAGCAAGGCAGCAGAAGCCGGACTCAAACGAGGAGATCAGGTGAGAGGGCATAAAATACAGAGTTCTACTAGATATGATACATTGCTACCTGTGTTTTTTTTTTTTTTTTTAAAGAATGACATTGGAGAAAAGCCTTTTTACAGAACCTATAATATGCTTGCTACATCGCTATCCTAGCCAGTAGCATTCGTGTGGATCCATTATTTTAATTAGCCCCTAATCAGCCGGTTAGATGAGAATCATCCAACCACATAACAATAGAATATAGACACGTTTCAACTAAATTGTGGGATAAATGGAAAAATACAGAAACTTGACGTCAACTGGTCAAAAGTCACTGTATGTAATGCAGTAAACAGCAGGTAAGCATCCCGGAAGATGAATGCTACAGTAAATGTTTAAAGTCATCCTTACAGAAGGAGGGCAGATTTGTTTTTAACCACGTTGTGGGTTTTTTGGTTGTATAGTCTCATGATCACCAGGTCAGCAGTCTTTTTTTTTAACATCTGATGTGACAATGTGAACAAGAACTTAGAGGCTTTGGGAACAATCTCCAAGTTTCATTCAGTGGCTCGGCTCAGAGTTGAAGCTTGAACTGCAGTAAAAAAAAACGTAAGTTCTGAGAGGATCTGTAAGAAACAAGAGGAACATAATATCAGACAACCAAGTGTTGACCAGAGGCAGTTTATCTATCTGTGTCCCCCCAAAATGTTAATCTTTATTCACATTCCTTCTTTAAATTATTTGATGCAGGTCCAAAAATGTTATATTGCCTTATACGCCACATTTAACTTCTGCAAACTGTACAAAGTTATTCTTCTAAATTGGTGTAAATTAAGCTACCCAGCAGTCATGCTGCACACTTCTGTTTTTGTGTCATTTTTAGAGGACTACTGTATAACCACATTGTTCACTATTTGCATTTAATAAACTGCTTACAGATATGCTGACCGGCAGACCAGAATACAACTAATGTCTTTCAGATTACAGTCAAGAATAAAAGTGAGGGGTTTTGAAGGAAATTCTTTGTTTTGTTTTTACTCCTGCTGTAATTGTGTCATTTTGTCTGCCTTGTTTCAGATCATGGAGATCAATGGTCAGAATTTTGAGAACATCTCCTTCTCCAAAGCTGTTGACATCCTGAGAAACAACACACACCTCTCTCTTACTGCCAAAACCAACATATTTGGTGAGCAAAGTCAGAGTATTTGTCCTCACACAATAATGCACATAGAACACCATACCCTTCAATGCATGTAAATGGCCAATTGTTTGAATTTGAGATGATTAACATTCCCTCCTCCTCTCTCTGAACCTCCATCCTCCTAGTCTTCAAAGAGCTCCTCAGCAGGATTGTGCACGAGAAGAAAAACGGCGGGCCTCACATTCCCAAGATCCAGGAGAAAAAAGGCAATCGCTTCTCCATCCCTGACCTTCCTGGAGACATGGAGTTTCCTACAGACCATAAGAGCACCAGGAAAATGAAGGCCAACACTGTGTCAGGCGGACGAAACAAGATCAGGAAGATGCTGGAGAAGACGCGCTTCAGCATACTGCCACCCAAACCATTCAGGTAAGATTTATGTTAACACTGCTGTCTGTATGGCTGCAGTCTGTGTATGAATGGGAATAAAATGGATTCAAAGTAATATTTCATTCTAGATGTGTTAAGACTTTGTACATACGAGCATAGCAGGCAGAAGGACACCAGGTGGCCAGAAACACAACTCCAGATATGTTGCAACTGTTTGCTAACAAGTTCACCATATCAATTTAAAGAGGTAGCGATATCAATGTTGTGTTCACATCTTGTTTTCACTTCCCCCAAGTGGCCAAATAAATGAGTTATTTCAGGTATAAATGATCAGTAGCGTGAGTGTGTGTGGATTTACATTCCAGCCAGTCCACAATCCTCTTTTACTGGATCGGTCTACTGTCTCTGCAGCGGTATGGAAGCAAGCTGTGACCATCTGCCGTCAGAAAAGGAGTCGTGAGCAGAAATCTAAGCCTCGAGCTTTGCCACTGAACCGAACTACTTATTGCACCTCATGAAGTGATAATAAAGCACATTTCAGCCTCCTCTAGCGGCTTGTATGAGCAGGAAATGGAGAGATTTTACCCAACTTAAACTAAAATGCTTACCTAAATATTTTTGGAAAGTGATGGCACACAGAAATAAATGATATAAAGTCCATCCTATTTCAAGTAGAGCCCTGCAAGCCCGACAGGCTAAGCCCATTCGGGCCGGGCTTGGGACTTTTTTTTTTTTTTTTTTTTTACAGATCAGGCTCGGGTCGGACTCGGGCTTATTTTAGCTTCTCTCCTCATTGTGCCCATCTTAAGGCCGTTTTACAGTTGTGCGGAGGCTCCACGCAGAGCTCTCGTAAGTAAGTGTAAGTGGCCTGATGTTTATACTTGTGGCCTGGTGTGTGCGTCGAGCCGCGTGTGTGTGGGGAGTGTGTGGTAGAGTGAGAAGTGAGAGAGTGCCGGCGATTGGAGCGAGTAGCGACTCTAGAGTCATAGTGACAGAAACAAAGTGTCTCCCCTGTGTTTTCTGACCACGGTGGGGAATCTGTAAAAAGTTGGCCCTCTCCTTGATTTCATGTTGTTTATGGAGAAGGTGTGACGTGTGTGTGTTTGCGTGTGTAGCAGAGACAGAGCGCATCAGAGAACGTGCGTCAGAGAGAGCTTAAAGTGATTGATGTTGGTCTAGGGTCGGGCCGGGTTCGGGCTGGGGTCGGGTAGGGCTTGAACACCACGGGCCAGGGCCGGGTTAGGGCTGGAGTTTTTGGCCCGTGCAGGGCTCTAATTTCAAGCTGTGGTTACAGGAACATAGTTCTGAAGATGGCGTTTACTTACTTTTATTTTTGTACTTGTAGTTTCTGGAATGCAATGCTCTTTCTAGTCTTTCACTTATCTTCAGCTGCTGTAATGTTGATTGGTTCCAGCCAAATTATGAAAACGTAAATGGCATCAGTGTCGGCATAGTCATTATATAACCATTGTCGTTGTCATCAATAACCAGCCATCTTACTTGCAGCATCTGGAGCAATTGAAAGCAATTGTGCCGATGGAAGCTCACATTCAATATTCCACCCGTAACGTGCTGATACAGGCTTGATTTCATTTCATCATTTCATGCCTCTCTAGGCATCATTAAACTCCATACAGTGTCAGTGTGTTTGTGTTTCTTGCCCTGTTAATTACAGAGCGAACCGTCAGCATGGCCATCACGCACTGTAAACTCACACACACATCGCGCAGACGCTGTCATATCTACGTTCCCTCCCGCACTTTTCTCTCTCACTGTCTCCGCTCTATCAGTTTCCAGCTCGACAGTAATTATGTCTACAAAGCCACACCGTTTGCATGAAAACTGATTGTGTGTCTGTCTCATAACGCAACACGCTATCACACAGCCATTGATCGGACTCTGTGCACAGCTTCCAAAGGCTCTCCGCTGCGTTCTATTTATCGACCAACAAGGGCTTTCATAGCTTTTTATTTTGCTGGTCGGCACCATTCAAACCACTCTTTGGTTCAAAGGAATTGATGGCTGATTAAAGGGACTGAAGATGAGACGGGTGGTTTGGGTCAATTGGGATTCATCAATGCCTGTTGTAGGATGAAAATGTGACGGGTACATTGTAAAGTTGTTTACTGGCGGTATATGTTCAAAAGGTACGGGCTGCTCCTAGGACAATGTTTAGAAGATACCATGTAGTTTAAAGTACGACACACACACACACACACACACACGACTCTGCCATTTTAAGGCACACAAAAATGCAGCCTGGGAACACTGTTGTCTTGGTACCGTTTCTCAAAAAGGCTACATTTTCAATGCTTTTGCACACTTCTTAAACACCTGGCAAGTTAAATGAAGGAAAATAACCTTGTTTAACTATTTTAAATCCAATTCAGATGCTCTTGCCCAGCTTGGGTGCATACACAAACCCACCATCACTGTTGCTGCTTCTTTCTGTTCTTGGCTGACATTGTGCTCCACTCTAGACGAGGATTTTATATGACAAGGACACGCTGGCAATAAACAAGTCGTTTTTCTGCCAAATCTAAATGTCCGGGCCTGTGCATGGGCCTTTACACACGTCCCATATTGACCAGCCCAGTTGATTTACATTCCACAGATTGGAAAGCAATAGACAGAGGTTTTAGCCTTTAGTCAGTTTGTCTCAGAAGTCTAGGTGATTTAGTGAGATGACGACTAAGTAGTAAACCCATGTCCCATGATGCCATTTACATCCTGTGATGCATTTCATTTGTAATACAGTCAAATGCATCAAATCATGATACTGTTATCACTATAACAGTTGTGTTATTAAGTGTTTGTGCATCTCAACATTCAACCTACAAGACATCCACATTTTACTGCATGCTCACTGCACTGCTGCTGCTCCACCCGCAAGGAGAACTGTTCAGGCAATTATGACTCTCTTACACCTGGACCTGCCTGGAGAGTAGTTAGAAAGATTTTTTTTTTTTTTGACCAGCAGCTCTGTCAATATTCCCCAAAATAGCTTGTATTTAGAGCACCTGGCTCTATGCTGGCTGGATGAAATTGAAATTGCTCCTGAACATTTTTATGCTTATCTATTTCAGCAAACATGTCAATGTGTCCACACTTTGGCTATTGTATATTCTGTCAACCTACATGTGTGTCTGTGTTGTTTTAAGTGTGTGTGTGTGTGTGTGTGTGTGTGTGTGTGTGTGTGTGTGTGTGTGTGTGTGTGTGTGTGTGTGTGTGTGTGTGTGTGTGTGTGTGTGTGTGTGTGTGTGTGTGTGAGAGAGAGAGAGAGAGGAGAGGCCTTGTCACTCTGCTGCACTTGTATCGCTGAATCACTTCAGCAAAGCTCTGCTTCTGTCTTGTGTTTTTCTTTTTTTTTCACGGTTTTCAATGTCGTCTCTCTCCCGTTTGTCTCTGCTGCTTCAGGGGCCTGTTTGGGTAAGACCTCTTGCGTAACTACCCATCCTTCAACCATTTGACTCAGTATCCATCTGCAGATCTGCGCAGGCAGACACCCACACACCCACACACCCACCCACACACACACACACACACACACACACACACACACATCAACCCACACACATACATCCACCCACACACCTTCACCAGCACCACTGACCTTCAGCAACATTACTAGAGGACTGGATTTGAAGATTCTATGCTAATTCCTTTAACTCATTACTCACCCAAAGTCAAGGTGTTCCTCCTATTAATTTCTCTCCAATTTTAACTTCTCTGGAGTAAATCTGCTGTATGCTCTGTTATTCAACGAAATGAACTGTATTCTGCAAAGAGATGTTGCAAAGCATGTCAAGGAAAACTTGGTTTAATTACAGTGTTGAATACTAGAGAGGACTCTTATGTGCTGCAGATGATTTTGGTTTTATGACATTTGACAGCCAGCACACCTGTCATTTGAAGTAAATCAGATAAATACCTAAATACATGAAAACTTTGAAGCTTGAGAAATTATCTTTTATGCTTTTTCTATGCTAGACATTTTGTCTGTCATATTTAATGGACTTAATCCTTAAAACTATATCATACCAAACCAAAGTTTTTTGTCCTTTGCAATTTGTAATTGGGTTCAAAAAACGGGTATAATTATGTCTGTCCTTAACCCGCATTTGTCAAATTGTGAATATTATCAGACTTGATACAGTCAAGATCTAACAATGTCAGTCTAGTCTTATTTGATCCCCATGCTATATCCTTATTCATCTCAGTTTCACCATTATCCTCTTTCTAAATCTCCTTTGTCTTTGTCTCCTGCTTTTTTCACCACCCTCCAAGTTATTTAATCAACCTATTTTTTATGTCTTTCCTTTTCTCTTGTTTTCTTTGCTTCCCATGTCTGTTTTTACTGTCCTTCCATCTTGTCAGTGCAGTACCTCGACCGGTGACTCAAAGATTACACAGGCTTTGCTGCAGCAGCACACGACTGTGTTAGTGGAAGCCCTGCAATACTGCACCGTGTTCAGTACATGATAGAGACACACACACACACACACACACACACACACACACACACCTAGAGGGAAGCTACAATTAGTATGCAGGCAGGACAAAAATGAACTCCCTGTCCCAGACACTCAATTACAGACTCTGTCTCAAACTCACAGCGACAACATATTGAAATGTGTGCAATGTGTATTTAACATCAATAAATCATCAACATTCAAGTGCAGATTTCACACCATATTGCTTTCATTTTCTTTTATTATGTTTTCATTATGTTTTAGTTTGTAATTTTCAGTCTGAATTGCTATAAATGAGCCTACTTTAAATTGATAAGGTCAATTCTAAAGCTTGAAAGTCGAAAGCTGCAACTGTGAAGTGTGAAAGTGTTATTCAACCTTCAGGAACCCACATTTATCATTTGAGGCAGGGCTATTCAAAATCACAATACCCAACCTTTGTCTCAAAAGAGTTGCCATTTCCACCACATGTATGCAGATCCAGGCAGGTCTTATGAGGCCATTAATGTAAAGGTTGATGTTTGCATATCCCTGAGTGTGGCTGAGGAGCCAGGTAGAAAAGCTCCTGTCTCTCATGTCCAGTTTTGCCTCAAAATGTGGGCGACTGCTGGACACACAAGAGAACAGAGGGCTAAATGCTAAAACCAACACATGCATTGAGTATGACACAAATACAAATGTGCAAATGAAAACACCCACAAAGTCACATAAATAAGCTAAATTCTCATTCTCATTTCTTTTCATATGTGCTCTGCTGTTTGCAATGCTTGTTTGTGTCTCTGTTAGCTTGTGTACTGATACCTGTCTCATTGTCCAATGCCGTGTGTGTGTTTGGTGAACTTGTGTGTCTCTATCCGTGAATGCTCCTTATCAGTTCCTGCCATTCATGATACCGCCTCATGGATGAATTTCAGCTGTGTCACCGCTGCATATTAAAAGACAAAAATATTGATATTGATAGTTTGTGTTCTCATTCTGTAAGAGTAGACATTTTAATTAAATCTTCTGATATGTTTTTCCACAGTGTTATGAGTTCTTATATGTCCTTTTAAAATGAAGGGGAAAGCACTCATTCTAATTCTTGTGCTTAAAACTAAGGAGAAAAAACATTCAGGCAGTTTTTTGTAAAATGTCTACTGCTGCAAGATGAAAGCCTAAAATAAATTTTAGAACATTAGGTTATTTGATGGAGGAAATCTAATGTTCCTGTTTCTCTCTTGTTTCTTTCTCTCCTTTCTAATATCACACCCTTTTTCTTTTAATACCACCTATCCTTTCTCCTCCACTCCAACCTTCACCCCCTTCTCTTTCCCCTACCGTCCCCGTTTCCTTTCTAGTGATGGTGGCATGGGTCAGTCTCAGGACGACAGCATTGTGGGTACCAAGCAGTGTCGTCACAGCGTGGCCATCATGCCCATCCCCGGAAACCTGTCGTCCAGCAGCCCCGACCTGCTTCACCCGGCCTCTAGCGTCCTCGACTTCTCCAACCCTGCAGGTAAGAAATAATGCTGACTCAATAAAATCCGGGGCTGTGTGGACGCAGAATAATCCATTACTACTGATTGTCCCAGAGGAGGACTGCGTCGGTCTTGGTGGAGACAGCATGTACACTCTTGTGCTGTTTTCTTCTTTGCGTCTTTTTTGATGAATGCATTCGATGGTTGGATGGATATTCTGTCTAACGTGTATCTTGAAAGAAAAAAACTCTCTGAAACTTGTCTCTTAAAGTGAAACTCGAAAATGAAACATAGGATCAAACCAAAGCACAACTATGCAAACTATTTTCTTGTTACAACACACTGAAATATATTGTATGTGTGTTCCACACAACTGCAAGTACTTTTGGATGTAAGTGGAGCAAAACCTTCTCCACACTCATTCACAGTTGTTCGTGACCTTCATGGCCTCATTTCAGGTGTTGTGTCGCAGTGAAAGAATTCAGTGCTTCTTTCCTGAAGCTGTTTGTCACCCTTGACTTGAGGCCTCAGCCTCATTAAAAGTGAAACTTACTTGTGGAGTAAAAGACTCCGATGCCCAGTGAGCACTGACAGACGCTGTACAGACCGCAGTCATCCTTGAACGTAATCGCATGAAGCAGACATATCGGAAGTGTAGTGTTGTGTGCACTTTGTTGTCCCGAAATGCAAACTCTCCGTCTTTACTCTTTTATCTTTCTTTCTCTTTGAAATACAGGCAAACTCCTCAAAACACCAATGTTCACTTATGCTGACAAAGGAACGCATATAAACTCACTCGAACCAAGCAACTGGAGCTTTCTAGAAGGGCTGGGCGATATGGATAAAATCAAATATCACGATATTTTTTACCAAATACCTTGATATCGATACATTAACGATATTGTAGTGTTGACTATTGGTGCTTTCACAAAATATTTACACAATGAGAATTTTGATAAATAATCATCAGTAATGTGGATATAATGTCAAAGTGGGTAAAGGCAAATAATAGAACAGTTACAACAGTCTGGTAAAATGACATCACTTTACTGTAATGCAGCCCTTAAAACCAGGAAAAGACACCACTTAGGCCATATTACGATATCCAAAATCTAAGACGATAGCTAGTCTCATATCACAATATCGATATAATATCAATATATTGCCCAGCTCTACTTTCTAGCATAGGTGTACACACACACACACACACACACACACACACACACACACACACACACACACACACACACATTCATCCTGGGGTCTTTTTGAAATGCCACAGAACTGTTGCAGAATTGTGTCCGTCTGAAAAGAATTAACCTCCTGAACTATAAGACTTATTTATTCCTTTCTTGTCAGATGGGTTTCTGCACTCATAATTATTTAAACTAACGTGGAGCACTCCCTGTGGATTTATGTGTGTGTGTGTTTGTGCGTTAGTGGGAATGAAATATTGAGAAAGGGGAGAACAAGAATGAGAAAGTGGAAAGGTGAAAGAGAGCAAGAGAGTGAAAATGGTCTAGATTTATTATACTGGCCATTTGTCAATGAGGTACACACACACACACACACACACACACCTGCATGTAGATTCCTAGTTTTGTAGGCCTCACATGTGGTTGTGGTGTACTAGAGTACCAACGCACACCAACTGCGCCACATTAATCATCCACCATTAGATCAAGTTTCCTTTAGTCCTCTGGCTTCTCATTAGATTTAATAGTAGAGGGGAGAACCGCCTGCTCAAATAAAACCCCTGTTCCAGATGCTGAACAGGGCTTAGAATACCTCCAAAGTCCTCCTACCTGTAATGGCTGAGGTTGTTTTTTAGGATTAAAACCTTTTCTGGTCTAATTTTATTAGACATTATACATATAAGTGAAAAATTAATTTCTATAGAACTTTGCAAAACACAGGCTATAAATAACTTCACAGTAGCCAGTGAAAGAATGCAATAATAAAGGTAAACAAAATCGTAAAGGTATTGACCACAAGCTCTCAAGCTCTCTGGATGGTGAACGATTGGAATATAAATTAGATTATTTCTGGACAAAGGAAGCAACTTGAAGACGTTATATTGAGCATTTTTCAACATCTCATAGACTGAACGATTAATCAGTTAATAGAATAAAACAATCAATGACAATGAAAATAGTCTCTATTTGCAGCCACATATGTGCTTTAAAACAACAAAATCTGAAACCGTTAGAGAAGTGGAGCACAGACGTTAATTCTGTGTTGTTCTTTAACAGATGGAGGGAGAGCACAAACTTTTTTTTCCTGTGGCTGCTGTTGTCAAAATTGTACTCTGTTTCTTTGTCTTCTTTTGCCTATCTCTTTCTGTCTGCTGTTTTATTTCTTGCTCTCCTACTGTTTCTCTTGTCCTCTATCGCATCTCTCTTGCTGTGATTTGAAACAGATGTTGTACAGTAGTGTAGACACGATAAATCACACTCAGCCCTCTGGTTTCCCATGAACAGATTAAGACTACAGAAGAAACTTCACTGGTCTTCCCTCATTTTTTACTTCTGTCATGATGTTTCCAGGCACTAAGTCTCTTTGTACTCCTCCAACACACTCTCTCATATTCACTGTGTTTTCTCTTTCTCTTCTCTGCTTGCCAAGCCCTGGGACTGTACTGTAAGTATACATACCTTCAGTGCCACAGTTTGATTGTGTTTTATTAAATATTCCTCACTAATGTCCCCTCCATCTTGACTTTTTTCTTCTTTAAATCATGAGCTTTTTTTCCCCCCATGCTCCATCTTTGCATCCATGAACCACATCCTTCAGGCTCTGGGTTTAGGCCTTGTATTGTGTTTATTCTTCTTTCACTCCAACTAACCTTGTGTGGACGTATGAATATCACAGTAAGGACATTATTTAGGTTGGTTTTCACTTTTCAAGAGGTTACCTTAGGGTTAGTCTATATCCACAAAATTCCACTTTCGGGATTGCTCGGGTGCCGCAGGAAATTATGCCAGATGCATGTCCGTTTCCTTCCGCTTTCTTTGTGTTGGAATTTTAAACTCTGGTCGATTTTTAAAGACTATGGTTAACTGCTCCAACAACTTCTGAACGTAGACGTTCCACCAAAACAAGTTCCTTCCTGAGGCTATTTTGTAGCGGCACTGTGCAAAGCTTAGCGCCGCCCATGACGATTGTGATTGGTTTAAAGAAATGCCAATAAACCAGAGCACGTTTTTCTCCCATCCCGGAATGCTGTGTGGACTAGCCAGACCCTCCTACGCAGCGCCTTGGAGGATGATCTGGCAAAGCAAGACTACCTTAGGGTTGAAGTAATCTTGTTTACTTCTCTCTAGAAAACATTCACACTACACCCAGTTAATTTATTACCGCAAGACCGTAATCAAGTCACATCTGATCACATATTACTTCATTGCAGTCCACATAGAGATTATAGATAATTCATAAACAACAACAGAGTGCATTTAAAGTTCAATTGAACTTAAACTGCAGCGTACATATCCGCTCCTTACTTTGTTCTCCTTTAAGGAAAAAAATCAGTAACCAAAATGGTTAAATTTATACTTTTTTGTTTTCATAGTGATGCCCCTAGTTTTGGCATTAATTCATTGGAATACAGTTACTTCCCCATCTACATGTATTTAGAACTCTTCCCATACAGCCAATGAAATTGCTTTATTCTAAACCATATTTTCATCATAGGAAGACGGTCATGCAAATGTCACTTTGGCCCGGTTAAGCTAAGTTCACACTACACAACTTTAAAAGTTGTCAGATCGCCGTACTGTTCACACTACACAACTTGCTTTCTTGTAATCAGAAGTCTTGTAGTCGTTGTGGTTTTCACACTACGTGATTGACCGGCAACAGGAGGTGACACACTACAAGATCTTTCACCTGGAGGAATCCCCGATGAGTATGTCCGGTCTCCAAACTAAATTTTTTCACGAAAACACACGCAAGAAGTGACATGGGAAATGACCTAATATCATGCTTTACTATTTAAATGTAGCCTGTTTCCTCTAGGTGCCCTAGATGCTGGTGTGGTCCTTACTCTTCATTACCACTAACAACACATTGTCTGCCCATGGCTTGTAAGCTACAGGGCAAGTTTGTTTACCTTGTTTCTCGTTTCACTGCTGCCAATACCAGAGCTAAACCCGCAGGCTGCTGTCACTCAAACACCGCCACCAACACACCCCTTCCTTCCACTGAGACAAAAAGAAGCATGAAAGAATATGGCACTAAATGAGACCATATGGCTTTATTGTGTGTTTTCGGACAGAAAACTGACTTTTATCACAGAGTAAGGCATAAGTAGTCTCGAGCTCTGGCTACAGAGACAATACTTGTTAGTATGATATATTCATTGTTGGTTTTAGTCTCTTCTGGGGGATTTGTGATAATAATAAAAACATAACATAAAATTAGCCTTTTAAGGCTTGAGCTTTGGAGGATGAAACTTCCTCCTCACATGTACATACATTAAGAGACATTTTCTCATTTGTGTTTATTTATGAGAGGCCAGGTGTTTAACCCCATCTACTCTACTCCACTCCCTTCTCAGCACCTCCACCCATCATGCACTGCCCTCTTCTGCTCTGTATGCTTTCAAGTGTGATTTATGTCTTCTGACTGTATGATGGAGTGACTGGGAAAAGCTTTGGCAAACAGTAGAAAGGAGGAGGAGACTGAGCCTAGTGGGAGGTGTTTAGCTTCTCTTAGTGCCGTGTTTGCAAAAACCAAAGAAGAAATATGTGTGTAGAAATCATCTTTGGCTTCAGGCCATTAATACATTCTTTGGTGTTGAAGAAAATAAATGATACCTTATTAAAGATGATAATTGATTGGATGTTTTTCTGGAAGAGCAGTGACTGTCCTCCTGTGGGCAGGTCAGGTCACAGCTCATGCCAAGGATTAAACATGATTAAGCCCCCCCTGATATGATAGCCAGCTATTTAGCCGAGAGCCTCCCACACTCTAATCACAAATCACAGCTAATGAGACACAAAGCATTTAGCTTCCACTCAGCCCACCATCATCAACCTGCTGCACATAAACCGAGAGGAGCTCTGCTACTGCAGCAACGCAGAGAACAAGGAGCGAGCCACACACTTGTTCCTCTGGTGCAGTCTTTGTGTTTTTGATTATAAGAATCACTGTTCTGCACATATCGCCTTCTTCAGGATAAAAGTCAGTAATCATTTGACTTATCATATTAGGTGCATATGTCATGGAATGTAAATCGATACGCTCACAGTCCATAAAGAGCTCATTCATCACCAAGATTGGCCTCCGACATCAAAACATCAATATGTCCACATCCCAGTAACCATTAAATGGAAAATAGAAAACACAAAGTAAAAATCTCACATTATACAAACCAGAAAAAACATCTCAAGAAAAAGGTGAAATACTATAGATATGCATTCAAGGTAGACATAAATGTACAATATACGTAAAGAGGTAACCAGCAAAAATGACAGAATAGAAACATTTGGGTATCCATATATATATATATATATATATATATATATATATATATATAGAAAATACATGATTACATTCCTGTCAAACTAGCATATGCAGAAAAGAAACCAAAAGCAACAAACATGTATACACATGGACACATCCAGACTGATGCAACTTCCCTCCAAAAATCATCACTTCTTTTATTTGTACATCAAAGTTATTGACACACACAGTTCTTTTTAAACAAGCAGAGGTGATTGATTTTGAGCATTCGCTCAGACATTAGTATTATTGGCTTTGCCTTCAGCAGTTTGTTTTTGCTTGTTGTTGTTCTGTTGCTGCTCCAGCTATTGTCATCTAAACACACACACACACACACACACACACCTAAATATCCCCACAATCACAGACAGATCAGAGATAGGTGTTAATAAAGTTAAAGGTAATGACTTTTTGAGAACACTTGACCCT
The DNA here is from genome assembly GCF_004354835.1 of Perca flavescens. NCBI lineage: Eukaryota > Metazoa > Chordata > Actinopteri > Perciformes > Percidae > Perca > Perca flavescens. The sequence goes on from NC_041343.1 coordinate 23,036,542, forward strand.
TTTCTGCTTGGTAAACAAGAGGAAACGGGTGAGTGCATTTGCATGAACATGCACTTGAACAAACTCACCAGTTAAACACCTTTTTAATTCTATTTTGTAGTTGCCACCATCTCTGTCATCTCCCTCCATTTTCAGTTAATGTTATCAAAACTAAACCACATATAACACACACACACACACACACACACACACACACACACACACACACACACACATACGTTGCAGCTGTGTGACGGCTTCATCTGGTCTGTCAGACTCCCTCTCCTCTTGTCACTGTGCAGCGTTCATGACTCATTGTTTTAAAGCTCTTTGGCTGCCTGTGGCTAATGGGCCGTACCCTCTTCCTTACTCAAACACAGGGATCTTTAATGCAGTATTTCACTCAGGAGGAACGTTTCCATTATTTAACACACATCGCACCGTGTAAGTCTGTAAGCTGCTCCATCATCACCGCTACAGTAATATTCAAGCTTTTATTTTGGCCTCTTACTTCTGATTATTGTCCCAAATCAGTTAAATAGTAATGCAGTATGTCATCTAACATGGGAAAACAGAGACATTGTGAAAGATGACGCAGTTTTATGACATACATTTTTTTTTTTTTTTAATAATGACCGGTCACAAAACCAAAATAAAGTTAGAGATGATAATGTACAATATACCCTTGTTGAACATTGGACTTTATTATCCTTGATCCTTCCGGTTTCCTCTACCATTGTTACGCAGCTTCAAGCATGCTAATATTCCCTTTCCTTTCTAAGTGCATGTGTCCTTGTTTCTTAATGTTGCTCAAGCTTTATGTGAGGCTCAAAAAATCTGCAGTGTACATTTTTACTTGAGGAACCTGGGATGTCTTTGATCATGCTATGTGTACACACATATCCCCAGAGTCAATGACTGAGTCGGTGTTTTTGTTTATGTATCCTCCTACCTGTGACCTTGTAGAGGCCTGTAACATAACTGTCTCTAACATAAAAAGTGCATTTTGGTTAAACTAAATGTAAGAATGTAGAGATATTGCAGTAGGCAGAGAAATACCTTCACAGCCATGTCAGGCATCATCATGCAAGTCCATTAGAGAATTGGCTTCAGAGAAAGACTGACTGATTTTTTTTTACAGCCAGGCTGGAAAGAGGATGAAACATAGTGTGATTTGGCTGAACAGTAGGATAAATAAATAGGTGGAACTTAATTTTAAATTTAAGTTACTGTAACACCAAAAATTGTCTTTGCCCATTTGGTTTTACACCAAAGACGTTTTGGCAGGAAAGTATCCCGCTCCCCAAATCTGTTCAGAGGAGAGGACATAAGTCTTTACTCCTGGCTGAAACCCTTAATAATGTAATGAAAATAAAATATGGAAACCATAACCTGATAGCATTCCTTCCATTACTCCTTACTTCATAATGATCACATTATTGGTATATTACTCAGACTATATATAAATAACAGAAATACTGCTTTCAGATTACTGTTTTATTGCATTATTGGCATGCGATACAGTATTGGCCTCCACAAACTGCTACTCATCCAACCCTAACTAGTTGATGACAGCTCTCCTCTTTTCATTCTCTTCCATTCTCAGACATCCCAGACCAGGTGATTCGGGTGTTCAAGGCCGACCAGCAGAGCTGCTACATCATCATTAGTAAGGACACTACCGCCAAGGATGTGGTCGCCCACACTGTCAATGAGTTCGGCCTCCTTGCAGCGCCCGAGACCTACTCGCTGTGTGAGGTATCTGTTAGCCCAGAGGGAGTCATAAAACAGCGGCGTCTGCCCGACCAGCTCTCCAAACTGGCTGATCGGATTCAGCTCAACGGCAGGTAAGAAACACAAAAATTCACTGGAAAATCTAATTAACCACACAGAATTTTAAGATGTGTTCGCCTTAGATAGTGGTTGTCAGTGGCTGAGCCTAAATGCTGCAAACATTAGTGTGTTTGCAACTTGAATGTTGGCAACGCACAAGAATACTTTAATAAACCAGAAAGCAATATTTTATGGTTAGAAAAGCACATTTGTCATGGAAAAAGGCATGTACGTGTATTTACAGTAAATCCAATGTGGGAATCTTGGACAAAAAGCAGCCGGAAGTGGAACAGAAAATTTGAGAATTTATATAGACCTATATTGTGTTGAAGGCTTGAATGACTAATCCAAAGACAGGACCCGCTGTGCTTGAACTCAAAGCCCAGGATCCTGAGACATAGGAGATTTTCTTTCCTTTTCTTTGTCAAATTACGCAAGGCCGCACAGTGCTCAGTACTGAGCTTTTTCTTCTAACCCTGAACTGTACAAGAATTTAAGATGATACCACATCTTTATCATATATATACTGTATATACAATTAATTAATTCATTAAATCTTCCCGGGGCAGTGGTTCTCAGCCCTGTTCCTGGGGATACAGTGTGCCGTTCTGTGATGTAGTTAATTTACTGAGCATCTCCAAGGTGTAAATCAGTTCCTGAGTAAGTGGTTCGAATGAAAGCCAGCAGGGCTCCAGGTGCTGAAGAGCAGGATTCAGAGCCACTGTCCTAGTTCAGTGCAATGATAAATCAAGTAGTGTTTCCCCTTAAAAGTGCTGGGAAACATTTTTAGTTGCTACTCTGAGCAGAACAAAAGCTGTGATTTGTCCCATTATTAAAGAGAAAACAACAGTTTATAGTGAATTGCAAGTGCTGCAGTGATATTTTACAAGTCCTAAAGAGTCAGGGATGCTGAATTTCTTTTCTGTTTCACCTTGAAAATGTTCACTTTGTTGTGGACACAACTCCACATCACTTAGGTAGGACAACTAAGTAAGAACACTTAGCCTTTGTGCGATGTGTGTGTTTTTTTTTTTTTTTTTTTTTTTTTTTGGTCAGTAGCACATTACTCTGTTGTCTTGATGCTGGACATATTCCCTTTTTAAGAGGGAAGTTATTAGGTCATGAAGGATAATTGGACTGCAGCCATAAAGTCTGCTTTAAAACGGCTTCTCCGTCCGTTTTTCACAGTTTTCTCCCTCTCGCTTTGTCCTTTGTGGTCCCTCATCAGTCCTCTCCCAACTAGGTTAGCATGAATATTTCATCCTCTGTCAGGGGTGGAGGCCTCAGCAGACAGCATGGCATGTCTGGAATTATTCATACACACAGAAGTCAACTTCTTATACACAGTCACGCATCCAGTGTTGGGCAAGTTACTTCCAAAATGTAATACTTTATAAATTACTAGTTACTGTCATTTGAGAGTAATTAGTTATATTATAATATTACTGTCTCTGAATTGTAATGCTTTACACTACCTTTGCATTAATTTTGAGTTACTTTCACCAAAATAACAGCCGTTTGACTTGGCAGGTAGCTTGTGAATTTCACCACTGGATCAATAAAGTCTTTAATTACATGTCATTTAGCTGACGCTTTTATCCAAAGCGACTTACAATTCTTACATATCAGAAGTCACACACCTCTAGAGCAACTAGGAGTTAAGCGTCTTGCTCAGGGACACATTGGTTCATGTATCACAGTGGGAATCGAACCCGGGTCTACCGCACCAAAGGCATGTGACAGATCCACTGCGCCATCACCACCACCTTAATACACTTTAATACATCATAGATTATTCATAATATTTTGTATAATTAATATGAATATGCAAAGTAACTAAAGCTATGAAAATAGAGAAATATAACGTACAATAGGCAAGTAGGAGAAAATGAAAATACTCAATTAAAGGTACCTTACAGTTGTATAGAAGTACGGCATAGTTACTTTCCACGGCTGATAAAATGCAATGGTATTTACATGTAGCAAGCCTAAACATTAATTCCAGACATGTTTTTATCTGTCAGCGTAATAACTCCTGAAAATAATGTCTATGTCGCAAATGTATCTGTCTCTGCAGTCATCTCAACCATCTAATACAGCAACAGGAAATAATACTCACACCTTTTTTAGAAATGTTTCGCGTGTCTTAAAAATGAACTTGCGTTACTGAGATTGTAATGGGTATAATATTACCGAAATGTAATTAGTAGTGCGTTATATTACTGCCTTCCAGCAAAAAGGAATACATTACTGTAATTGCGTTACTTTTGTAAGGCGTTACTCCCAACACTGCACAAATTTGCATACAGACATGCAAATTGTTTACACACCCATATATATTTGCATTCACAGATTTTATTTACATGCATCTATACATAGAAACCGTTACCAAGAAAGTCCCACACATGTATTCACACACACATTCAAAGACACACTCACTGACTTAGAGGACACTCATGGTAACACCTTCCCTGTGTGTTTGATGGATGGCTGAGCTGCAGTGAACAAAATGGCATGCTGTGAGATATTGGTAGGAAAAAGGATGGTTTAACTTTAGAGGTATGAAGAAGCAACTATAGATAGCTTCTCTCTAATACTTATTTTTTTACTTTCCTCTTTTCCTCTTACTGTTTCTTGGTGACATTTCTGACATGTTATGCTTTGCAGTATGTTTACATATATACATATACATGGTGCAGTATCAGCAAGATGTGCATGTATTTATTCAGCACAGTATGCAGTAGTTGTGTTTATCAGGAGCAGCAAGAGCAAAATATATCTCAGCCTTGCTTTTCTTTCTTTGTACAGTATGTTGCCTCCTCTGTCTCTGCATCTCTGCAGCTGAAGATTGACAGAAGCACTAACAGGGGACAGGCCAAGCCAATAGCAGGCCTTGTTCACACAGCCAAAACACATATAGAATGCTCAGCACACACATACACACACACACACCACACACAAACCACTAAAGGCCTTTTACAATGCCTTGGTTCCAGTGACTTCGCCTCACCCAGTTCCATTTAACACCACTTTGTCCATTCAGTCTCCTCTCCATATGTGCAGAGTTGTATGTGTGTTTATGGGCTTTTTGTTTTTCTTTCATAATTATTTTTTGTAATTTTAATTTACTTGAGAAAATGTGGACCAATTAAATGCTAGTTAATAATAGTGTCCTCTCCTCTGTCTTGTTTCCTGTACTTTTATTTTCTCTCTTCTCCTCTCCTCTCCTCTCATCCCATTTCCTGTGCTCTTTTTTTCTCTCTCTTCCTTTACCTTGAGTCTACAGGTTCTAAAATGTCTTAAATCTAAATATGTTAATCAGTCAATAAAGATAATATTTATATTCAGTTCTGCTTTTGGGCCCACTAAAATGCTTGAAACCTCTATTTTGCTTTATCTGAAATGTAAATTCAGCTGGTTCTTCTCGCCTCAACATCCTCACATCTCCTTTGTTAGTTGCTCTTCACTCCAGCTCTTTTTGCAGAGGAAAAGAGGGCAATTTAGAGTCACATGCATGCCAACACTTTGTCCCTGAGGGCTGTAGATCTACGGCATGCTGAGGTGATGCCTTCCTAGATTACCACATTACAGCTCCATTAGAGTGGAAGTCGGGGGTTTTAGATTTACAAACATAGAGGCACATAACGAGGTAGGAGAAATGGCCTGCTGCTGGAAGCTCACCCAGAAAACTGTTGGAGATCATCATCTTTTTTTTTTTTCCTCTCACTCATGCACTCATGTCTCCTTTCTTACCTCTCTTTTGCTGAGAGCTCTCTCTCTCCTTCTTTACCCCAAGGTAAAATATAGCCATAATCTATCAATACCATCAGAATATTTTTTTTCCTTTTCTTAAAACAAATCTTAAATTGTAGAAAGGAAACACACCTCTTTAAGATGGAATGTGAATAAGAGGAACATTCAAGAGATTTAGCTGTTTATTTTACATTTTCTGAAAGTTGCAGCTGGCTGAAGAACTGGATCCTGTCCACCCACCTGTCTGCCTCTGCAACCTATATTAAATCATCTGAGGATACTTCAGATTTAACACCTACTGCTCTAAAAATACACAGAGATGATGTCACTTTACACAAATTGTAAAGTATTTTGCATCTTGCATATCCTGTACTCTTTTTAATTGTTGTCAGTTAATCTCCCTCCCCCAGTCTTTAGCCTCAAGGCTTACACATCATTATTCCGCTTGTCTCTTTTTGTTGTTTTTTGCTTTTGTTACTCATGGGATTTCTCAAATATTATATGCTTTTTAGATAACTTCATAGGAAATGAAATATACATATAGTGCCTTAATTGCATTAGATATAGTTTTCATGTGTCTGACTCCACAGCAGGATCAGCTGTAGTAGAAGCTAAACTGTTTTCCTTTGTCAAACGTATTGGAGTAATGCCCCAAATCCAATAACTTCTGTTCATGTCTCTCTGTTCTCCTCCCCGTAGGTACTACCTGAAGAACAATATGGAGACGGAGACGTTGTGTTCAGACGACGATGCACAAGATCTCCTCCGAGAGAGTCAGATCACTCTGCTGCAGCTCAGTACCATGGAAGTCGCTGCCCAGCTCTCCATGAGAGACTTTGAGCTCTTCAGGAACATCGAGTCCACAGAGTATGTAGTCGTTCAACATTTTAATTGGCACATAGCAAGTGTATTCCAAATTCGTATAACTGCAATAACTTTATTTGTATGGCAGATTTTAAAAACAAACTTCATTAAAATGCTTTACAGTTGAGACAAAGGATAAAGAAACCAGCTCAGACACGAAAATAAGATATGAGGATATGAAAATATGACTATTTCTCCACAGTTGTATTTTTTCCTGGAATTTAGAAAAACCTGTTATTGTACACAATTAAAACACATTTATTTTAACCTCTTTGTCATGGTTCCCAGGTACGTGGACGACTTGTTTAAACTGGACTCTTCGGTGGGAAGTGGGAATCTGAAGCAGTTTGAGGAGGTGATAAACCAGGAGACCTTCTGGGTCGCCACAGAGATCCTGAAGGAGCCCAACGCCCTGAAGAGGATGAAGATCATCAAACACTTCATCAAGATTGCCCTGCACTGCAGGGAGTGCAAGAACTTTAACTCCATGTTCGCTATTATTAGGTGGGCTCCAAAACTGTCTTAGAGTGTTTGTTTGATTGGATCCTAAATTAAGTTTGGCGACACATTGTTTCAGAATTTTCCTCATTTTGGCCTCAGTTGTAGTAGACAGGGTTCTTGTTCTGTGGTGACAGCTAGCATTTACTCTGTCTCCCCTGACAGCTTTTGTGCCAAATGAGCTTTGGCCACTAGTCTCCTTCCCCACATCCTCAGGAGGACCAGCCTCGCCTCCTCCCCCCTCCCTCCGCCTCCCACTAGCTCACTGAACCAGCCGTGATTCTCCCAAACCACACAGACTCTGCCACAGCAACCCTGCAGCGTTTAAAACAAGAGTCCCATAGCAACCGTTAGTCTTATTGTTTGTTGCTATTGTTAATTCCCTCTGGCTTCTGTGGTTTGGCTTCAGATGGCAGTCAGACTGAGCTGAGGATGTATTTAATGTGTCCCTGTTATAAGGGATAAAACCCACCTGACGGGAGGCTAGTTGGCGCTGGTAGTGTGTTTTAGGGATGATCTTGGAGATGTGGTTGTGTTCAAACCCACCAATATCTGCATATGTGTGTATTCGTATTCAAGTGTGTTTGTGTCTGCTCAGGCAGTTGTGATTGTGTGTGTTTTTTTTTTTTTTTTTTTTGTCTGTCCCAGTCCCGAGAGTAATCATTCAAATACATCACATCATGCTCTCACTGTAGCCTAGCCCGGTGACTTGGTTGTTTAGACACGTTAGTGTTTTGTGCTGCAGTGTGCTCTTTTCAATCTACAGTATGAATACTCCTAATAAGATATTGTCTGCAATGTGCAGCATACATTTAAATATAAATGCAATTAACTATGACTGTAGATGTAATGTATTTTTATTCATTGTAGAGAATACAGTTTCTGCAATACATAAATACAAATACATAATTTCCTTTTTTTTCTTAATCCTCCCCAGGATCCATGAGTCTCGCTAATGCTAAACTGTCCTCATGTTACGTTGGTTTATGCGGGCCCACGTCCACTTTAGATCTGGACTCACAGTGTAAGGAGCTCAGCATGATGGTGATCCTCTGTTCACTGCTGTAGAAGGCACTTTAGAACAGAAGTGTCTGACCTCCATGTCCCTTTACACTCCTTCTCACAGCAAGATGTCTTCGCACATATGGCTCTCTGATGCATAACCTGCCCGGTGACAGGGGCATTGCTCTGTGTGTGTGTATGTGTGTGTGTGTGTGTGTCTGTGTGTGAGAGAGCTAACATGCAGGGTTTCCCATAACGTTATGTAGTGGACACACCGGGTTATTTTTGTTTATGGGGTGAGGTGTGGTAAATGTGATAAGTTGAGAAATAAGGACAATCAAGGAGAGGGATTGGGATATTAAAATGGGATAAAAAAATCTTGACCTGGTTGCCACAAAGCGGCAAACCTACTGTGCTGAAAAATGAAGCCAATGCAGAAGTGCCAAAAAATGCAGTTCATCGAAGGGCCACTTAACGTTGGCTCCTAAAGGGAGTCAATCCCCCTAAACCCCCATCTTAAAATGCCATTCTTTTATAGTTCACCAGTTTATATTATGTTCAGGCTTAAGGTTCTGGTGGACTTCCGTCACAGGAGGCGATCATAGACTGTAGGCTTCATTCATCCCACCTCAGCTATAATATTCATTTTATTTTTCTCTGACATACCACGCCTATTATGCACTCCCAAAGGAAAGCAGTACAACATATACCTACCCACAGAGAGAAAGTGAGGAAAACACAGAATGGTTGTTATAGCAGTGGAGGAGGGACGGGGAGTTGATGAGCGAGGGACAGGATCTGGAAAGATAATGAAAGACGATAGCAGAAATAAATGCTGTGCCAGTCATAATTATCAGCTGTCTAAATGAGTCTGCACAGAGATGACATTGCCTCAAGGGGTCTTCTGCTCTGGAAAATGGAGACCTCGCTAACCAAAGCTGATTAGCTGAAAAAGTAGTAACTGTGCAAATGTCCGTATGGGGTTTTGATTGGAGTAGGGTACTTTATGCATTGAAGGACCTCACCTTCTTGCATGAAGGTAGATGGCTTTGTAGAGAGCCCAGACTTTTCTTTGTGTGCCTTTGTCTGTGGAATATTGGAATAGGGTACTTTATGCATTGAACATATACACTAAAACTATACTCCTTTTTCCTCTACCCTCCCTCTTCTGCGTCCTCATTTCTATCTCTATCTTTCCCCTCCCTTCGTCCCACCATAACCTATTTATTTCGTTCCCACCCTCCTTGCGCCTCTCTCCGCCTCTTGTAGCGGTTTGAACTTGGCACCAGTGAATCGGCTACGGAGCTCGTGGGAGAAATTGCCCAGTAAATACGAGAAGCTATTTGTAGACCTGCAGGATGTCTTCGACCCGTCCAGGAACATGGCCAAGTACCGCAACGTCCTGAGCAGCCAGAGCATGCAACCACCCATCATCCCACTGTTCCCAGTGGTCAAGAAGGACCTCACCTTCTTGCATGAAGGTAGATGGCTTTGTAGAGAGCCCAGAATTGTCTTTGTGTGCCTTTGTCTGTGTAATAGAGACTCACATGTTGCTACGTTCCCGTTAATTGCTTAGGCCTAAAAAAAACTAAGGCCATTTCTGAAACTTGACATGTAATTCTGCACAGTTTATAGTCCCTAACTTCCTCTGTGTTGCGCGGAAGGTCAATTTCAGTCTCACTCAGGAGGTTTACTTCTGCTAAAGGCTTCCCCATCTTGCCTTCTTTACATATCGCACCGAGTCAGGTCAAAGCTAAGCAAACTGACTTCTCCTTAGAGGGTTTCTCTGAAAATGTCGGTGTATGGCCATTTGAGGAAAAGAGAAGAAAAGTTTCCCTAATTGTGCAAGTTGCCAAAAATTCTCAAATGCCCCAGCATGATCCAACACGAAAGACAATTTGATCTCCTAGAGGACGTACAAAACGGGGACCAGAACAAAGAGATTTTTACTTTTAAGATTTCAACTTAGAAATATTGCTGCAAATTGAAGGCTGCTAATGTCCCAAAATATGAATCATTCATCTCATTTACAATGTTGACAGCTGACTTCACGCTCACTGTTTGTGCATGTATTTGTGTGTGCATGTATTTGTGTTTGTGCGTTTGTGTGTGTGTGTGCGTTTTGTACTTGTCTTTGTCTTCTCAGGCAACGACTCCAATGTAGACGGTCTTGTGAACTTTGAGAAGCTGAGGATGATCGCCAAGGAGATCAGACACGTGGTGCGGTTGACCTCGGCAAACATGGACCCTGCCCTCATGTTCAGACAGAGGTTGGTTGTTTTAAAACCAAGAGTTCTCAAAACCTTTTCTTCTCAAGATTTAGCTATTTGCTTCAACTAGATGCTGTTGGGGCCAGTTTCACAGATGGGTCACTTAAAGCTGTTAAATTAAAACCTGTACATGTAGAATATTTATGTGATTATGTTCTTTGTAGCAAAATGAGGGAAATCTTTGTCTTACTTCCAGCCCTTTGTTCTCATAGGGGCTTTAATTTGCTATATCACAAAAGTATCACATCCAAAAATGTTCTGTAATTAAGCCAGGAAAACGGAGAACTTCAAAAGATAATGTCATGTTAATGTAAATTTTAAAGTTTTTTTTCTTAAAGAAAATGTATTGGAAAAGGGAGCATGAGGCGAATTTTAAGGATCCAATGAACAGTTGATTTGCGTAATGGGACTGTCTCCAATTAATTTGCTGTCAGCAAATAAGTCACTTTGTAGTGGTTTAGTAAGTGAAACCAAATCAACAACTCCCTTTAATTGTGTGTTTCTTTGAAACTGACTCCTTCTCAGAAAGAGGCATGAATGCCAAGAGTCCAGTATTGCAAAGTTTTTAGAAAAGACATCTTTACTACTAAATACCGCAAATGTGAGCAAAAAGGGGAACACCACACCATACTTCCACCACCCAACCTGGATCCTCAACCAACTGGATCAGGCACACAGGTCTGGTTTGATCAATTCCCCTTCACTTCCTGTCTGGTCCATGGCTCTTGTTGGCCCGATTGAATCCTTTCGCTGGAATGTAACAGCATGGGGGACACAAGACATGGATCGACTGGAAGCGAGGTAGGATTGATGCCAACCGCAGTGTGTTGTTCGTATCACTTGGTTTGTGTGTGTGTTGTTTCACAGTCTGTCACTGCTGCAGTGCATGACTGCCCTCTGCAGACTCTCCATTCATACTACAAGCTCAAGATATTGTTTTTTACAAGACTTTAATTTTAGAATTTTGTTTCGTCATTATATCATATATGACAAAGGTTTTTAAGGTGACGCAACAACCTGTTTTCATCAGCGTGCGATGCCCAAGGGCATAACACACACTCTTCAGGTTGATATGGGGAGATGTCATATGTCTGGTGTCCTCCCATCTTCAGTCATTTCCTGTTTGTCTGTGGTGGCATGACCTCTACATAGTCTTATACCCCCTCGACCCCTGAACTTGTCTTTAAGTCACGCTTCAATCTTCACACCTCTTGCTTGCAGGAAGAAGAGGTGGAAGAGTTTAGGGTAAGTTTGTCCTGGTACCGGTTTCATCCTGTTTCGGTCTGGACCAGCAGAAATAATAAATCCACCCTGCATCCCCCCCATAAACTCTGCATGTCCCCCCTTTTACTTTATCTGAGTGTCCATGTGTGTCCGCCTGTGCTTGTGTGTGATTAACCCTTCCATTTACAGTGCCCATTCACCTGAACCATACTGAAGTCCATCATCATTGACCCATTCATTGTTTGCCCTGTTCATAAGATTGTATGTTTGAGTCATATAGTAGCTTGAAATAATATTCAGTGTTTTTTTTTTATAGAAATGTAGGAAGTAAAGAAGATTATCCCCAAATGTCTCGATTTCTGGCTCTCACTGTAAATTCAACTCTTTTGTCATCCATATACAAGTAAACAGTTGAATGAAATCAATGATTATTTTTGGATGAAGGAGATAAGAAGAAAAACATAAGACAGCACAGCCTTGCAGACAAAACAATCAACAAATAAGCAAGTCCCAGAGAGGCTGCATGTGACGGCACATGGTATAAAAAATATTAGATAATGACATTTAAATATATCAATTTAAACAAGCTACTATAAAATAAAAAGACCTGACAATATCACCTCAATGTCCATTTATTACCTGTTCAAGATCTTCATCAGAAGGACTTTGTCCATTTGCAGTAGAATTGTAGTTATTCAAGTTTCCATATTTTCTGAGCACTTCAATGACTTCTCGTCTATGTTGGCTTAAAAGTTAAGGCCAATGTTCATTTTTGACTTTGGAAACAGTCATAGAATTGTAGATGAAGAGCCAGAACAGCTACTACATGGACTTTGAACTTCAACTTTTAAGCAAACAACTGCTCAGACGTTCATTTATTTGATCATCTACTACTTTTTGAACCGTTACTAAATGGTCCTTCAGGTGATATTGTTTCAGCTGCAGGTTACAAGGTCAAGAATGAAGCCTGCATGGAAAATCCTGCCACCTACCTACAAAATAAAGGCAAAGTAAAACAAACCATGACAAATATTTACTGATACTATTTGACTCAGGTTTAGTGTTTGTTCATATCTGCATCCAGGCATAATATTCCCCATATCGAAGTCTGTGCATCTTTTGTTTTCTAACCCTTTTTGCCTCCATCTGACAGAATGTTCTGCTGTTCTGTACTGTGATAGCATGGCACACCAGCGAGGGCTGTCTCCCTCTCAGTTGCATGGTCCTGTTTTAAAAATGCTATGCTCCAACACAAATGCAGATGTAGATTTTATAGTAGAGGAGGTATTTGATAAGCAAGTAGTTGTGTTTATTGAACTTATGTTTGTTTACCATTCTTTCCTTTCCTCTTTTTTTCTGTCTTTATACTTTCATGTGCATTTATTCTGTTCCTGTCTCATCTTCTTCTTTGATCTCCCTCTGTTCTCTACGGCATCATCTTTCTCAATCTGTCATATTCTGCTCATCCATCAACACTTACTTACTTACACTTACATCCATTACTCTTACCTCTTCGAATTCCTTTCACATCCCAATGTCCATCTTTTACCCTCCTTCATGTTCTTACTCTCGTCTCCTCTTCATCGGTCTTTCATCATTATCTTCCTTTGTCTTCCTCCCTATCTCTTCCCCTTCACTAGGTCTTTGAGTCAGGGCAGCACCAACTCCAACATGCTGGACGTGCAGGGCGGTGCCCATAAAAAGCGAGTACGTCGCAGCTCGCTCCTCAACGCTAAGAAGCTTTACGAAGACGCCCAGATGGCCAGAAAAGTGAAGCAGTACCTGTCCAACCTGGCGGTGGAGATAGATGAGGAGAAACACCAAATCATGTCCCTGCAGTGTGAGCCGGCTTACAGCACCCGTGAGTAACAGAAACTGAAACTACTTTACTGAGTGAACCCATTTTTCATCACTACCGTATTTGTGTCAATATTCCGTGGCATGAGTAATTGTGGATTGGTCAGAAATATAACTTTCTACGTCAGTGGAGTATCATCAAGCCTTTGACCGTCACACAAAAGTACATATAACATATTGCATAGATTTCATTTAGCATTATTCCAAGCATTCCTATGCATGCATTAGCCTTTTTGACTGTTTACACTTTTTTTTTCTTCTTCTTTCTGTGATTGCAGTGTCTAAGAACTTGAGTGAGAGACGATCCACCAAGTCGGACATGTCTCCAGTGTCTCTGCGGTCGACTCTGCCCTCGGGGAAAACACAAAACAGGGTGTCACAAGTCCTTCAGGTCCAGGTCCCTCTGAACCCTCTACGGAAGAAGAGCACTGCCAAGGACATAGGTCCCCCCAGTTAGTACACCTGCACTATACTGTATATCATCATTATGCTTAGTTATGTTGAGTTGTGCTTTACTTTTATGTATAATTTCATTTTGATCATCCCATCTTCTTTGTCCTTATCCTTGTACAGTACATTTTCATTGATAATCATTGATTAAGGGTTAAGTAATATAAGCCAGAGTGAAAGAAAACATTTCCCAGTTCTGAATTAGTACAAGTGTAACAGACCTCTAGGTTAATTTACTTTTCTGTAACCTGTAACCTTTTTTCGTCCCCAGACTCCCACTCTCCCCAGGTGGTGAAGAAACCTCCAGTGAACTCGTCAGAGGACTGGAGTACCAAGAGACCATCTGATGACACCGTCTCCACCATCTCCTCCCTTCACTCCAGCCCCACGGTGTCGCCACAGGGCTCCCCACGCAAAGGTCTGTTTCAGAAACTGCTTTTTCACACTGTATGTTTTATCCAAGGATAAAAAGAACTTACGTTACCCAAGGTGACGAGTTGGAGTAGAGTTAGTAAAACAGTAGTCTATATCCACGACGTTCCACTTCCGGGATTGCTCCGTTGTTGACGGAAATTCTGTCCAACCTTAGTGTTCTGTTACATGATTAAAAAAACCTTTTGAACGTACACATTCCACCAAAACAAGTTCTTTCTCGAGGCTATTTTGCAGCGGCGTTGTTGCTCCGTATGGCACTTAGCGCCGCCCAAGACGATTGAGATTGGTTTAAAGAAATGCCAATAAACCAGAGCACGTTTTTCTCCCATCCCGGAATGCTGTGTGGACTAGCAAGACCCTCCTCCGCAGCTCTGTGGAGGAAGGTCTGGCAATGCGAGACCAGTCACCTCCAAGCAGAGCTCTGAAACACTCAAAGTCACTCAGAAACTATGTCTGGGCAGAATGCTCATGCAGGTAAAGCCTAGAAGTCAATTGATGGTTAATTTCACACTTTTAGGATTGCTCGTGTTTTTTGCTTTAAATAGTAACTTAGATAGTCGTTCTGTCCTGAAGGGTATGTACAGTAGGCACCCTGTGACTTAACTCTACGACCATCCTCGTGTTCTAATTGAATAAAAAGCCCTTATATTCATCTCTCACTTTGGTTTCCTTTCCCCCCCTTTTCAGTGGGAGGCGTGGCCAAGTCCCAGAACTCCAGCCAGATGAACTTGTCCGGATCCTCGTCGTCACTGACCAGCGACGCCAGCACAAAAGCCGGCACCAACAGCCTGCGGAGCTACGGCATAGGTGGGGCTCTCCTCCACAAGAGGATCCAACTGATGACCGGGCAACACAGCCGAGAGAGTAGCAGGGAGAGACAGAGTCAGACAGAGGAGGAAAAGGAGGAGAGAAGAAGTGAAGGGGAAAAGGGGATAGAGGTGATGACGCAGGAGGACACAGAGGCAGTTCAGAGAGGCGAGTTTCCTTCAAGGCAAAGGAGAGGGAGAGCCAGGCAGCAGAACAACCAGGGTGCACAGGCAGATGCAGGGCTAATGCTACTGAGGGTAAGAGCAGGAAGCCCTACACAGACATGGACAGGTACGCCCGGGGTGCATCCCATGGTCCGCACTGGGTCTCCTCCCAGTCTACACGGGTTGGGACCCACAACTCTGTCACCTGTCTCCCAGCCTCAGTTAATGAGACCCAGACCCCCAGAGTCTCCCATCAGGACGAGGCTGATGTCACCATTCAGGATACTGAGGGAAAGGAGTCAGTCCAGGGAAAGGCTGATGGCAGTGAGATCACATCTGAGCGGTGGGGAGGGAACAGAAGTAGGTGTGCCCTCCTCACCTCAGGATGAGAGACAAGGACAGGCAGAGCAGAGAGCCAAGAGGGCGGTCAGCCCAAACCCCTTCCTCTGGCTCTGCAGGGACAAACGCACCAAGAGAAAGACTATCTGACAGAGATAACTGTTGGATCCAGTTATTCGCTGAGTAAAACCAGTGACAGTGAAGAAAAGAAATGAAGCTAGTGGTATTTCAGAGAGAATTTCTGTTGATGATCGATTACGATTATTGAGAGGCAATCACTGATAAAATGATGCCACCACATTTCATTTTGGTAGCATAAAAGCAAGTGTAACTTGAGAGGAAAGAGTCTTATATCCACCGTAATCATAGAACGGTGACATTAGAAAGAGTTTTCACAGCAAACATTGGGAGAGCAGATGAGAAAAAGACATTTCATAAACCATTTCACTTTGTTCTGAGTTCTCCCAACATTTCTTTGTTCGTGGGAATAATCCTGTCAATCTTTGGAAGTGTTGCAATGTCACCGAACAGCCAAATGTTACAAAAATATGTCATTGTCAAAGCAGAAAGCATATTCACCTTGACTTTTTATTCCAAAATGGAAAATATTTTTTACTATGAAACATTCTTCTACTGAAATCAAATTTTGAAATGCATCTATTTTCTTAAAAAAAAAAAAGATGAATTTTTTTATTCCATTTTGTTGACAAGCTTGGCATTCATTATTTTATTGCCATGTTCATTTAGTTTCACTGCAGTTGCAGTTGATTTAGTTCGGCAGATGTTTGTAATAATAGTGACCCCAACAATGTCCTTCGCAGTCATTTCTACACAATTCAGAGTCTCTGTAAACTTTCAACTTGACATTTTAGAAGTGGTCATAACTTATTTCTGCTTAGTGTTGTTACTGGATTAACAGTGTTATTTTGAAGTATTTGCTATTAAAAAGAGCACAGAAACATCAGATTGTCATCTTCTGGGTGCAGGGTAATTTAAAGTGCAGTGATTATCTAACATTCCCTTAAAGAATTATAGGAAGATGACCATTTGGGCAGAATACAATTATCTACTTGCATGCCACTGGAAGGGGCTTTAATTAAAAAGGCTCTATATTGAAACACTGTCGGTCATTTCTCTTTCTTTACGTAATCTTTATTTTCAGTCTTTCCATCCTTGTCTCTCCCCCATTTAGCTTTTTCATCATTATTATAATCTGTATTTTCCTTCATGTTCAAATGTAAATGTCTTAAATGTTCCTCTCTCGTCTGTCCAGGTTACGCTCTCCTGCCAGCCGGTAAAGCAGACAACCTGTCGGACTCGAGTCACAGTGAGATCTCCTCCCGCTCCAGTATCTGTTCCGTCGACTCCGTGCCGGCTCCTGGGTCTGACGACCGATGTAACAGCAGCAACAGGACCTATCATGCTGCTGCTGTTAATACTACTGCAAATACTACTACAACTTCTGCTCCAGTTGTTGAGAGCACAGCAGCAACGCATGCATATTTAAATGCTGAGTACAACCAGCCCAGCACAAGGTGATTCACTTCAGTTTATCTAATCTGTCTGGTTAAGTTAGTTAATTTATGTTAAAAAGAGGGAAATTGGAGTGTGTACTTTTTTGCAAAGCCAAGATATAAGCACACAATGTGTTTATATCCTCTCAAGTAACAGGGCTACAGTCAGTTTTGCATTACAAAACAGATGTTATGTAAAAGTGAAAATCTCCAGGCAAACGCTGATTTCTTGGCCATGTGTATGTATGTGCATAACAATAGATTGCAGAAAGGGAAAGTACCGCTGTTACGTCGGAGTTAAGTTTATCTTAACTGTAGTAGAAAATCCGGTTACACTTTACTTGAAGGTATCTACGTTAGAGTGACATGACTGTCATGAACGTGTCACAAACAAGTTATAAACGTTTATGACATAACGCTTCTTTTACTAAGTGTCATTCGGTTTTTGTCATGATGAGATATGTTTAGGGTTAGGGTTCATGTGTCATGACTGTGTCATGTCACTCTCATGTAGATACCTTCAAGTAAAGTGTTACCGAAAATCCTTTTCCATTTCTTCTGTTGTCACACTATGCAGTAGTGCAGCACTCTCTGAGATATACTTCTAAAATTTAAAGTGTCTCTCTGGACTGAACATACACTAAATTACAAGAGGACCTGCAAGGTCACTGAATCAGCGGGTAATTGGGGCTGTAATTATTACTGGTGTTGGGGTGGAAAATCACGGACATATGCGCTCCGGCTGCTATTAAAACCAGCGACCAGCTCAGCACAATATCCAAACCACCCTACCTCCATGACTCAAGCCTCTAACCAACAGGACACACTCCCACACAAACGCATGATCATCCAAAACCTTCCCAATGGCCGATATGAGCAAAAAAGGCAGCACACGTACACCGTCTGAGCCGCTCTTCCATTTCCTCTCCCAGCTGGATCCCAATTATGTCCTTTCTTCATTAAAACCCAGAGAACAGGAAGTCGTAAAACACTGCAGGTTTTTATTAGTTTCACATTTACTGCCCCCCCTCCTTTTTCTCCGTTAACAACTTATTGGTTTTCACCCAGGCTGCTTTTTAATCTGGCTGAGTAAACAACACACCTTTTTATTGTCTGCTGTTTGTTTATTGTTCCTCCATGATCAGGCCATTCCGTCTCTTAAAGAGGAGACTATAAAATATCACCTGACACAATAATGTGTCTTCTTCTCTGATATTGTATTACCTCGGCAGCCTCGCCGTATAACACCGGCCTGTTTTATGAAATATGGCTCAGTTTCATTAAGTGTCTTGTTTGTCCAGTAAAAACCGTGTCAGTGAATCAAATGGCTGGTTTATGAAAAGCAGCGGAGGAGAAAAACAGTTTTTGTTTTTTTTAAAGCCAGACATGGTGATCTGTCATCCAGGAAACACTGTCAAATAGTTTCTTTGTGATTTTGTGGTGAGCCAGTGTACAGGCGAGGCTTAAACTAACTGTATTTTACAAGTAAAAAAACATTCACACAGAATCTGTGCAGAAACCTTTCTTGCAAAATGTTGGTTGAATGTTTAAGATTGTGGAGAGACGGCACGAATCACTGATTTAACATTGAACTTTATCCTTTATCCTATTTTCATTTGTCATCATTTGTTAGTGCTTTGCTAGTCCATGACTCTCTGACCCGCATGTCCTCCAGCCAACAGCTTTTTATAGTTATTGAATCTCCTCTTTTGGCCTCCTTCCTACTCTCTGTTTATTGTCAGTTCATTTCAGATTGACTTCCTCCACCTTTACCAACAGTTTACTCAACAGTTTGCTACACACTTTTCACTTTCCCCTTTCTCTGTTCCTTTCTTTTATCGTTTTAGTCTTTGCCTCATTTACTCTCACACTGAATTTACTTATCTTATTGAGTGTGTGTGTGTGTGTGTGTGTGTGTGTGTGTGTGTGTGTGTGTTTTTTATACACTAATGAGTTATTTTGCTCTGTCTCTCTCATTTACGGTAGTTCCTCGTCATTGGTTCGAGGATATGTTTCGCGAGCCTCCACCTTCACCTCCTCCATCTCGACGGAGGAGCTGACCCCGGACCTCACCTCTCTGGACTCTGTGGCGGACAGCGGCCGCGGCAGCTGGACGTCCTGCTCCTCCAACTCCCACGACTCCTTCCAGAGCCTCCCCCCCTCCTCTTGCCGGCCCTGGGACCACGGCATCCACGGGCTCCCGCACACGCACCTGGGCGCCTTCAAGCACACGCAGCTGGCCGGGCCAATAGCCGAGGTCGAGGGCGCCGCTTATGCCTGGGCGAACGAAGATGCCACCAAGCATCACTCCCGAAACTCCAGCTCAGATCTGTCCAATCAGTCGCGGCAGAGCTGGGCGTCGTCCAGCTCGCTGTCGGACACCTACGAGGGGAATTACGGGACGATAAAGCGGCGAAACACCTCGGAGCACCCCTCCTCGCCAACCAACGAGGAAGGAGGGCAAAGCACAGACCCTGTCTACAAAACGGTGACGTCAAGCACAGAGAAAGGCCTGATAGGTGAGGGGTCAGGTTGCGAGTTTGATTCCCTGTAAACACAGTGTGACCTGGTCACCTCGAGGGCTGTGTAGATAGTTACAGTAACAAGTAGTCTTTCCATTTAAGGCTGTTTCTGTGAAGCTATGCAGATTTTTACGAGCCAAGATGGCGGTCGATATTTCAAATTCGACTTAGATGCGGTAAAAAAAGTTAAGTCTGCTGTTTTTAGGTGAATTACTGCAGCTTTCTGTTGCTTGACTTGCTGTTATTGTCTAGTGAACATCTTGCAAATGCTGCACTCTGGCATTATTTGGATCTCCCAAACAATATTCTGCAGTTTGCTAGTTTTATGAGGAAAACAAAAGATTTTTTTTACATTTTGACTTTAGAGTGGTAGGGAAGGAGTTAAGTGTGTCCACCGACAAAACAATTAGTCTATTACTACATCAACAGACAATGAATTGACAGAAATGTTGATAATCGATCAATCGTTTAGTCGATCATTATCTGCCTCCAGCTTCTCAAATGTGAGAACGTGTCTTGTAAACTGAATCTCTTTAGATTTGGGACTGTTGATCAGACAAAACAAGTGATTGTGATTGGCAATTGTCACAATTTTCTGATGTTTTTAAGAACCAAACGATTAATCGATTAATCTGGTAAATAATTAACGGATTAAAGTTACCATTAGTTGCAGCTCTAGTTCTGTCTGTATCCGCTGCAGCCATCCATCTCATTGGTTGTATTTTATTTTATTTTATTTTATCTTTTTTTGGATTTTCAACACATTTTGATGCATGTATTAGTTGTGCAGTGTTTTGGTAAAACATCACATTGATTTAATTTTTCCATCATTTTCTTTGGTTCCTCCCCTTACACAACTCCCTGCACACCTCCTTTTCAACTTCCTTTGCCACTTCTCCCCCACTCCTCATTCTTCACTTCCCTCTTTCTTTGCTCCATCCCTCCTCCCTTTTAATCTACACCTCCATCCAGTCTACTGTGTAACATCCCCCACCAAGGATGAGCGTTACCGAGCTCCCCCTCCCACCCCTCCAGGCTACCAGGGTCTGGCCCTGGGGGATCTCGGCCTCACAGACGGAGTAGTAGGTGGGCCAGGAGGTCTCCTCCCTAGGCCTCCTCACCTCCGACCTCCCGACTACAGCGTGGCCCTGCAGAGGAGCAAACTCCTGCAGAACCCCGGAGCGGCCGGAGGTCTGGCTGAGGCGCGGAGGCTGGCTGGTAACCATCACCTCCACCACCAAGAGGCCCGGACAGCCGGCTCCAGACCGCCCAGCATCTGCCTCCCACCAAAGGAGCTGGCTGACAGCGAGGACGGTATGTCCCGCAGGGTGGTGACGTGATGAAGCACCACTCTGAATTTCAGTGTTTGACTCTTGAGCATTTAAAACCAGTCGTGTTAAAACAAACCCTAATCCCTAATAGTCTTTCCATGGGCAGCCCCCCCACTCTGACATCTCTCCATTAATGCATGTATAGGTACTGAGCATGTGTGTGTAATTCAGGCCTGTGTGTAATAACAACAGAGTGAAAACATTGAAATTTCCCCTTGCAGGATTAATAAAGTATACATTATTATTATTATTATTATTATTATTATTATAATACGTAGTCAGGGTTTCCGCGGGGTCTTAAAAAGTCTAAAATTTCAAAATCTAAATTTGAGGCCTTAAAAAGTCTTAAATTCGCTGAAGTATTGTGTTCTAGGTCTTAAATAATTTTAAATATTACAGTATTACGACTACAAATGAGACCAACATGCATCCTATATTGCAGCAAATTAGCTTTCGTGTTATTGGCGCGACATGAAAACGGATTTTATTCTTCAGCTACGGAGAACAATAAAAAGTTTTATTTAGGGCTTACTTGAAGTTGTGATTAAGGTCTTAAACTTCATTCATAAAAGTCTTATAAAGTCTTAAATTTGATTTGGTGAAACCTGCAGAAACTCTTTTAACATATTACTGGTTTTTCATCATGCTCACATACTCTGGCTGCTATGATTGGGAAACAGATATTACATTGCAATCCATGTGGTATTAAAAAGGTCCTTAAAAGTCTAAAATTGAACTTTGTGAACCCATGCAAAAACCCTGAAAAATGTATTAAATGTAGCACTTACAAACCTGTAGATTCTCAGCCAAACATTATCCTCTCTTCTCTTTTCCAGATGAGCAAGTGTCAGCAGTGTAAAAGACAAGTTGTGTCGATCAGGCTTTGGACTAAACCAGCAGCCTGCCATAAAAACCTATCAGAGCACATTCTCCAAGCCCCGCCCCCACACAGCCCTTCTGTGACATCACCACGGACCATGATGCACCTCTCGGCCAGACCAGTGGGTCTTGTGACCTCCCTTCTCCACCTCCCAAGACTTTTACAATGAACTCTTTTTAAACCCATTTCACAGAAACAAAGAAGAAAAGAACGATTTTAGATACTTTTAAAAAGCTCTTAAACAAAGCAGAAGAAGGCTGGGGACGGACGTAAAAAAACAAAGGCTTCCTCGGAATCCAACCACCATGTACCTCCATCTTGCGTTCACATTGGTTTTTACAGTTTTTAAATGTTGTAAAGTGATTCTTTGTCTTATTTTCAGTTGCATTTCTGAGCTTTGCAAAGTTTTATGTGAGAAGAGTGAGGAGGAGGAGCAGACAAAGGGATAGAAAGCTGCAGTCAGTAGTTTAAATATGACGGGCATCAGCTCGTGGGGGAATTCTGTTGTTTTGCTGTTTTTGTTCATGGTTTGCTCTCAGCTCAAAAGAAGATGAATGGAGATGAATAAGAGACAAGATTTTGAGGTTGTTTAAGGGGGTCTTTATGGGCCTCTATCAAACCCTGGCACTGATGATTTATTTTACATAAATAAGATCAGTTTCTAAACAAATAAATCAAATGGAAACCATATTTTTCACTCCTCCTAGGGAGGTGAAAAACAAGAAATTAAACTCCTGAAGTAGCAGCCAGAGACCACGTCCGTTTGTGTTTGCCACCTATTGTACTTTGTTGATCTTGACAGAAAGAAGACCAAAAAAAAAGACAAACGGCATCTCTCAGGCAGTTGTGTGTCTTCATGTCACGCTCTCCGCCACCCAATCACCTCTCTTATTGCTCGTTCAGCCTGACGCGAGGTACTTTAGCGGCATGCTGCCTCCTGGATGTTCCATAAAAACTATATTATAACTCGTTTTTAATGAGCTGAAGAACAAATGCCTCGCTGCTTCTTGTAGAGTAAAACGCGCATCGTTATTTTATTGCTGCGGCTGTGTTAAAACGATAAATTAGCACTGTGTGGTCGCGCAACGTGCATGGAGATGGTGTGCATAAAGACAAAGGACAGTGTTTACACCGACGCTTACACATTTTGTTTACAGTGTTTATTGGACTAGTTGTCTATTGAATTACAAGCCGAGATGTTAAAGTGTAACGCTTTAGGTCCATTTGACCTTGTACATTTGTTTATAAAGCAGCAGGAATATGAGATGCAGCAAAAGCTTTGACTGTGTGCTCCCAGTGTACCTCTCGTATCGGTTTAGCTTCTTATTTAAAAGAACGAGCAACAAAACTAGTCAACGGATAATGTATTTTAACGCCTGGCTTGCATCTCCATTCCATGTTCATAGTACATTTTGTAGAATATTTAAAGGATTTGCTTGAAAAATTGTCTATTTGTATTGAAAACCGAAGCAAATTTGTACATTCGGAGTAATGTTTTGGAAACGGAAAAATTGTTTTAAATTGTGTTTATGTGCAGTGCAGCAATGGTGTAACTGGAATTAGTTCTTCTTTTCTTCTGCTGTCTGTCTGGCGCTCTTGTGATGCTTCTTTTGCATTTTTTTGCCACACAAAGACTTGAAATGATGAATGCTAATATATATACATGGCATATATATATATATATATATATATATATATATATATATATATAAATTTATACATATATATTTTTGTTTTTTCTTTGCCATAAGTTAATGTCATGTATAGATGAGAGAAGAGAGTCCTCTATAAAGGCTATTTTTGAATATTTTATTATGAGAAATAATCCAAGGTTGTGATTGCCCTGTTTCTGTCTTCGGGCAGGAGTCTTTCAAGAAATTTAGTTTAGTTTACAATTTAGTTCTTGTCATTGTTGACTGTCATGACTTGTTTTCTCCCCTCACACTCTGTTGTTGGTGCCATTTCTGCTTTGTCTATAATCAGAATTGCTGCTGTGTTTTGGGATATGAGTGCTTTGTGTGTGTGTGCGTGTGCGTATGTTGTGGAATTATATTTGCGAGGTTGAGATCAACATAACTTTTTTTTTTATCTCTTCTTGATTGACTCTGGATGTACAGCACATAAGAAAAAGGCTGAGAAGTAATTTTCTATAAAAAGCCCTTCTTAGTTTGCAGCTTTTAATTGCTCCTGCCTGCAGAAAGGTGCCATCGGTTCACGGCACAGGGCATTCAGACTCAGGCTGGATGATTGAAAGAAGTTTTTTTGATGCCATTATATCCCAGTCTGTTTGATTTTAACCGAACAATCCCTGCCATGATGCTGTGTCTAGTATAGTCTCGGTTTCCATCTCAGCTATGTTAACTCAGCAGGACTTTCAACTTTTTCTCTTCACTGTTTAATGAACATCACTCCATTGCTTAAAGTTTTTATATGAATCATGAGTATCCACTGTGACCCTCACCCTAGTCCTTTTACCCTTTTTAAAAACAATCTTGATAGTAGAAACTTCGAAACAGACAGACAAAACAGACAGAGTCAGATAATGACAATTCTCTCCTCTTATTTTTTTTGCACAACTGTATTCCTCAGATTCTTAACCATAAATCAGTATTAATGTTCTGCATGGATGGATAATTTAAAAATTAACAGCATATGTTCCTTCCAAGTATTTGCCCAGATGTTATGAGTAACACGGATCTTAGTCAGAAGTCAAAGCAAATGTGTGTGTGTGTATATATATATATATATATATATATATATATATATATATATAAATACCTGCTTTCTGATTGAGAGCTAAACATCAGGCAACAGTTTACAGAATTTACGAATGAAACTTGGCACACGGTCACATTAGATGTTTGTTTAATTCCTTGCGTGCTCTATAATAAAAATATATATTTTTTTCCATTTTGTTTTTTAGGGCTAAATTATATTTAGTAGTAACCCCCCTTCTCCGACTACATACAGTAGGTATGTTTTGGTGGAGGATCTGGCAGTGTGCAGCGTGTGAACGCAACATGCCAGTGTTTTTAACAACATAAAACTGGAGAGGATAAAGTTCACCTCTCTCACAGCTTGATGAAAACATCCGGCTGATTGTGACTTACACCCACCCCCACCCCCCCAGTCCTGCCATGTTACCTAGAATGCAATAAGAGAGATGTGTGAGTTTTATGTAGACATCTTTTTGGCATTACATTAGAAATGCACAACAATAAGCTTCAGTGTGGTGAGTGTGCTGCACAATCTGTACAAAGAGGTATTAACTTGGTCTGTGGCTTAAAGTTTGCTTTCGTCTCACTTCTCATAGCTGTTGTAACTTATGTCTTTTAGAAAGACAACATGATTTTGCTCGTATGCTTTTTATGTATTTTTTACGAGTGATGATTGTAAATAGTTGTTATATTTTTGTTTAAGAGAATGTTTAAAAAGGAAGAAAATACCTTTTATTTCTCAAAGTCTACTGATAACAATTTGGACAATGAATAAAATGTTAAAACGATTTAGTGTCTTTATTCGCGGTAAAACTTAGTTACTAATAGTTCTCTAAACCAAACCTGGGGTTATTTTAATTTAAATTTTTCCTCTAGAACTCCTCTCCTCTACTGTAACTTTCCTCTAATCTTTTAGGATAAGTTTACCTTTCAGCCAAATGAATCCCAGTTTGAAGGTAGATGTCTTTTGACCTGAAACTAATAGGAGGCGTGTGGACTGTTTGTTACCATTTTGGTGTAGTATCCACTTTCAGATTTTTATAGGACAGCTGAAGACATGAAAGAGAGAGAGAGAGACATAACCTGACTCCGCCAGATGGATTGCTTCGCATTTGCTCGGCATATCCATCTGGGAACTTTCCGTTGGAGAACTTTTGGGAAGGGGCGGAATACTGGTTATTTGATTGGATGAACCATCTGTCTATCACCTATGTTGGTGATAGACGGGCCAAATCAACCAATCAGATCCACGAAGCGTATGAAAATACAACCACAAGCCCGCCCCTGCTGCTGCAGGCAAAGCATAGCTCGTAAGCTCAGCATGCAAGCAACATGTCGGTAAAGGATATTTGCCATTTGTGTAACGAGAATTTAGGAATAAAAGTCACCATTTCAGGTTCCCGGACCACATTCCAAAAGAAGGATCCAAGAGAAAAAAAGCATTAGCGACGGCTAACAGAATTAGGGCTACCGCTGGCTGATAATACTGGTTAGCTGATTGGATAAACCATCGGTCTATCACCACCTAACCCACCTCAAAACCAACGCTGATTGGCCCGGTCGTTTGGCTAACGGCTCCAAATTTTCTCTGCCTCAAGATGCCAGACTGATCTGCGAGTGGAAAACTGGAGCTCGCGAGATCAGGACGGTCTCACGAGACTAGGGATGACATGCAACAAAGGGATGCAGGTCGGAGTCGAACCCGCGGCCGCTGCGTCGAGGACTGAACCTCTATATATGGGCGCGCTTTACCAGGTGAGAGCTACCCAGGCGCCCCACTTTCTGATACTTCTCACCAATCATTTTTCACATAAAAGAGAAAGAACCCTAATCGCTCCTCGTGTTCTTCAGATGTCCGAAGTTTGGTCCTCGCCGTCTCTCCTCCGCCTTCTGCAGCGTTCAGATCTGATCAAAGAGGGGAGAGCGTCACGCTGTGCTCAAGGTTAGGTTCCCTTTACTTCTCATTAAAGGTTTACTGTCACACAGCGGGGCAGGAAGTCATGCTGCCTGCTCTGTCTATGTACGTGTGAGAGGAAGAATCCACCAGCCTGTAATGTCCTGTAGTATTATGGTGCATTTCTTCTGCAGATGCATGTGTAGCCTACAGGCTGAACCAGGCGCAGAAACTGAGTGTAGACACCTGGAATGACTTGAATGAGTTCTTTGTAAAACATTGTTGTGTGTGCTGTTGCTCTCTACGGTCAAAAACTATTCATTACAAATAGAAACCCATAGAGATAACCTTTTAACCATGACCTTCAGTCCTTCCAGAAGAGTTTTTTTTGTGATTGTTGCGGGCAAACATCCTTGATTATGCGGCATGTTTTCTTAAAAAATGCAATGGAATATGCGGGATATTTATGCAATTTTATGTGATGAAATTGCGGGAACTTGCAAAAACTGCAGTTTGATGAAAAAGAGAAAAAAAAAAGTGATTCCCCCAACAACCTGCTTTTCGATGACGTTCACGTCGCGTAATTACGTCACTTCATAATGTCACTTCATAATGTCACTTCATAACGTTCCCATGGCAACAGGGGAAAATGGCTGCTCATGTGTGAAGTAAACGCAACATTTTTCAACTTTCTGCTAAGATATATGTGACTTTTTTGCAACAAAAATGCGGTGAAATCTGCAATTTATGCGGTGAAATATGCGGACTTATGCACTGAATTCACGTTTTTCTGGAGGAACTGGACCTTTAAAGGGTCAGTTCAGCTAAATGACAGCAACAAAAACATTCAAAGTATTCATTTGGAGTCCAACGAAACTAACGGTCCACTTACTTTTTCCAGAGCATTCGGACATATCACACGCTCTCAATCAGCTAATGCTAATGTAACTGCGATGGATCTGTTGACGCTAGTAGCTGTTTTGGCTTCTCCTTTGTGTTGGCGTGAAAGCTAAGCATTGAAAGTTCAGGCTTGACTTTGGAAACACAAGTCTGACAAAACAATCCCAACTCAAGGTCCACACATACTAGATGTTTCCGACGCTTTCAACCAAACAACAATCTTGAAAGATACACAAGGTTATGTGGCCGTACAAAATGTTTCAAAACATGAAAATAAAAAACCACACAGAGGAACGGAGGAGGTTGACGGCAGAGGGGACTCGGAGTAACGACTTATTTATTTGAATGAGTTGAATGAACAAAAACACCACAATGTACCTTACCTAGTATTAAATGATACCTAACCAAGCAAGTTTTTAGATATCAAATACGACAACTAACATATTTTCTGCTGCTCCACTGCAGTGGAGGTGAGAGGAATTGTATTTGATGTGCTCAAAGCTTTGACAAATGACATTTAGAAAATTCAACAGCAATATGTCCCTCTTAGTCTAGATAATCCACAGAAAACACAATCAAACAGTACGATAGATAATAGTTTCACAGTGAAACTGGGGGACTTTTTGTGTATTTAATATCTTTTAATAAAATTAAAATACCAGCTATATTCTTTAATGGAAGTATTGGCCCCTTTCTGTCCAATAAAGTGACTAGCCTACAGGACAAAAAATACATTCCAGAAAGTCTAAAGAATAAAACAAAACTAATCAAATGTCGTTTAGTGCTTAGAACTTTTGCCCAATCTGACTTTTACACTTTACACATCTGAACTGCTTCTTAAAAGACACTGTGTACTTTTTCCTGCGATAAAGTTAGAATTATGTGTAATGGAGACGGAACAGGATGGTGAGGGGCTGAGGCATGCTAACCGGCACGTTCAAAGAGTTGGTCTCTCTACTTCAGAGAGAATATTCCAGAACGATGAGAGAAGTGAAAGTTCAGCTCCGAGAGGGATTCAACTGGAAACGAGTCGGTGAAATTACACACAACTTCAATTATACATCACAAAGGGCGAAAGACCCCCCACTGGATAGCAGGGAAGGAAATGGGGAAGAAACTGGAACGCTCAGATCTCGTAATGTCTCTGTGTGTGTGTGTGTGTGTGTGTGTGTGTGTGTGTGTGTGTGTGTGTGTGTGTGTGTGTGTGTGTGTGTGTGTGTGTGTGTGCGCGCCACACCTCTCCTCTGTTTTTGACTTTGAAGTTATGACTTTGTCAGGAGCAGAAGCCGAGAGCAGGAGGTGGGAATACACAAACTTTACCACCTGAGGGTTGTGCGCACACACGGGGGTTGGCTTTTAGCATATCCCTGTCTAAATGAAAATTTGTGAAGCAAAACAGTTTGGGAAAAAAAATTCTGTCACCTATACAGTATCAGCGCTGCCCTTGAGCGCACACATATACGTGAGCGTGCATTTTGCTCTCACCTACATAAATGAAAAGCTGGTTTTCTTTGTGCGTTGTTAACCTTTGAGTTTCTCGTTTCCTGCATCATCACGCGAATACGCTGTTTGTTCTCAAATACTTCAAACTTTTCTTTATGTCTCGTTATTGTAATGTAGGCATGAAGGATAAGTCTATCTTGGTAACGTTAAATCTGACCTTTAGTTCCTATCAGAGAAGCTCCACGAACACTAGATCCCATACTTCCCATAATGCAACTCTTTTGTTAGACCCTGCACGGTAGAAGGGCCAGGTTCTCTAATCAAGTCGGAAAGCAAAAGTGTTGAAAGTTGTTTTTACTGGCCACACTAAAAGGCGGGACAAAAAGCGGTTACACTTTACTTTAAGTTTTCTACATAAGAGTGAAATGACACTGTCATGAACGTGTCATAAAACATTATAAACAAGTCATAAACGTTTATGACATAACTCTTTTTTAGTAAGTGTCATTCGGTTTTGTCATGACACGTTATGGTTAGGGTTTGGGTTCATGTGTCATGACTGTGTCATGACAGTGTCATGTGAGTGTCATGTATTCATGACAGTGTCATGTCAATCTTATGTAGAAAACTTAAAGTAAAGTGTTACCAAAGCAACTGCCATAGATAGAGGCAAGGCGCAACTATCATTTCCATTTGGGGATACATACTTTGCAAACTGGCTGTGCACTTTGAATGTTTGAATGCTGTAATGTTTTTGGGGTTTTGCGCTCTGTAAAGAAGTTGCAAAGGAGGTTTCAGCCACACTTTCTGTCCAGTTCAAAGGCCAGTCGGTGATCAATTGTCTGAGGACAGGGGCTGTCCAGCGGAGTCATTGCTACAGTTCATCATATTGTTCTTCCACCCGCTGTGTCACGTGCTTTAGGGTGACTCGAGTCATTTTTTTCTCTTGTTGGCTTGTTAGCAATGTCAGTGCAAGCCAACCCCAAGTGAGTCTGAAAACTATTCAAAACAAACGATGAACAGTTACAGTTGTGAAAGTACCGTGTATGGAATGGTTTATATAGTTTTGATAACAAAGGTTTTAACAAATAAAGTGGAACAGAACCTTTACTTATTGATGTTTTTAGATTGGGTTTAGAATAAAACTCTTTGTAGTTTGGCGTTCGTGTCCCCAGCCATTTGTTGAAACAAATATTGATTACTCGGAAGTGTCGCTTCACAGTTTGTGTTATCGTGTAGTAGTGACGGGGGAGGGTGCGCAATGGTCTGAACTCAACAGAAAACCAAAGGCAAAATGTTATTCTTGGAGGGAATAAGGGCAAACTTTTGTTGTGCTGCATATAAATGAAGATAGGCTGATTTTCTTTTCTTTCTTTTTTCATCAGTTCTCCTAGACTCCAAAGTCTTCCTCTCTGGGCCATGTGTGGGGCATGGAGGAACATGCTAAGGTGGCACCCTCCACGGCCGCTCTGGCCATTTGTCACCAGTCCTCGAGGCTTCCTGCAGCTTGTAAAGAGGTTCAGGTCAGCGTCCTTGCATCTCGCTGTCCTCTACCATGTCAGCAGTGCAGCACAGATAAATGACCTGACAAGCCCACAGAATGGAACCGCATGGTAAAATCCCGCAAGTAATCCTTCAAGCTTCTTTTCCTTTTTATGGCATTTAGGTGTCAATGTGACTCTCTTGAATCTCACTTAACTTTTGGATTAATTTAGTTACATTTGCTAGGATTGTTAGCCTTTGACACTAGCAGCAGATTTCAGGGGGATCTGTTAATTAGTCATTGTTGACTTGTTGACGCATTTTAACTATAACTGTGTTTGATGTAATAAAAGTGCTGGTTTCATATTTTGGTTGATACAAAAGATCTATTTTAATTCTATTTTGCCTTGATTTCCTTTCATATCGTTAGTCTTGAAAGTTTCATCTGAAATCATAATATTAATTTCCTATTTCCATTTTTCTTTCATATCAAAACTGTCGTCAGGAGATTCATGATGTAGACTTTGTTTAGCCTCTCTTTTTTCAAGCACAATTTATCTTGTTGAGTCACCTCTTTGCATATGATCTTCCATTCTTTGTTTCTGAAGATACTATGTTAGTTCTAAAAAAGTATATATATATATATATGTATAAAACAATATTGATTGACAAAATTTAAAGCATCAGAGCTGAGTCCAATGAGCCTGAAAATGTGCTCTGCTGCTGTTCCACTAATGGCCATGGGGGGGCAGTGCTGCATTGTGAGAAACACTGCCTGTGGAAAAGCCCAGTTTATGGATCTCTGCTCCCCCATGCATTCTGCAGTATTTGTGAAAAATGGCTATTCTGGGAGCATATCTCCCCCCAGAGATTGGCCATCCTATTAAGGTGCAAATTACCAACACGTTGTCCATGTTGGAACAATGCAATCCTGGCTCTGTGAAGGTAATTATTATATCTGTCTCAATTGTCTTTGCCCTGTGTGCAAAAGTCTCCTCTCATCCTTTAACTAGTAAATGTTGGTCCCTAAAGGAGGATGGCTGCCACTCCTCCATACTGAGATTGACTTGTTTTTATTGAAGTGACTTAGTGCAGAGTTAACTTCGCTTGGTGTCTGTTTTTGTGTGTGGGTTTCCCTTTCAATAATTGTCATGCCTTTAAAGTAAGATTTTGTGTTGTAGTATGTGCATCGTGTGTGTGTGTGTGTGTGTGTGTGTGTGTGTGTGTGTGTGTGTGTGTGTGTGTGTGTGTGTGTGTGTATCACCATCATCAAATATCATCATCTTCATCATCATCTGTATATCATTACCTTAACGAGCATGTGATGCCTAGAAGGAAGCAGACCCTCTATTTGACCAACGGCCTGAAACCCTATCTATCTATCTATCTATCTATCTATCTATCTATCTATCTATCTATCTATCTATCTATCTATCTATCTGTCTATCTATCTATCTATCTATCCATCTGTCTATTTGAGGTGCACATGCTCAAATTAACTTTACTGTTCACCCCTGATGTCTAGACGACCCCCCCCCCATAGGCAGTAGCTTGTAGCACAGTAGCTGTTTTGTTTGTTTGCTGGTGTTTATTTATTTTTCCTTTCCTTACCTCCTGATTTTATTAAATTTTGTTGTGTTATTTGTCTATGTGAGCGTATGAGCATGCATGACTTGTATATAAGTATGTTTAAGTATATGCGAATGCATACATGGCCCATATTAGACTCCCACTACCACGATTACCTGTATCAAAACCCATTTTACCCTATTTCATTGATACCTCTCTGTAAGGGAGGGAAGGGGGTGGGAATTGGGGGTAAACCATCTCTTTGTTAGTACCTTGTTTCACAGAATGACTCGTATTAGTTTCCCTTCATGGATTAGGTGTAATATGTATCTGTTATGCTGAAAATCCTACAAATAAATCATAGAAAAAAACTGCAGTTCACATCCCTTTCTTCTCCTTAAGCAAGGTTTGCTCACGTGTTTAAGTGTGAGTAACTCTTGCAGGTGAAGCAGCTATGGTTGACAAAATAAAGTAGCTGAACGCCAATATCTAATAATGAGTCCCAATCATATGGTTCAGAGGGGGAGGCGAAGGTCTATGCCGATCGCCCAGATACACCTTTTGCCTCCACACAAACACACACATACATACACTCACACACAAACACACACACACACACACGTACGTAAACTCAAATGTGGATGGACACGCTTGACTTTTTTTGGCCTTTTAGAGGAAGCAAATGGAGAGAGGCGAGGGGTGAAGGGAAACGGAGAGATTTGACTTATCTTTAGGTGTTTGAATGTGAACAGAAATGGACAAAAACGACAAGAATTGGCACTACTGTGAGCGCATGTTGGCTTCACACATCATCAACATTTTTAGATCTAGTTGGCTTAGTGTGAACCAAGTCTAAAGGCTGGTGTACTTCTCCAGGCTGCGCATAGGCAGGGGTTTTTAGGTGTTTTCAGTGTAACATTTACATGTTTTTCTGTTTTGAACCACCTCCTGATGGAAATTGGATCAAACAACCAGCTTGCTTGACATGGAGGACCCCCTGACACATTGGTTGATATTTGGGCAATGTGTGCGTCAGCTCTTCTGCAAGCCTCTATGACCGACGGTTACCAGGGATAGAAAGAGAAAATAAAGTGGCTATATGTAACTCTTAGTTTGTGCTGATTCTAGCGGACGCTTTGGACAAAAGCAGTAGTGTTTTTACCACACCTGCTGTCGTAAAGGTCTTTTCTTTACGGTCCTGTATTGCCCACTGTATTACTGAGTTAGTGTTACCAGGAGGTCATATTGCGATAAATGTTTTGCTCAGACAGAAAATCATTCATTTACAATACATTACAGATGCATCGTTGCATTTTAAGCGTTACATGATATATCTGCATACAGTAACTTAGCCTACTTTGGATGTATCGTGAGCTAAACTGAATATCACTGTCACTGTGTCACGAGCCAAAGCATTCAGAGTTTGTTGCAACAAACAGAAAAATAACTTATGTTTCTATAGCACATTTCATGAAACCCAAAGACGCTTTACACAAGTACAGGGGGACAAGGGAAAAGAAAATAGTAGGCCAACTTAATATAGGCTACTGACGTACAACCACATCGTGCATTGTAAAGTTATTTTATGAATGAAATAGACATATTGCATACCTGAGGGCCAATTCAGGGACGTCTTTGAATCATTTACAATCACGTAATTGTCTTCATCTGTTGAAAGCCCGACTGACATTGACTCGGGTTTTCGCCCGTCATCTGTCACTCGCCCTTTTAGCTTTTAGTTGTTCTGCGTTTAATTTCATTTTCTTTCTGTGATGTTCCTGCCCCAGTATTAGCCATAACTTCAACAGATAACTTCTAAAATAAAATTTAAATACAATTAGTCCTATAAAAGACATCTCCTGCTACCCTTTACCTGGCTTTGGTTACGCCAAATTCTGTGACCCATCAGAATGTGTGACTGTAGAGCCGATCTAAATGCTGTAAATCCTTTTGTGACTTCGAGGAAAAAAATCTGACCCGGACAGAGGCATTAATAAAAACTATATAAAAACAGGGTTCTTTTCACTGTTAGTCTTGTTTGCTGTTACAGGTCATTTATGATCATCAGATGAAAAATTACAGTTTCAGAAACATTTAAAAGTTACATATAGTTACTTTAAAGAAATTGCATGTAAGTAAAAGTTAAATTACTTGTGTAAAAATATAGTTCTATAAAAGTAAAAAGTAGATCACTAAACTCTTGTACTCATAAAATCCTTTGCTGTGTTTGTCCGTGAAGACTTTTTCGGTGTATTTTTGCAAAAGCATAGTTCAGGTCGAAGATGGAAG
Organism: Perca flavescens; assembly: GCF_004354835.1. NCBI lineage: Eukaryota > Metazoa > Chordata > Actinopteri > Perciformes > Percidae > Perca > Perca flavescens. The sequence continues at coordinate 23,070,558 of NC_041343.1, forward strand.
AGAGACGGTTCGAAGCAGCAGCAGCAGCAGCAGAGAGAGAGAAATGAAGAATAAGAGAAAGAAGAGATGAAGAGAGAAAAAAAGAGACCGCGAGAGTTTTCAGAGGGATAATCTAAATACCCCCCACTGAGGAAACTGCGGAAGAGCTGCAGAGAAATGGATGAGAGAGGTGATGGGGGGTACTTAGTGGGAGGCCCGTCCTTTGAACTAGATGTCAGGAGAGAGAAAGGGAGGGAGGGAGGCATCTCGCAACAGATCAGAATGTAGCAGAGCAGATTAAAGACGGAGAGATCACAACAGAGTTAAGGAGACTAGCAAGACTGATGGTGATTAAAAAAAAAAAGAAGACACTTCTGCAGCTCCAGGAGAGGAGAGGAGAGGATGCTGAAGGTCTAACCTCCTCCGGTGCCTCTAAAGCTGCAGCCAGGTCTTTGATCTTGCACTTCATTTAGCTCCACAATTGGACATCCTCCCAGTCTGATGCACAGGATTAAAGGTCCATTCCAGAGTTTATTTGACATATAAATTATTATTCACACAGATGGACAGGGAGTTTGAGTTGAAATTGACCTGTATTACATTTTACAACTTTACTTGTGGCATCTTGATTCAGAATACAGCAGGACATGCTGGTAGCTGAGCAATCTGAGAGGTGTGTGACGTCAATGGCTCAAGGTTGGGTCCACTGCTGTTACATGTCGTCATATACACACACACACGCAAAGTGGTGGAGGACGTACTGAATATCAGTACTTAAGTAAAAGTACAAATAACCAGAGACATATTTACTTTAGTAAAAGTAGAAGTACCACAATAACAACCCTAAAAAATGTAAAAAATACCTGATTTTAAATGTGCTTTAAGTATTAAAAGAAAAAGTACTTGCATAATGATGTATTCTCTTAATGTCTAAGAATAAATCGTTATAATATAGACATTAAGAGAATAAATCGTTTATTATGTTTATGTTTATTTATTTCTATTTCACCAGTACAGCATCAACAAGGAGCTGCCATTGTTGTTTATATGTGTGTGACGTCAAAAACTGTAACTGGGGTGCAACGATCTGTACTGGTACGAGTTACGGGTTTGACTGCCGTTCCAGGGCACTCTCACGGGTAGAAGGTTGTGAAAACACGGGTTACCGGTTGCCTGGAACGCAGCATAAATCAGAATTTACCCATTAATCTGTCAACGGCCCGCCCCCTCTTGACAGGTGGTCCAGGTGCTGCTCATCAGCAAACGACTCCAGTTATTTGCCATGCGTTTTGCTTGTGAGACAAGTGTAGAAAAGAAAATAGATAAAAATAAGGAAAAACTACAGTAGGCCTAGTTCAATTACCGATTTGGCTAACATAGCTGAATCTGCCAAGCAGCTACAAGAGCCAACGGACAGCAAAAACAGCCGTTAATCTACGGACACTGAACAATAGTGCGTTTTCTCCATCATGACTTTGCTGTAACCATTTGATGCTACTGCTACTGCCAATGCTGCTCACGCTATTGTTAGAATTTCATTAATATGGACTAAGCTACTACTTCATGGAGGAAATAATGCTACGTGTTGGTCATCAACGGCCCTTAACGCCACTTCAAGTCGGATGTTTCCCATCCACCTGTTGACAGCTTGAAGTCTTCCCCAAGGATGTATCTTCACTTCACCTAGCTGTCGGGCATCTCAACTTCACTGCCAGAGCTACTGAACTGTAAGTAGACTACCTGCTGATGTCTTGGCTATGAAGTTATGGCTGCTTTACATGTCTGTCATATCTTGGCATCTGCTGGTTGGCTGTCATTACCTGTGTAGTCTTTGCATTGCTATCAATTATAGGACTTTCTTCATGTGATGGGAGATTATTTTTACATTCTGGCTGTTGGTTTGGCATATGTGGTGTTGCCATGCTGTTTATTTAGCCTACTACATTATGATGAAACGTGTATACATTATATTAACGTTAGTAGCCTATTACGACCGTTATGGGCTGAATTTCCATTGTTTTAGATGTGAGTGACTCTGTTTTCTATTGGGCTCTTTAGGGATCATGTAAACATCTGTTTATTAACATTATTGTTGTTCCTGTGGCTGACTGGGGAAACTCAACATGGCATTTCTCACACATACTGAGGGTAATCACATTAACACTTTCCCCACATCCAGCTAGCCAATAGAGACATATTTCAGCAATTGATTTATGTGACTGCTTGCATTATTTTCCATATAATTAGCCCTATGTCTTAACCGCTGAGCTAAGCTGCTACACTCTTATATTCATGTGGTGATGGCTCCAAAATGTTAGCCTAATCATTTGCCTGACCCAAACATGTTTATCAGAGGGGCTACTGGATTTAGATTTATCCACTACCTCCAATTAGAGATTGTATTTTATCTTGTCCTGCAATGGTTGGAAAAGGCAACATGGTAGATAGTGTTTGCCCCTAACATAGTAGACTCATAATAACTGTCTTGCTCTGTATCTACTGGAGTTTTTGGCAGGTATGTTTATTAAGGTCACTCCCCAGCCCCTGCTATGTTGATGCTGGGTTTTGCTTGCAAGGAGTGACAAAGTTTTTTTTTTTTTTTTTCTTTTTTTTTTTACAATTTTTCAAATTATTGTCCATGATTATGATTCACTAAAAATACTTTTTATGGAAGTGCAGCCAGTCTATTTGTCTCCTGCAGTCTTTATCTCTTTCAGCACTCCTTTCAGATGTGGCTCCTTCCTTTTATTACAGCATGTGGCCAGTTTTAACAGAAGCTGTATTAATATATTGAGGTAAAACCTGTGATGTGCCGCTTTACCCACTACCTCCTAAAAGCTTTCCAAATTCAATTGTAGAGTATAATTTATTTCACAGTGAACCAATTAGGAGATGTAGCACAAACTTATTCAAGTTGAGAATCAAAAGTCAATCAAATCAAAATCTTGTACGAAGAATGCAGTGGGATGTATAGTGAGGTAGTCTATATAGTGTTTCCCACCCATAGACTATTGTGTGGCGGTCGCCTCATTATCAACACCGTTGTGCACACAGCGTCTGTCTCCAACTCTCCATCAAGGAGAGAAGACGGCGGCGAAATTCACAAGTTCACGAAAGGTTGGTATCTCGTGAACACCTTTACACAATCGCACATTAAAAAGTGCTATACAAATATTTTATATTATGAATACAATGTTGTCAGTGTGTTTAAAGTAGGAGTCCCGACCCGACTCTTAGCAAACAAGCGATTGCACCTGCTTTAGAAAGTTAGAAAGTTTGCGGTAAAATGCAGTTGGGTTGTCGAGGTCAAAACACTATATGTAGCAGCTGTGAATCAAATAAACATTATAAATAATGTTATGTCATTTTTTACTCTTCCACTGAATGTTTGCTGCTTCAATCTAGATGAGTATTGAAAAGTATTTTCAGCGACTGAAAAAGGCACGTGTTGAGGATGAGGACCTGCCTGAATTGGAGGTATCAGTCTGAAACAGAGCTCAACATTAGTTATTTAATTAATTTGTTTACAATATTTTCAGGCTTCAACCAGTGAAAGAAAGGGGAGAGAAAGACATAGATTTGTTAGTCATTGAAGTAGGAGAGGAGGACAGCATTAAACTGTGTGTTCTCCTCAACCCTGAAAGCCCTCTGGGATGAGTTCAGAAGGAGGCTGGCCAACCTGCGGATGGCAGAGCGCATCTGACGGCAGAGGAAAAGAGAAGGACAGGAGAAACTTCTTCAGGAATCCTTTTTGTTTTGCATGCTGACTCCTTGAGGAGAAAAGCAATGGAATGCTGGAGATTTCCAAAGAAGATCTGGAGGAACACATTCTTGTTCAATACAGCAACCCCACAGGGAACGAGCATCTGGGCCCACCAGGTTATTTGCCTAAGCTATCTGGTTAGCAAGGCTATCTGGCAAGCAAGATCAGCATTGGCACTGGAGCAAAACGGGATGCCATTCAAGATGCATAACAACTGCCCAAGAGTGCTAAAGCTTCTATGGATACTGATGAGAACTGCTTTGACAAAACTGATCATTCCATCAGTAGAGTAAGGCAAAAAGCAGTGGCAGCCTTCATCCACTAAGAGCAGAATTCCAAGACCATTCGCTACCTGGAACATACAAGGTGTGATGTTAGAACTATACCTGAGGGTAATGTGGCCTTTGAAGCTGTGTGAAGTCACCCCAAAAGCTGTGAGCAGGATGGATGCCAAAGTCAACTCCGTAAATGGCTTGGGCTCCCATGGTGCTTCTCAATGGCAAGCCTGTACTGGGTGGAATACACGCCATTTACCCCTAAAAGCCACAAAAGTCCAATGTGGAGCCAACAGAGGATCCACTTCCTCAGGAAAGGGAAATCTGCAGGACCAGCAGGAGACCAGCACCCACACTCCTGTTACCAGTGGTGGTGTGGAGAATGGAGGACCTGGTTAGTATATAGGCAATTCCATTTTCCAGGAGGATTCTGTAGCACCACACTGTGGCCAAAATAATCTGTGATGCTGGTCAAGCTCACAGTGCCATGGGAAGACGGGTTAGAGGCAGGCTATAAAAGAAAGAAGGTAAAGTACGCAGAGTGCAGGGAAGGCAGACGGGGTGCGAGGTTGGGGCTAGAAGCTTTTGGGAGGCTCAAAAACACACCTACTCAGAAACCCAGGGCTATGGGGTAGAGGACTGGTTTAAACCATCAATGAGCTTTTTGAAGAGGCTGAGAAGGCAAGTTCTCAGGAAAAGACATGGGGAGCTATCAACTCCTGACTTAGGTTAGCTGCAGGGGGTGTCAGGTAGACATCCCTGTTTTCTACCCCACCATCAGGAGATGTTCCGGGATAAGGGGCAAAACATCCATGAATGGTGGTTTCTGGCTGATGACCCTGCAGCTAAGCGAACAGGCACTGCGGCAGGCGTAGAGCCTAGCTGGACCAACACCGGTCTGTTCAGACTAAATTATGCGAGTGCCGTTTTGGATTGATGGATGACTACAGTGCCCGGAGGCAACTTTTTTAACTTACAAGCCTGTTTTTGTTATCAAACCAAGCTTTCATATATAATTTAGAAGACACATGCACACACCCACAATGAAGTCGGTACACTTCAACCTCAGTTTTATCATTGATATTCACCACCATTCTGCTTTGTGTGGACCTCCTAGAGATACACAGTGACTGTTAGGATGATTATGTGTGTGTATGCCATTTGAAAAGTGTGTAGCTGTGTGTATATCTAACTTAATTTGACTCAAACACGCTCTCCTCACCGGGAGAGAATTATGTTTTACGCCAAACTGGGCCTGTGTTGTTAAGATGCATAGTGCCTCTCTGCCATTCCTTAGTATTGCAGAGGAGGGAATAATGTGTGTGTGTGTGTCACAGTAGATGTGGCTGTTTTTAATTACTGTTGTGATTGATGTAGCTGTGTCCACTTGATGTCAGAGGTGTTCGACAAAACGGATCAACCATTCTCGATTTCTGTTTCTACCTCTTCAGCTTCTTCCTTGTTCTCCTCTTCTTCATCCTCCCTCCCACTCCTACTTTGACTCTTTCTGTCTTAGAGCAAAAGCTCTAACAAGAAATGGCAAAAATGTGTCTAAGAGAGCAGTGTCTGTACTTTATTAAATGGTGTTTCAGGGCATTCAACAGACTGAGCTCTTAAGTGTGTATGTGAGATGGCTCAGGTGGTTGCATTGATAAGTTATGGCCTTGCTGAGTGCTTAACTTGGATTGCTTCTCCTTTTAGTTCTGAATCTATTAGTCTAATAAAAAGATAAATTTCCCTTTTTACTTTTTTAAGCAGAAAATGTCAAAGATTTGCTGGTTCCAGCATCTTGTGTACATGTACGTATGAGGATTAGCTTGCCTTGTGATACACAGTTTAAAAAAATATTTTGTAGACTAAACAAATCGAAAAAGTTTAAATTTATTTATTTGTTCTTACTGCAGGTGAGATGGGATAGTGCATCCCAGCAGTTTTGCAATTCATCGAGTGAAATTAATGATATTGATTTATTTTTACAACATGCAGCCCTTACATGCTAAATAGCCAGTCAGAGATACCAGCACTGTAACGACTGCAAGCAACTGTGATCAGAGTGATGAGAGCATAATGCAAGGGCAAATATGCAATAGGAATGGGTAATGTGTTAATGCCTTGATGTTCTTCCAAACTGTAGTTGGCGCCGGTATTGTGCATGTATTCTTTCACCATTCCTTGTTGTATGTGTTTGTGTGTGTGTGGGGTGTGTGCTTGCATGAGACCTTAGAAGGGCAAGTGGAGGTGAATGATCACCTCTTCATGCTCTGTTTAATCGGATGGAGACTGTATGCCTCTGGCTAAGATCGCTCTCTCTACCAACACGCACACACACACCCCTAGCCAATCAATGACCCGTGCTTATAGCATTCAGCCCTTTGGAGTCATTTCAATGCAACAGTCATCGTCTTTCAAGCAGACAAAGGCTGTTGATCTGCCCAAGGGCACGTAAAATGTTCTGCAATCTGAAGTCTCATTCTCCACTTCAGATTGATGGACTTGGTGATCCAACTTTCTTCTCTAGATGTCTGTCAGTCCTTCCCTAGTTGTTCAGCATCCCTCGTACTCGTGTGCCAGTGGTTCTTTTTATCCTTTTCTCTCTCCTTGTCTCATCAGATTGTGGAGTGAATATTTCTGGAACATGTGTGAGATAATTTAAACCTCTGTGATGTAGAGGAACCAGTGGTAGGGATAGCGTACTAACCGTTAAGTACACTAAGGCTGCAACTTGCATTGCATTGTCGATTATTTTCTCGATTAGTTGTTTGGTCTATGAAATGGTGAAAAATGTCGATCAGTGTTTCTCAAAGCCTAAGACGACATCCTCAAATGTCTTGTTTTGTCCCCAACTCAAAGATATTCAGTTTAAGAAATTAGAAAATATAAAAATTTTAAGAAGCTGGAATGAGATAATTTTTACCCCTTTTTCCAAATAAAAGACTGATTAATTGATTATCAAAATAGTTGGCAATTAGATTAACAGTTGACGATTAACCAATGTATCTTTGCAGCTTTACAGTACAGTGAGATGGTAAAAAAAGCATTAATCTTACAGATAGCCTAAAACATGAGATCAACGTAGGCTGATATAGGAGTAGAGCGTGGGGGGCGGCAGCTCTGCAAGTGGGCTGAATCGACACTAACTGGGCGAGGGAGTGTATGATATATTTCTCAGATTAGTAGGTAAGGTATGAGGTGCTTGTATATGGGGTCTCCTCTCTTGTGTGGCCTCCTTGAACTTTCTCTGACTGTTAGCTGACTTTTACCATTTCCAAGTTAATGCTATTACCAGTTTGTACAATTTCTAATTAATAGGCTAGGCATGTTTTGTTTTTGTTTTTAAAAAGTTGTAGCCTAAAAGAAACTGTTTGCTAATTAACATGCAAACTCACTGCTTGTTGGAGCATGAAAAAATTGCACCAGGTGTAAGATAGCGCAGAGGTGTGTTTATGGAAACTTGAATTATGGTAGTGTGTGCGTGTGTATTTCTTCCACAGCCAGATATAAGACTTCTTGTGCGACAGAGTCGGCAGTGCTCATTACCTGCTAAATTACCCAGGATCCTCTGGGAGGCCTGCTCTTTCTGTGCTGCTACAGTAACTCGGTGGTCGATGGGGAAACCCAGACTGCAGACTTTAGAGTGGTTCACAACACTGGATGACTGGACTTGACTCTGCGTCCAACTCTGAGTCTATCATGATAATTTAATGTATTCTATGTCATCTAGTATTTAAAATGAAATGAAATTTGCCTGTTCAGTCACTGATCTGCTGGACTTGGGTCTACCTGGTACACTTTCTGTTGACCACTGAGCAACTTGAGGCTTGAATCTGCTCAACAGCACTTCCACAGTAGTTTCTTTATTATAGTATACAACTAATATTTATTGACGCTATTAGGACTACAGTCTGTTTTCTAACCTTTTGCTGTGTAATCTTGGGGATCCCATCAGTCCTTGTTTGGTTCAAGCCTCCTTTGCTTGCGTTTGTTATTGTAATATTTTCATCAAAGCATTGTTCCTCGCTCATAGATCTGCACTGACATTTGTGAACTGTGGGATCAAAGCTAGATCTGACTACACTTCTACTGTCTGAAGTACTTGACAGGGAACTGACCCTGACCCCCAGGAGTATTCAGGCTGAGCTCTTACGGGTTTAACTTCTACTTTAAATGACCTAAATCTGATGAATAACCACAGCTGTAGTTCCTAAAGGGAAATGATGCTCATCTGATTTATCAGTCTAGCTCTAATAATACGTCTGTGGTATGTTTACTGAACGTTTATTAAAACTTACAGAAATACAGTGCTGTTTTGTGGTGCATAAGACATCACAAGTTTAAAGCAACTTCTCACTACTACACTACCGGCTCTATTGTCTACTGATGTAAGGTCTTATGTGACATTTCCAAGCAATCAATATTTTGTTTGTGTGTGACATTTCATTTGCAGGCAGTTCATAATTTGGTATGGCTGCAGATTTAATGGTTTTGACCAGAGTGTACCAGAGAAGGTTGAACCAGTGATCCAGACTGTAGAAATCTCCAGATGACACGTGCTGATTACACACCACATATAGATGTTTCTGCTCACAAGAAATCTTTGCAGCCTTTTAAAATTGGAGCCATGAAGCAAATACCAGAATGCTCATGGGGCCGTGGAGAAGGAAATTAATCCATGACCTTGAGTTGGTAAGGCTGAGGTATTGTCAGGCTTGTGGTGTGTTGCAGGGTCCTGACAGTCTTGTTATTTAAAAGAAACGCAGTGTTATTTACCAGTACACAGGATTTAATATAAGCAATTCTTGTTCTACATTGGGAGAGGGCTTTATAAGGAACCTAGATTGGATGTTAGAGGGGAATGGTGGGTGAGAGTGGGTATGATTTGATGAAGTGGCCACAGGTTTTCCCTATTTCTATCTCAACACATGCTTATAGAGCGACTGCCCCTTCTGGCATCAAGGAACACTTATTACTTAGATGGGTTCATTACATTTGAAAGTGATATTCTACTCTTTCTGCTACCTTCCTGGTAGATCTTAGATTATTGCTTTATTCCTCTATTTTAATATATTTGAAAATGTAATATAAAAATGTAAATATTGCCTAAATAAATTCTCGCTCCCATTTAAGGAACTACTGCTTTTAAAGCCACCAAACCTAAAAAAATTGAGGGAACCTCAAGTTTAATGGTCATGACATGACACAGGGAAGTGCTGAACAGTTGTTGACAATTCTAAGATCTGTCTCTCTTAGGGGTGTCACGATACCAAAAATTCAGTAGTCGCTGCCAATACCAGTAAAAAAACACGATTTTCGATGCCAATTTCAATACCACGGTAAAAAAAAAGGATTTTCTAAGATTCCATGTACTTGAACTTGAAACATGAACTTCTTTATTAAAATATTTGAAAAATATCAAAATGTCATGACAAGACATACAAAACATGTGCAATAGAGCATAGAACAACATAATAAAGTGCAATTAATGGTCATAGTGCAACAACTAGTGTCCCCAGACATATTCCAGACTTCAGGCATCTTTTCAAAAGTTACTGTGCAAAAACAACAGTGCAAAACAAAACAGTGTTTCTAACAGTTGCGTGACCAGAGACGTAACAAACTCCGGGTAAATATTGGAGATGTATTTGAAAGATGGAGACAGCTTAGAGCCCAAAAAGATGCCGAGTTTGCTAATTTCCTCCTGAACATGTAAGAATTACCTTCAGGCTAATTTATCATGGCTACAAGGGACAGGCATTTTATGTCATTTCAACATTTGTGTACTCACATTGAATTATATAGCTAGAGTACCCGAGTTGGTTACTCGCAAAAACAATTGAGACACAGCCAGTAAAGTGATCCCGACTGGTTCTGGCCATGGATGTATTAAGAGTCCTGGCTAACGCCGCCATGCTAACCCTGCTAACTGCTAGCTAACGTTACCGGAGGACCAGGCAAGTGGCCTCGTTCATATTATCGTATCGATAACACACACGTATCGACTGGAACACTTTGAAGCGTATACTGCCCTCATCAGTTCCAGAAGATGCTGCTAACACTGGCATCAGCGCTCACGGTGCTTACGGTGCTTCAAAAAAATTAATGAATTTTGTCATTTTAGTATCGGTTTTTGTGACATCCCTAGTCTCTCTTATTTCTGAGTTTTTCATATCCCCTTTAACTTGCTCATACTTGGCTCCTGTTAGCAATATAGTCTTTCATAAGTCACAGCACTGTTTTCCCAGTTCCCAAGTTCATTAAAATGTTTTAAATAATTCAAATGAATTATGCCTTACTACTAGATGTATCAGTATAACTAATTTATAAATATCTCCCGGCATAATTTGATTGCCAGTGCACTTCCTTGAACAGAGAAAACTCACACAGTTTTAACTTTCCAGACTTTCCCTAATCAGATCTTAACTGGCAGGTTATGAGTTGTGCCAGACAGAAGGGACTGCCAGTGATTCTGACTTAGAGAGGTGTGTGTGTGTGTGTGTGTGTGTGTGTGTGTGTGTGTGTACCCACTTTTCTAGGAATACATGTTGCATTGTGATATTCTTTGACCTTCATAAAAAAATCATGGCCGGCAGGTGATCAGGTCAGCACCTTAGTTCTGCCAATTAGGAGAAAGTGGGTCAGAGGATATCGAAGGTTCAAGAAGAGGATGGAAAGGGGGAAGAACCTTTGGTGAAGGAAAGGATGAATTGTTAAAGGGTAATAAGTCAACACAATCAGAAGGGGGTGAGAAGTATCATGGGTGAACAGAAATTGCAATTTATCGACCCTTGCTTAATGGTGGTTGCCTTAAGTCAACAAAAGAGGGCCCTCTCTCCTTCCTCAGAAACTTTTAACTGAAGCTGTAACTGCTGTGACACTTCCCACACACACACACACACACACACACGTACGCACACACACAGAGTCCCACAGTTCCCCACCCCCTGCAATGTCTACACATCGTCTACCACCTGCATTATTGAACTATGCCTGTCGCTGCCAAAGTAGGGGGGCAGGCCCAGATCAAACAGCAGTCAGTGTGACAGAGACAGAGGGAGGCCCTGCTGAACTTGAAATACCTAGTTCACAGCAGGGCTGTGAAAATGACTTTTTTGGCAACACTTGGGGAAAAAGTTGGGAGTCTTTTTTTCTTTCCCTGTTAAAGGAAAAGTTCACCCAAAATGAAAATGTCTTGAGTCAAAAAGCCAAGGATATATGTTTTTGTGGCAATAAGATTGAAAGTCAGCCTTTTCTGTTCCAAAGAGAGCACAGAGAATTACTGAACAGATAGAATGGAGCTATGCTGTCTATCTGTATACATGTGGGTTTGGGGATCATATGACATGGTGATGTGTATAATGACAACAGAAACTCAAGCTATTGCGAAGTGAACTTGATGAAGTACAGGTATATGGTGAAAACACTTGTTTTCAGTTTAAACTGTGATTTAATTAATATGAACTTATGAGGATGACAAACTTATGAACTTTTCAGGATTTGTTTTTATCAGAAAATATTAAGTGTCCCAGTGTTCTCATGTGTAGTATATGTAACCAAATGGTTGGAAGGACAATGCTAAGGTGGTTGCCAGGGCACTGTGGTTAGGATGGTACTAGGTAGATGCTAAGGGATGCTTGCTCTGTTGAATCTTGGTGGTTGCTAGTAGGCTTGGGCCAGTGTAAAAAATGTCAAACCAGTTTGATATCAAACCCAAATACTGGACCGGTATAATGAATTTTTCCACTAGGTGTCGGACTTGTCTCAGCCGCTCCCGAGTGAGACTAATAAGCGAGCCCATAATAAGAATCTAACGACTCATATGGTGGCGGAAATGCACCTCTAAGCCATGACTTTTTACCTGCAGTGAGGTTATAACAGAAAAGGTTTAGTATCTTTGGTTATAATAACTCTTTGGTTAGGTGTTTACACCTTTTCAGCTCACTTCTTTCGTTCTTGGCGTGAAGTTTTAGTTTTCTTTAAGATTAACTTCCATATAGGCTATCATCTCGTCACTCAAAAGAAAAACATGAACTTTCTAACGTTTCTAACAAACACTGGCCGTGGTTCGGCCGTTCCCCCTCTCACACATACTCCCACCACTACTGAAATGTAATTTCCTTCACAGCGCTGCTCGGTTCGGCAGTAAATTGCCGTCAGACCCCTAGCAGACCCTGGCTCTGTTAGTTCGTTTAAATACAAACATGATAATCATGTTGTCATTTTGCTTATTACCAGTGTTTGGCAATCTATTGGAAAGTTTAGTGAGCTAAGCTAACGTTACCACTTATTCAACAATAAATGAAGCTTCACTACACTGATGAAGCAAGCTAATTAGCTACATCAACATGGCTATAGTATTGTACTACATCAAAGCTTGTTTTTTATACATCCATGTAACAATCCATGTGTTTGGCAGTGGCGTCAGTAATCCTCAGCAGTTTTATCTCAGACCGCAGCAGAAAGCTCCGTGCTTGAGCTTCAGAATGCTCGGGGAAATGTAGGTTAGCTTGCGTGGACGGTACCGCACTACTTGATCAAAAAAAGAGCTAACTCAAGCTACTGACAAGCTATTTGATTCAGAAAACGCTTTTTAGAATTAGTTAAAGTAGTAACGCTTCTTCCCAACACTGCTTGCAATAGAAGTTGGATTTAGTTCTGTGACACTGTCGGCACAGGTTGCTAATGTCAGCTACTTTTTACTTTTGCCAGAAGGTGACATAGTGACAAATTTTTCTTATGGTGATTTTTTTATGTCCCTGCAGCAGCTGACAATAAAGAACAATAATAAGCTAATGTCTTATGTACAGGATTTCTTTTCTGACATTAAAGGCAGATTTAACATATTTGCATTTTATCTTGTCAAAGGTTTGTGTAAAAATGTAGTTCCCAAATGAATGAAAATGGCAAAGATAGAACAGTTGGTGGGGACATACAGAGAGAAAAAAGGAGGGCAGCACTGATTGAGAATAACTGAGAGCTGTCTTCATTAGGGCTGCATGATATGAGTAAAATAACTAATTGTGATTATTTTGACTGATTGCAATGTGATTCGCGATATTGGAGGGAATGATCATTTTTTTCATCGAAAAATATTAAAAATGATTATAGTGTGATTTGATTGAAGAACCTGTATATGAAGAAAAAAAAATTAGTCTGTAGGATACGATTTGTTGGCTGGGATGTCTGCAGCACCACAATACTTAATTCAGAATGGTTTGACAAATATTTTGCCTTTAACAAATATTGCGCCCCCTGAATAAATTATGTATTTCGATTACGTTTTAGGATCATTTTATGGTTGCAACCCACCATAAAACAAAGAAGATGATGTTTTAGGTAATTTCTGGCATGTATTTCCGCTTTCTTTGCACACATAACAGACGTCAACAAAGGCAGACATAAGTGGACAAACGAGGAGACGAGAGACTTTTTAAATTTAATTTACGAGCGCTGTCGTTCCCAAACCACAGGTGGCCGCCGTTGTCATCTGGCATTTATGTGCACCTGCATCGTTGTTGTCGTTATTGTCTTATTATAGCTTGATATCCGGCCGAGGATGCAAATCATCTCATTCCCCTCTTGTATAGCTTGATTCCAGAGTGGCAAGATATTTCAGTGTCCCTCTTGTTTTGTTATTCCTTGAAACTGCCATTAGCAGAGAGTTGCTATTCAGTTATTACTTACCAATAAACAGGATTTGATGTTGGACGTCAGCTAATTTCCAACCTTACACTCATATTACATTGTTGACTCACCTGTATTGTCTTTTTCCCCACACATTCCTCTTCCTTGTCAGTACCTGGTGCCTACATGATGCAACACGAGCACTCACAGAAGCAGTATTAATATTGTCATTGCACAAATTGAATGGCAGCATATAAAAACAGTTATTGCACGTTAAGAAAAATAGATACTGTTATTGCATGTTTATAAATAAATACTGTTGATGCACTGTCATAGTCCACATGAGGCCCACTGCAGAAGGTTATTAAGGGGGTTTATTTTGAGTTCAGGAGTCTGATGGCTTGTGGGAAAAAGCTATTTCGCACTGGATGCTGTGAAACCTCTTGCCAGAGGGCAGCAGATAAAACAGTCCATGATGGGGATGGCTGGGGTCTGTTGTGGCTCGTCTGCGAAATTATTTTTTAGGTCACTGCCAAAAGCTTGTGACCACACGTGAGGGGGGTTTAACGATGATTGACGGGTAAATTGCAGCTGAGGCTCCTAACCAGCAGTCAATCATATATTTTTTTTTTTATTATTTCTGAATGAGCTAGTGTATTAAGTCTTAATCACACGGTATAATTGGAACCTTGACTCACTATTTTCTGGATGTGAAGTTTCAATTTTCCAAAGATATCGCTGATTTAGACATTGCCTCCACTGCCTGCTTCAGGCTTTTATTAGCATTAATTTTATGAGGAAGGCCAGGTCTTACCCTTGAAACCTGGTAACCTATAATGAGATGCTCTTTAAAAGTTTGTTAATCAGATGATTACATTTATTACTTTAATTAGATATTCTGAATTTGTAATGTCTTCTGCATACATTTCAAGGTTTAACTGATGTAATAGTACTTGTAGTTGTAGCTCTCTGCCAGCTCTAACAATGGACTGAGAAAACAGAATCAGGAGTTGAGACTGTTTTTCTCCATTAACTGTGCATCAATAGCATTTCCAATGCATGCCAGAGCTAATAAGTGACCAGCTGGTGCTTAGAAAGCAAGCGCCTAAAGCCTTCTCAGGAAACCTGCAGTCACAGTCGAGTCCCCGCCACAAAACAAATTTCTGGTGACAGCATGACATACGCTTAAAAGAGAGAGCACCGTGGCACTCCAGTTCTGTCCTCGCTATTAATTAGTAGTAGGTGTGTCTGTGCCAGACGTGCAGAGGGTTGACAAAGAGTGTGGTATGCATCAGCAGCAGAACCTCACTTCTTTATTCAGTTAAAAGAAAATACTCTTGAACTGGCTTTCTGGCAAAAAATCCAATCAAGCTTATATTGATATACAATATCGCTTGGCTAAATGTTAATGTTATTGATATGTCCATTTATTTTATGGTGGTCAGTTTGAAGTATTTTCATTGGTATTTATTAGATATTCTAGCATCTTGATTAGCACTGGAACAATTATAACTGTTTTATTTATTGTGCCATTGTATGTTGTCTGTGGTGTCTGAAACGGTGTCATAGATGCCCTTCACTTTTTAATTGCGCAACAAAATTTACCTACGTGTACAAATAAAGTAACCTGATTTATGTTTGTTACCAAATTATATAAATATTGGTGCAGCTGCTAGGTAATGAGCATGTGGCAAAACTTACTACCATACAATGTTTGTATGAGATGCTAATAGAGTTGATGGAAACACAAGTTTTTGAAAATACTACTGTAAAAAACTACTCTTCAAAATGAGCTGTTCAATTAACAGACCCACTCTAATGGCTTTATTTTTTCATGTGGGGAAGTTTGTGGTATGAAAAAATGTCCATCACAAGTTCTGTCTACCATAATGTGTGCTCAGCCAGCTATTAGGGAAATGTTGAGCATTGTTTTTGCTACAAAGTCTACATATCAAAACAGGGCTGACACAGTTTTGGGGCCCTGAGCTGTTCTTTGCCCCACCTGCTGTTATGTTGGGTATTGTACAGACAGCTATGTAAAAACTTGATTTATAAAGCAATTCATAAAAGATTTTGAACCTGAATGTCTTGTCTGTGAATGTTTTAGAATAGATACCATGGCATGCTTGACCATCAGTCATTAAAGCTGATATCTGAAATGTTTTTACGTGGCAGTGCCTGCTACAGTATAGACAAGGCTGATGAGTTATTTGAGCTGTTACATTATTTGGAAAACATACCAGTTAGCGAAGTGTAATACTAGACAGTACACAGCTCATGTGTGAAAATACAAATATGCTGTCAAATTTCCAGCATACTCAAACAAGGGATGCACTGAAAATCTTTGCTGATGCCGAATAGATTGAAAAACCTTTTTTCCATTTATTTTGCCAATTTTTGTGCTTTTGTACTGTTTTGTCATGTAAATCAATTACAAAATTAAAAAACATTTATAATAATGCAAACAATATATTTTTATATTATATTTAACACTGAACATTTTGTTAACATTCCAGCAGAAATTATACCAACAAAGCGCAAAATAACTTAAAATAAATAAAATGGTAAAGTAAAAATATTTGTATTTGGCCATCTTTGAGCCCCTCTTCTTGAATAGCCTATATTTCAATCAGGAGAGACTTCCTTGCAATTATGACATATTTATTGTACAGACAAACATGTAAATGTACAAGTCTCTGGAGATTGGGCTCCATCAAACCCAAATGTCCTAAAGGGTTTAAGGAAACCCAAAACTCATTCCCCTGATGGAGTCCAGACACTGGTGATGGTGAATGAGCAGAGGAACCATCGACAGCCAAGCGCAGACAAAACCCAGGTCCGAGGGCGTGACCACCGGTGGCAGAAGGTGAGGAGGCGGGACGCACTCTATTTCCTGAAACGACAACTGCCAACCGCGGAAGAGAGAGCAGATTTAAAGCAGGCTATCAAGCTGTGATAGGCTCATGACAAATGGCCGACCCTGATTGGTTTACCTAACAACGACACAGCTGCTCTGATTACTACTGACAAGTGATTTACCATGAAACAGCTGATCATTATGAGTGATGGAAAAGGTATATGAAGTCTTCCTTTAAGAATTTACGCTGAGCTTCATTAGGCCTATACCTGACTGCTAAAAATGAACTCTGTACACCTACAACAAAAAGTGCATTGAAAAGCGTGCAGTGGATGGACCCACAACAAATGAATAGTCATCCTAGACATAAGCCTACTGCTTTGGGAAAGGTGACAGGTTCTTCTTTTTGAAAAGTAGCTTCTCCGCTTTCTCGCTATAAAAGTTGGTTCCTCATTACGAGAGTAGCGAGAATGTCAAGGTGCTGACGTCAGTGAGTGTGGAGCGGGGATTGGCAGTACGAGTGCTGCTGTGTAAGGGAAAAGCGAGAGGAAAAAGAGATAGCGAAGATGATGTAAAGTGAGTAAACGGTGAACAATAATACACCAAGTCTCTCAAGACAAGGTGGCCTCATCTGTTGTTATACAAGGTCCAAGGTCTGGGAACCGCTCTTCTCAGCGATAACATGAGATAAACAGTGTCTCGCTGTCGGTGCTTGTGCATGGAGTAGACACGTACCTAGGATCGGAATTGTTTAATATTGCAGTTTTTTGACAGTTTTGACAGTGGTTCCGTACTACCGACATGTTTGCTACATTTGTAAAATGTGCATTATTCTCTCTCTGGTTTCAATTTGATCACATCATTAAAAATGTAATTGTTCGGTAAAATTTATTCGCCCTTTTCACTTATTATTATTATTATTATTATTATTATTATTATTATTATTACTTTTTTTTTGTTGCAATTTTTCGGCCGAATAATTTTGGTTGCCGAATATTCGGTGCATTCCTTACTCAAACACAACGTAATTATTTCGATGTGCCTTTTCTATGTAGAGAAAAGAAAAAATCCACTAATATTATTAACTTGGGCTTATCTCCCATTTTCTGTTATTTGTTTCACACTGTATGCTTTGAGCTTTCTACTGGCCAAATTAATGTTCAATGCAACACGTCTTGGCAGGTCAGATGTTGTAAAAAATTTCACTTTTTGTTTGTGGAAAACCACCCTTCATGGCACATGTAATCTAGTGAAACTTGTGCCAGGAGCCTTAACATTCCTGACCTTACTTTTCTGACCTGAGATGGGATTCTAGAAAGTTCTGCTGGAAGTATTTTGGCTTTTACTTACCCCAAAACTACCAGCTTCAGAATCCCACACTAATGAAAGTCCCTTCTTATCTGTTCTCATGAATTTTAATACAGACACACCGATTACAGTTCTGTAGATACTGCAAAGCTAGAGGAAAGGAATTGCCAAGATTCAGATTGTATGCATGTGGAAGAACACTTATTGTTTTCTATGAATATATCAGCAAGCCCAGTGATGGATAAAACAAATTTAAATTGTCCCTCTAAAAAGGGATAAGTGAAAATCGTGAATCTCAAAATACATCTTTTTGCCAAGATTCAAAGTATATTATGAATCTACTTTTCAAACTTTGATCTTTTCATTTTGGGGATGATAAGTTGTTTGATACTGTGATCAGGGTTGTCTTTCTCTGCTGGTGTAGTGCAGCATTTTGTCATTACTGCTTCCACTTAGGAGTAAGGAGGATAACATTGAGAGCATTATAAATACAAGTGATTTTTTTCTGTAGATGACCTAGGCGATGTCTAAATGTTTACTGTCATTTCTGATAACCCATACTTTGCATTGTATCTTTTTGAATAAAGCACCTTAAAAAATCTCAGATTACTGCACAATACTGTACATAACTCATACAAGCTCTTTTCCAACTTTAATTTTGAAAAATTGCATAAGCTATTTGGCTTCTTCTTTCAAGGCTTTGTAGCCACCTTACAGCTTTGACCAGAATGTCCTTCAGTGTCACTGCCAACAACTGCAAGTTTTCCCATATTCTTACTCTGCATCAAACACTTTTCTTTGTTGCTATGCTGATGGGAGGATGCTTATTTGTCTTGTTTAATATCCCCAGAAGATAAGATGCTCTCAATTGTTCCCTTTTTTTGTGTGTCAATGACAAGGGGACAGGGGTCACCTTGTCCTTGAAGATGAAAACAAGTTGCACTTAGCTGTCGCCAAGCTGCGGTAGTGTCAGGAGATGCTTTGCTCTACATTTGGAAATCAGCTCAGGGACCAATGAGAGCATTTTTACTAATACAACTGTAGATGACAGATAGATACACGCTCCAACATGTTTGTTTTGTGTTCTCAGCAGACATGGACGGACATAAAACCACCTTCTGGCCCTCTCATATGTTCCCAGTTGGCTATAACCGAGAAAATAAAGCTGTTTTGTGACTTTGTTTTGACTTCGTGGCAATTTCTCCAATTTCCGACGCTCAAATACTGACCCCTGAGAGAAAAGGACAGAAAATTGCAAAGCAAGGCAGTGACCCCCCATCTCAGTGGAGGTTCAACTCATTTTCGATATTTTCAACCCCTTTGGAGCAATGGCGTCCTCTGGAAAGGCCCATATGCCACGATGGGGCTGTGATGATACGGTTTAGAGTGTGTGTGTGTGTGTTGTGTGCCACCTCAGACGCTCAGAACACCATTTAGATTACTTTCACCTCATCAGCCCACACACACTTGGCTGAGGCCATTGGGACATACTCTCGTGAGGATAGATGTTTTTTACTGCACCACGAGCGTGTGTGTGTGTGTGTGTGTGTGTGTGTGTGTGTGTGTGTGTGTGTGTGTGTGTGTGTGTGTGTGTGTGTGTGTGTGTGTGTGTGTGTGTGTGTGTGTGTGTGTGTGTGTGTGTGTGTGTGTGTGTGTGTGTGTGTGTGATTTGTCTTTATGTGATGAGATAAGGAGAGAGGAAGAAAAAGAGAGAAAATGACACTAAGGGCGAGGAGAAGAGAAGGTAGTGACTCAGAGAAATGGAGGGAACTCCATAAACCCAGAAAATTGTCTGTGGACATCTAGAGCACTTGTCTGTCAACATTTCCACTATTTTCTCTTACAGAGAAAAAAAACTGTGTCTAGGTTTGCTGATCCCACATTAGAGTTTAAAACTAATATGCATAATGTATACAGTACATAATTATGCTGCTTATTCAAACAGCCATTGAAGTTGTCGAGAACCATATCAGCAAATTATTATTTACCTTTAAAAGATAATGGTAAAAGAAACAAAACATATTTCAGAAAAAAGGACAATAAAAACCTAAATGACTCTCTTGACAAATTCTGACAAACTACACAGCCTGCCTGACAGTACAAACTTTCTATTAAACCTTCCATGGCTTCCACTCCATATATCATGCTACTGCTGAAATGGGTGCATATTTGTGTACTCAATAAATATCAGATGGCTAGGTTATGGATGTCTTCTTCTCTTGGGGTCACTCAAATGACCCCAAACCTCGGCCGCAAAATCAAGAACGGGGCAAACACAGGCCTGAACGAGTGTTGTGTATGTAAGAAATCCAATAAGTTAAATTGACTTAGTTGACAAATAACTCCCAAAGTGCTCTTCCTGGTTACTCAGAGAGTTTTTGTTTCTCAATCAAAAATATTACTAGATAATCTAGTATTAACTAGATAATAATAATACAGAATACTTAGCACCACTTCCACCTATACACTTTACACCAAAGTTGATGACTTTGTTGCACATGCCAAGTCATTATATAAACTGCAATTATAGGGGGACCTAAAGCACAACCTTATATGCTAACTTGGAGCACCAGTCCTCCAAGGTCATTGCAAAGCAAATTGGCAGTACCAAACATAGATTGTTTTTGGCACCTATAGCACATTGCGCGTCACCACAAGCCTGTAAACATAGAGGCTTCAATGAATAAAGAAAAAGTACATACTGGCCATTTAAGTACAGTATGCTACCAGAAATAGTGACATTTAACACATTGACCTAAATATGGCCCTGATACAGGCTCTATCTGAACTCCTTGAACATGTCTTTACATAATTAAAACATGTCAATGTCAAATGCTTTCAATAAATCAATTGAAGGAGAAAAAAATGAAATAAAAAAGAACTAAGTAATTTAAAAATGTAATTGGGAACAGGGGTGAATCGAGATCGCAATTTTATACAGTAACGATTTATTGTGCAGGCCTGTGGTTGGCTCATGCTGCGCTCACCTCTAAATGACACTGAGCCCCTTGGTGGCTGTCCACAGGAAGCACAGAATAGATGGCTGACTATTAGATGAATAAGACATTTTGAGCATTTTCATGCATCGCTGCCCCACTTCCCTTCATTATGTGTACTGTCTAGATGTCCTTGTTTTAGCTGGGGTGGATGGGTCAAGAGAAAGATCCACAGTCGGTCAGTTCAGCAGGGACAGTTTATATTCAATCATCTTCTTTCAGCAAGCATTTGATGGGTGGTAATGACCTTTTGCCTGTTTACTATGTACTTCAGCTGCTGTATTTACAGAATATAGATACAGAAATGCATATAAAGATAAAAAATGTTTTCAGTTTCATTGAGCATTTACCATTTGTCTGGTCGATTTCATAAAGGATTAAGGAAAAATGAATTGCGCTCGTTATCACAACTCATTAAATCCACTCTCCTCACGAGCAATTGATTTTACGAATAATCTAAATGGAAACAGATATTGACCTACCTGCCAGCCTTGTTGTTCAATGGGACCCAATGAACCGCTTAGTGTTTAGTCTGCTTTTTAGAGAATGTGTAGATGGACTGTGTTAACTGCGTTAAAATGAGAATGTCTTTATTGGCCAAGTATAATAAATTAGGATTTCACTGCTGGTGCAGAGATATCAATAAAGTGCACAATAACATGACTCTTCTTTTGTTGCATGGGTTTATTGACAACCGTTCTTCCCATGCAGAGGTAGGGGGATTGTGCAGGATGTACAATAGGCAGCACATCATCAAACGCATATCACTCTGAAGATGCATTCACCGTGTAGGTATAGTCAGTGACAATGGCGCATAAGGCAATGTACATGTTTTTATGGCAAGCACTAAGCCAAGAAGAAACAATCTTTGCAAGGAATATTTATGCTAAAAATGAAGGCCAGACATCCGATGTAATGACATTGAATCATTTCACATCACTTGCAAGGCAAACAGCCAAAGTCTGAAATACAATTTCCAATCTTGTATCAGATGCTGCTTTCACAATGCAAACAGAGGTTCACATATACAATGACCTTAAATATTGCTGCTTCTTGCAATTCTAATACATTGCATGTTTACATTTCTCTATATTGGCCAAGAATCCTTTTTCTGTCCATAAAAAAATGCCTGTCTTGTGCTTTTGTGTGCTCTCACTTGTTTGACAACAACCCAATACCGATGACAGCGGAGATCAGACACACTGTCTGAGTTGTTATAATGCTAGCGGATGATTTTCCACAATCTTTCCTCTAATGTGTGAGTCAGTCACAGCCATTTGATCTGTTTCTTTCAGGAAAGCTTATGTTCCATCCTTCGATCCTTACTTCCCTCCCTGCTTGCATCCCTTTCATCTGGCCCTTTTGCCAGCCCAGGGGGATCTACGGCCACAGCCAACCTCATTAAACGTACGACTATCAAGATAAGACTCAATTACTGCGAGCTGCTGCATTGGCATCCAAGATCAATATTGAACCAAAAAATGGGTTGTCTAATAGTCAGATGTGCTTGCAGCTGACCCATAGGGAGTGGAAATTAGTAAAACGTACAAACCAGGTTTTCAAGCCTCACCATAAAATGTTGCTGGCTTTCCCCCATCCTAGATAATGGCTCAATCACATGCATGTCCACTTTGTCCAGCTTTCCTTTCAGATTTGAAAGGATTTACTTCAAGCAAAACTGGGCCTTGTGTGACTAAATGATATCTGAAGTTGCCTCTGTGTTTGATCAATATTTTAAAATATCTGCAAATATATAAAATCTTACTTTTTAAATACTAATCAAGCTCAGACAGTTGTATCTACTCCCATACCGACAGTAACAATCAAGGACAGTAATTCACTGGGTGACTTATTGGCTCGTCCCTATGCAGCATATGTTTTTGACTAAAATGCTTTACTTCAATTCTTGAGTCAGTGTCATCCCCCTGAATTTTGGTATTTTAAATAATGCTGTATGGGCGCACTTCCCGGTAAATAAAACCGCATGTGCATGGTTTCAGTAAAAGTTAATTGCCTTCAACAGAGATTCATAATTGCAAAGCTAACAGCCACAGCTCACCAATACACACTCTGGAAGATAGATTTAGACAGGTGGTCTCCCATTAGTCTGTTTGCATATTCACATGCATGTTCACAAGTCACGTAAGTTTTGGATCAGCCATGATCTGTATTTATCCTCTTAACATGCAAATGAGGTTTACCACTTTGTGAACAACTGGGTGAGCAAATAGTCCAACAGTTTAAAAACATTTCTCATGTACTCTCATGTACACTTGCAAGGAATTTAGGGATTTCATCATCTACAGTCCATAATATCATCAAAAGATCCAGAGAATATGGAGATCTCTCTGCATGTAAGCGGTAAAGGATATTATCACGTAGGCTCAGGAACACTTTGGATAACCATTGTAAGTTAACACAGTGTGTCACTACATCTACAAGTGCAAGTTAAAACTACCATGCAAAGCGAAAGCCATGTATCAACAACACCCAGAAACGCAGCCGGCTTCTCTGGGCCCGAGCTCATCTAAGATGTACTGACACAAAGTTGAAAAGTGTGCTGTGTCCTGACAAGTCCACATTTCAAATAATTTTTGCATATCATGGAAGTCATGTCCTCCTGGCCAAAGAGGAAAAGGAACATCCAGATTGTTATCAGCGCAAAATTCAAAAGCCAGCATCTGTGATGGTATGGGGGTGTGTCAGTGCCCATGGCATGGGTAACTTGCACATCCGTGAAAGCACCATTAAGTTTGCTTGGGTATGAAGACTATCTGGGTATAGCCATAGTTTGGGATTAATTTTAGTTTAATACGATATTTCAGTTCCTATGAGATCTCGGTTAAAAAATGCATTTAACTCTCGTATTTTGCACAAATGCATTTCACATCACAACATAAATGCATCCCTGCTTCAAGTGGCATTTTTTTTTTAAGATTTACAGCTGAAGTAGGAACCAATGGACCACATACTAGGGAATTAGGCTTTGGGAGATTAAACCAATAAAAAACAAAAAACAATCTAACATAGTGTAATTAATGATTTAAGGAGACTAATATTTGGACTTATGTGCTGAAACATAATACAACCATGTCCACAGAACAAGAGAGCCTAATTTTGGCATTCAAACAATGTTTTTGACTCCAAACAATGCTTATGGCCTAGAACAAGATAGCCTATTTAATAGACATCCAAAAATGTGATATTGTTGCAACCAGTTAGAGCTATGAAATCCGGCTCAGATCTCACTCCTGGAATCTTGTTATTAGTTTTGGTGTAACTTTTATCCTTTTTATATTTTCTCTTGCCGAAATAATTAATCTCCTGGTGGCATTGCAGGTATCCAAGTATGCCAGTGGGTTGACAAAAGAAACAACAGCTGTGCATTGATGGAAGTGAACATTTGAGAATGTTCAGTGTGAGGTTATACAAGGTCCCAAACAACCTGTAAAGAAGCTTGGCCGTGGGGTGGATTCAGGCAAAGAAATTGTCTCTACTCAAACAGTCTAGGCTGTCTTCATTCCATTTAGTTTTCAATTGTATTATGATTTTCATTGAGGCAGAAGGAAAGAAAAAATCATGTGCGGATGTTGTTCCGCTTCAGTCCCCCTCTGTGTGTTGGGTCTAGGGATGGATTCAGAAGTTACTGCTAGTAGATTGTAGGTTTGTTTTATATTACGTATCCATACCGGCAAGCTCACAAGCGCACAGTAGGGGCAAATGATGATGAAGAGGCCACTGAAAAAGAGTAGGGAAAACAATGTAAAGTGTAGAGGGCTTTAAGCTCTCTCACTGGGTTCAGTGAGTCTCAGACCCAGTGAACAGCTTGACTCCCTGAGATCTCCTCCTAAGTCCTCCACGCACATAATGGCGATTACAGGATCCTTTAGGGACCACAAGGTGAAAGCAACAACACCCCTGGCTCATCAGAAAATAGGAGGGAGGCATCAATGAAACAGGACCCTGTGATTATTTAGGTTCACAAGCTGCTGTGCGATGGCTTTTTAATCGTTGCTAATCAAGTTCTCACTAACATAAGCACCCAGTGGGAGTTTGTAGAGCAAGTCTGGCCTTCTCCCTAATCTCTCAGTATCTCACATTTGGTGAATAGCCTCATGTCCTTCATGACTCCTACTCTTTTTGTTTTGTTTTTACCTTTCACCACCACTGTTAGCAATTATGTACTGGAAAAGGAATGGCTGTTATTTTTAACGTAGCACCAGCTCTCTCACATTTTAAAAAGCTAACACAAACACAATATTGCACTCAGCCAGACTATCCCCCAGGGCAATGTATTAGCTGCTGAAGTGGCTATTTAGAGTGAAAGTAAATGAGTCAAGAGATGGCAGGTGAGCTGAACATTTTTATGTTTGCAACAATGAAGGACATCAACCCTTCACATGCCATGTTTCTTTTATTAAATATAAAGACAGACAGGGGGAGATTATTTTCCATCATAATCAGTTTTTTCCCTTGTAGTCTGCCATAGTGAATCTCTTCCCTGCCCTTCCACTATCTCTCCCTCTCCCTTTCTTTCACTTTCTGATCCACCTTTCCGTCTGCTGTTGCTGACTGTTGGTAGAAGCTGATATGAGATTTGAAAGGCCTATGTGTTGGAAAAGTGCACTGCATTGTGAGCAGCCCCTAACACCCATATTCCCCTGCTGTGCTCCATGGTGAGATGTCAGGTAGACTGTATGTGGATAAAACCAGGGGGGAGCAAAGAAGCCACACTGTCAGGAAAACTATAAAAGTATCAATGTATAAAGTTTGAGAAAGGAAAAAGTAGGAGAAGCAAATCACCACATGTATCATATGCTATGGCCTAACTCACAAAACTGGAATAAGTTAACTGAATTGAATTTTACTAACAAAAAGCAAAATGCTGTGAGCACACAGGGTGACTTTACTCTAAATGCTTTTCATCTAACCTCCACCACCTAGGGTAAACCTAGCCCCAGTGCTCTACTACTGACTCAGCATACCTAAGCATTTCCCTTTTCAAATGCCTCATTGGCTCATCCTCCCATGGTGCCATGAGCCCTGCTGCACGTCTGCCCACCACACAGTCAGGCCTTGAGCTAGTGCTTGTGATTTCCCATAGGATTATTTGCACTTAAATTTACATCCACCATCATGCCTCCATTTCCCCTTTTTTTGTCCACCCTGAACATGTGAAAGTCCGATGGAGCTGCAGCAACTCTCCAGGAGGACACAACCAATACATTATCCTTATTTTCTGATAGCTTGAGCATTTTGATGTGCAGGGACAAAGCTGGCATGAAAAGCAGGGAAATGTGGTCAGGGTGGCAAAGCAATCAGCACCCCTTTTTTTGTAGAAACATAGTCCACCATGCTTTTTTTCCTGTAGTGGGGAGGACAAAACTGTTTGAGGTTATGGGTTGAATCAGATCCGAGAAGCCTGGCTGCAGTCTCATGGCCCATAACTTTCTCCAACTTAACACCTCCTGGCGGAGGTGGAGCAGAGGGACTGTAAACTCTGTTCGGTTCTGCCGCTGCTGATTCGAGGAATAGCTGTTTGTGGTGGATATCATAGCAACGTTTGTATCTGGTTTTGCTTTTTGAATAGATTACTGCCGCCTCCTGGTATGGAGAGTTATTTTGTTGCACACGTGCAAAACATACGTGGTAGTTGGGCGTCGGCTGTAGTCTCTGTGGTGTGTTCCAGTGCTTTTGTTTTTGGCCAAGACAAGGCGACGTGGGACGACGTGGGCCAACGTGAGGCAACGCTACAGTCGGCCTTCGTCGCCACTAGTTCTTGGCCGTCGGCTTAATGTGTCAGGGCCTCAATAGCTCCTGGTAGAGTCTCCCTTTGCAAATTGACTAATAGTTATGTACTTAGGGTAGGGCTGTGCAATTAATTGAATTTTGATTGTGATTTCGATGTTGGTTTCAAACAATCACAAAAACAATGTAATCGAGAAACAATTATTTTGCACAGTGCATTTTGCAAGTAAACTCTTATTTTGTCTTGTGTTCTGAAAGGGGAATTCAAAATGTTCAATGGGAAAAGTATTATGTCGAATTATGGGAAATGTCACCGTTCAAGGTGTTTTCACTGTTGATTTGTTTAAATCTTTCACTGTTTTCTTTTTATTCAATAAATGCAACAGCTTTCCAAAAGCCAAGTAATCGTGTTAAATAATTGTGATTTCAATATTGAAAAATAATTATTATGATTTTTTTTCCCCACAATTGAGCAGCCCTAATTTAAAGACCATAATGGGGAAGATCCAGATCTGGGGAAATTGAATCGCCCTCCCAGAGCATTGCTTGGGAAGGGAGCTAGTGGGTGGCCGGGCCTGGTTTGGCTCAGCCAGGCTTCCATAGTGTGGACCCACCACTTGCAAGTATTAGTGCATGGGCCCAGTACATTTACATGGAACCTAAACCTTCAGTATAGGGCATTGGTCTGGGATGCTGTAATGAGCCAGGTCTTAATTTGCTGTTGCAGTGTCAAACAGAGGTAATTTTGTATTGTTTAATGACTAGACAGGGGTCAGGTCAAGGCAAGTTAGTAGTGTAGATTTTCTCTTAGCTTCACTCTTAAGCGGACTCTCTTGCTCCTCTCCTTGTTTTGTTGCTCTGTTTCTGATTTCATAATTCTGTTCGATGGCAAACATGGGGCTAGGTTACAGTAAAGATTTTGAGAGGCCTGAAGGGTAAAATGATGCAGCTTGGGGAAAATGTTTTTTACGTGTTATTGTTGGTTACAACATCTTATTTCAGGTTGTCTAGTAGCTTGAAATATATCTTTTCATGCTCATGTTAGCTTTGCTTATTTTGATCTGACCAGTCACCTGCTGCAGTTAAAATCCTGAACAAAAGACTTATAGCCAGTGCTGTGATATTACTATTAGTGTGTAACTCATGCCACATTTGTTTTCTGAGGAAGCTATTTTCTATAATTATGACTGTAGCCTCAGCGGTCAATTCAACTGGATATGCAGAATGGCAGCAGTGGGAACAGGAGGAACACCTTACTCCTATTTCTTTCTTCTTTTAAATAATCATGAATTGATGCCATCCTACCCCTAATTACCTCCAGAAGTACTTTTGATATTTTACAGTATAATTCAAGGTATATGAGGTTATCTATTTTAATAATCTGATCAAATGTCTCTTGGCAGGAATATTGAATATCCTCAAGGAATCTATTTGATATGTGCTCAGAGTCCATATCTGTTACATCATCTTGACTGCTGTAGCGAGATATTAGAAATCCATACACTCAAAATATGATGTATGACTCGGCAGCCGTGGAATTGACTGGGGCTTTGGTGTGTTGCAGCACATTTTATTTTCTGGGGGAGGAGAAAAGGAAAGAGAAAAAGTCACAGGTTACAATATCAAGAATAATTTGCACATTTAGTATAGTGGAAAAGGTCATACCTATAAGGCAGCTCAAGAAAGACTATTACTCTTGATGAGGACAGATAACATGTATTCGTGGTCCACATGTGGCAGTTAAGTGGCTCAGATGGCGTGGCTGAAGCAATTTGGCCAAATTTTCACCATGTATGTGTCACCATACTTTGTCAGTTGGAGGGAATTTCAGACATGTCTTATTTAAGTAAATTACCCAGATAGCAACACACAGCTGAGGGCCATGTATGGATATGGCATGCTGTGGAAAGGTTATGTGGGTGACGTTCAGGTAACATTCAAAGCTAATACCTCTATACTGTGCCACTGGCTGTTTGGTTTGTAGGGCTGGGCACCGAACGTCGATACTTTTATGGTCTCAGACTCAAGTCCCCATCTCTGGTGTCTGGTCCATCTGTAACCAGATTAATTATCAACCTTGTTGAGAGAGAAGATAATTGTAAGGAATGGGAGAAGCACATTGAAAGACAAAAATATGGAAAAAGAGGAATGGTGTAAAAAAAGGTGTGGTTACTTTTCCCTTAGCTATTGAGACGATAGAAAAATATTTACTTTGTTTTTCAAGACAGGAGTTTGGGATTTCTCTAGAATGTTTTTTGCATATGGTAGCATAGGCATCTGTATATTAAATCTTTAATCACTAGTGTATCCATTAAAAAAAATTAAAGAAATGGGGATTTCTTTTTAAAATTGAAATAAAATAGTGATGAAGTATAATAATACCTAATACTCATGATATACCCAAAGGAATTTAAAACAAAAAACATTGTCATGTTCTCTTTTATTTTTCTCAAAAACACTACACTCTTATGGTCTGAAAATCAACAATCTGCCAAATCTCAGTATTCCTCAGTACTCTACTCTCTCCAGTGGCGCAAAAAGTGGGTATGCGCTATATGCGGCGCATAGGGGCGCAGCACCGTGGGGGCGCCAAAGCGATGGTAAAAAATAAATTAAAAAAAGTTACAAATATTTGTTTTGGTGTTTTCTATATGTAGATGCTTTTGTGCGTTTTCTAAATCATTTCTGCATTTCCCCAATGTTATTATATAACATTGTAGAGGACTAACAGGCTTGAGTAGACGCCCTGTCTCATAAGATTCCATCATAGATGAGAAGAGGGAGCGGGTGGCGCCCCCGTTTATATATGTCAATGGGTGCTCCCTACTATGGCCACGCCAAGACCCGGGCTATTGAAGGGTGGGTCCGGTCTTGGCGTGGCCATAGTAGGGTTTGTAATATCGCGAGTGGGGGCGCCGTGAGCGCTGAGCGAACAGGTACAGTAGTGAGTTGTCCTGTGGAAAAAGATGGATAAAGCAAAAAAGCTGTCGGTGGCTAAAAAAACAAAAAAAGAGGGAAAAGAAGATAGCATGTCAATGGATGCAACAGCAGTTAAATACGTGGATGGTGAAAGGCATCAAGTAATGATGATGGCACACCTGAAAATGTAACACTCTCATACTTCCAAACGGGGACAAAACACTACCAGAAGTGATGCTTAGTCAAACCTATTACGCAGGCTTGTATATGCTATCAAAAAATGTTGTCATCTTGACCAACTGTGGAGAAGGTGTAGTGTGAATTTTAAATAGGCTAAATTTTCATATCTGTGTCCACATCTTATCGTTTATGTAAGTGTGTGTGCGCAGTTTGAGCAAAGTGTGTGTGTAAAATAGTATGTGACTGGACTACTTCACTGTTTTACTGCCCGTCCCAAGACAGACATCTGCGGAGGCCATCAAGTAACTGCTGCATATGCCATCTTAATCTGTTTCCCCTGCTGTGCCAGGTGTGCGGGCAGCATGCACTTCTGCAAGGACACCCAACTATGTGGAAACTCTGCACTCAAGGCAAAGCTGGGGGAGAGTTGTGTCATAAATCCTCTTGTAATTATGTTGTAAAAAGAGCTGGAACACTAAAGCTTTATTTTGATGTGTGCTCTAACAGAGTGGGAGGCCCAATCTAGACACTATGCCATTGGCGGTCTTCTCTACACTCTTCTTGTCATTGCATGTGGAAGTGATGGTAATGTTGGTTGCAAAGTGACGGATTGGTCCACAGGACCCTCTATCAGCTGTCCATGCTGACTAACCATCTGGTACTGTATGTAAGAGACTGTTAGTGTTTAGATAGTAAGCTGTCATTTAAGAAAATGTCACCATGTGACAATTTGACTGAAATCCCAAAAGGCAGTGATACCAGCCAAATTGTTTTAAGTATGTGAATTATTATAATACCTACCTTTTTATTAAAGACCATCAGGTACCATACGGATGGTTTATCTCCCAATCACATTTTATTTGTGTCCCCAATGCCTATCAGAGTCCTTTTTAATATTGAGTATCTACCAATACCGTGTTACACACACACACACACACACACACACACACACACACACACACACACACACACACACACACACACACACACACATAATGCTGCTGCACATAGTACACTTAAAGCTGGCCTACATTAAAATGAGTGGTGGATCAGCTTCAATATGTTTGATAGGTGAATAGCTCTGTGATAAGAAAAAAATCCCTCCATCACAGGTTGCCTATAAATGGTTTCTTATACAGTCCCTCCAGAAAAACGCGATTATTCGATCGCATAATTCAATGCATAATCAGCCAAAGTCTGCATATTTATGCGGGGGGCCACATTTTTTCAAATATGCCGCACTTTCGCCACATAAATTGCCAATTTCCGCGCAAAATATGCGGGGCTTGCATGATTTCATAATCCCCACATTTTCGTTGCAAAAAAGTCACATATATCTTAGCAGAAAGTTGAAAAAATGTTGTGTTTACTTCACACAAGAGCAGCCATTTTCCCCTGTTGCCATGGGAACGTTATGAAGTGACGTAATTACGCGACGTGAACATCATTGAAAAGCAGGATGTTGGAGGTTGAATTTGACGTGTATTTTGAGTCAAGCTGGTATCCAATAAGAAAGCTATCTTAATATCTGATGTCTACTCAAATTTCTTTAAGTGCTCCTGCTGTCTATATTAACGATTTTTGAAAGTCTGTCTCTTTTGTATCTTTTATTTCCCTCTGTTTAGACATTACTTTTATTACTCATATTATTTGTACATATTTTTGTATCTTATTTGTTTACATATTGCGATGACTGAATATCTGTAAACAATTTTTTTAAATAAAGTAAAAAAAAGCAGGGTGTTGGGGGAATCACGTTTTTCTCTTTTTCAACAAACTGCAGTTTTTGCAAGTTCCCGCAATTTCATCACATAAAATTGCATAAATATCCCGTATATTCCATCACATTTCTTAAGAAAACGTGCCGCATAATCAAGGATTTTTGCCCGCAATAATCACAAAAAAACTCCGCATTTTTCTGGAAGGACTGCTTATAGTGTTACGTGTAGCACTTTATAGTATTGTTTAATATCCATTGGAGGAGGGTCAATCTGAATCCGTCAAGGAAAGAAGAATTTGGACAGGATTTTGGCAGCCACCCTTCATCTCCATTGTCAACAAACGACACAGGACACCCTTAATACTTCACACTAATTCTTGTCAGTTTTCTGCTTGCAGAATTCAAACTTACATATAAAGTTGCTTGATGTGTATGTTGCTGCACAGAGCGTGAACTTATTCCAAAACAATAAAATGTCAGTTTAAAGCAATGCCTAAAAATTGTCTGTCAATTAATAAAAAAGTTTGTGGGCTACATGTTTTTTTTCCACATCGTCTAAAAATGAATCCCAAAATAGATTTTTCTTCATTTGTCCGTTTGTCTTTCATCAAACTGTAAAAAGAAATTTTACCCAAGTCTATTGAGAATGCTCAGTAGTAATTTAATATTCACCTGAACATCTGACAGAACTATCTTCAGACCTTTCAGAGAAACAATCTTCTTTTCATTCTATCTCTTTTCCAGCTGGAAGGCAGAGGGGGTGGGGGCATCTTGTTTGAGCTCTCTCCACGCTAACCTGTTGTCATATCTCTTATTGTACAAAGCAAGATAAAGGCATAAAATATGTTCTGCCCAGGCCTAATAGATCCCAAGCTCTGATCACCACTTGTGTGCCTCTATTTGTTTGAGGTTGAGACACACATTGGGCTCTTTAATGGATTATACCTCCATGCTTGTGTCTCTTTATTTTGCTGTTATGCCTTCTGAAGTGGCCAAACTGTTTCCTAGTGTTAACAGGAGAGAATGCAAGCACGGAATTCTTGGTTGTTGTGTCTTTCAGTTTATCTGGCAAATCTGTAACAAATGGCCACACTCCTCTCTGAGATAAAGCTCTAGTTTGATCTGGTCAAGGCTTTGGCTGGTGTGTTGTGCTGTAAACACACAAATTATGCATTTCCAAACAAGCATACAAACACTGTTTCTCTGACAATGTGACGCTTTTACAGTCCTATAAATATGTGTCCTTCATGCTTCTCCTAGCATGTAACTTTAGCTTCCTGTTGTATTCAGACTGAGTCTGTGGGGAGACTAAAAGGTAGACCCTTAACACACAGAAGCATATTCCACCAAACTATTCAAGGCTGATTGTAGGCTACATTCAAACTTTGAAAGCATCATCTTTGCACTACAAATACAGATTTTGTGTATTTAAACTTTGTCAGTTTGATACCTCTTTTCCTTGTGGCCACGTTATATAACGGATATAACACGTTTTAATTGATTAGGCTAGAGAGATTTCACATCCATTTGTGGATGATACAGTTCAATGATTTCTGCTGAATGTAAACTTGGTTTTCCAATTTAATGTTCAACATTACAAATACCCTAATTCAAACGTGTATAAATGAGTGTGCGTGGACTTCATGAACTCATTTTGAAACAAAAACTACAGTGACTCAAGACCGTGTGAACCACAAAATAAACTGGAGTGACTAGTAAGAAATGGTCTTGGTGTCTGTTCCAAGTGTAACTAAGAGAATTGGTCTCTGCCTGAGTTCAAATCTCTTATAAGTACAGTGGTAAATTAATCGGTTGGCACCTGTCATTGTGCATAGGTATTTTGATATCCCCAGTTTTGGCAGTTTGATATCAGTTTATTTTACACAAGAATAAACACACAACTGTTGTAGTGCTTTGAAACGGTGCTATATGTGTGCCTTTCTTTCCAGTATTTGGATGCAGCCTCATAGTCCGCTCTAACTATCAATTTAGGAAATTATAGAGTAGCACCAAGCTGATCTTCTCTAGAGTGTGCATCTTGACTGAAAAACAGAATTGCAGTATTATTAACAGTATTTAATGGATAAAATGTTCCTTGCTGTTATTTATGGTTGCAAAAGCCTGTATTTAATTGAAATTCCTCTCACATGGGTCGGCACCATGTACCTACCAGAGAGTCATCTTTGATGGACTTGCCTGAGAGTAACCGTGCAACTGTGGCCTCTTTGTATCTTCTTGAGACCAGTAGGGCCAAATGCACAATTCAAGACAAGATTGCCAAGCAGTTTCTTGCCAACTGATATTTCACTGAATAAATGTATAGCAAGAACAATTGGAGTTTGAATTAAATTATTCTGAAATGCTATGACATAGGTGTTGATTCATTTAGTAATGTCTCAATTCAAATAACATATTGTTCCATATTATTAAAACAGCAAAGTTGAGTGTTTACAAATGCAGTCATCTGAGCACGAGAGCTGAGGACCTTGACTTAAAACCAGCGGTGTGAAGCCCATCTATAGATGTGGAAAAAACCAAATCCCAATTTCTCTGTGCATAATAAGGTGATTCAGAGCTTCTCTCCCCTTTTTCAAGTTACTGGAGGGAAGCTAATGGGCTCTATGCTAATTAGAGTTGGCATTTGGTTCTTCTCGTGGACCTGAGAGGTGAGGTGAGGGGGTCAAGAGGAGGGACAGCCATTATCATAACTCATATGAAGGCCACATCCATGTCCATGTTTTTCATAGCTTCGGCCTTGAGGGTGGGGAGAGAAATTAGAGAGCATAAAGGGATTAAGGAGTCACTGAAGGAAAGAAATTAAGAGTAACAACGTGCAGGGAAAATAAGAGAAAGAATGAGAGAGTTGGAAGGAAAATGAGCGAGAGAAGGGCATAAACACATGATGGAGCAACGAGAAAAGAAGGCGTTTCTCTGTCCTTGCTATTATTCACTCAGTCACAGCGCCTTGGCTTTATGGAGAGTTTCCTGTCATGGTGCTGCTTTTTAATTGACATTAAAATGCACTGACCAGTGTGTCAGTGCTCCCCCTCTCCCTCTCTGTACACCCCCACTCCACTTTTCACTTTCTATCTTTTTAACTCTCTGTACTTGACTGACGTGGGCTGTCATTAGCATACAGTGTAGCGTGACAGAAATGGTACCCCTACCTTACATCTCACCAGCAGCTGTGACGGCCAGCAGTTTCTTCCCATCAGAACGGTTTTGCTTGTAAAACCTTGTTCTGTATTCTGCCTATCTGTACAAGCAGCAGCTTCTGTGTGTCAATGTCATATTTCATGGGCTTGTCATATGTAGAAAAAAGTCCTCTTACCAAGACGAAGAGCGCAGCGTTCCCATAGGAATGCGAAGCCAGCTCCCACGGGTGTTATAAAGAGGAGGAGATGGAGACTAATGCCTTTGAGGTCAAAGGAATGCAGATCTTTGAAGCGGAAAGTGTGCACTATTAAGGCAGAGATAACGCTTGGCAGAGATGATGGGAACATATTGTGTGGAAATATATCTTAGCTGATAAATCAAAGTAAAGTAAAAGTTTTTTCTTAAACTAGTAGCATGCAAGATCTGTTTTTCCTCTATGTTGTAGTGATAGTTGATACACTTTCCAGAAGTCCTTATTTATTTATTTGCAACACTTTTCAAAACTGT
Source organism: Perca flavescens (assembly GCF_004354835.1). Classification (NCBI taxonomy): domain Eukaryota; kingdom Metazoa; phylum Chordata; class Actinopteri; order Perciformes; family Percidae; genus Perca; species Perca flavescens. The sequence continues at coordinate 23,105,584 of NC_041343.1, forward strand.
CCTAGCAGTTGGACAGACTCTCTGAGAGTGTAATATGTTGAGGTATTTATGGGTACAGAATTTCAGACCTGACTTGTGGAAAGCCTGCCCAAACCCTACATGCATTTTCAAAAAAGGAGACTTGATTTGAAAGGGAGCTAATTATAGTGTTAGGTTGTAAAAAGTTAAAACCTTGCTTATGTTTTATGTTTTAAATAATAAATTGTATGCTGCAGTCAGGTTATGAAAAAAGGAATGGAATCTAGAATGACTAGCCTACTAAGGTAAAAACAGCTGGCTATTTCTCTCCCCCTCTCTTCCTGTTTCTTGCAGATAGATTAGGTTAAAATCAACTATTAACATATAAAGAGAAACGTCTCTTTGAGTCTCCAACCTCCTGGTGCCAAGTCTGGGTTAGAACAAAGGAAATGCAAACTCTGTAAACTTGAGAATAATCAGCACTACCATGATAATCAACCTTAGTCTGTGACCTGTAGTAAACCTAAATTCAGAGGTGTGTCCTTATCTTGAGGGAAGGGAATAAATGTGTAATCCGGAGAATGAGTCAGGACTGTTCTTCTGTAACTCCGCAAGGAGAAGCATGAGATCAGTCCGCTGTCAGCTGCAGTGTAACATTTGTGTTTTGACTGTTGTTTTCATCGTGTTGTTTTATTAAACCTTTTAGTTAACTTTCAATTCCCCCAGCCTCTCCTTCCTCCTCCAGAAATCAGAACGAACACGTCTTTTAGAGAATTTTCTTAACATAGTCAAACTTTGTTCAAAATATACTGAGGGTAATTGGACTTTGAGGTTATCTTGGTATCGCTCCAGTATTTTGGGCATTGTGGCTATCAGTATTCATATATAGGTAGAAATAATTTGTCAGAGGGAAAAACATTAATATTCCACATGTAATTTTATGAAATTTGAATTCAAAATTGACAATACTATAAATAGGAATTATAGGCTGTGCCTTGACTTCAGCAGGGACTAAAATGTTTGTCTGACCCATTGCATGCCTAATGCACTTAAAAACTAGGCTATGGTATTTTTTTAAAGCAAAATGAAGAAAACTATGGAGCCATCATGACACCAAGCCATTTGAGAAGTGGAGTAATGTTGTATTCAGTACCATTTTATGAAAAATTGTTAATGTGTGCTGACTTTATAAAATGCCAGTACCTAAAAGTTAGCTTTCACTTAAAGGGGTGATAGAATGGTTATATACGGTATTTCACGCTGTTCCTTAAGGTCTTCTAATAGGTTATGTAACATCGGTTGGGCTGAAAATGTCTCTTTTGCTGTTTTTTTTTGGCCCCTAATGCTACCCTGTTAAATTGGACTAACAATCCTTTTTTTTTCCTCAGCGGCAGCTTTCTTTACACTGTCTGTTAACGTTCCAAACTACAGACATGTCCAGGCATGCCTGCTATGCCGCTGGCTTCAAACTTGATTTCTGCCCCGACATGAACTCATCAACTAATCTTAATGTACAAAGCACCAGATACAGAGTTTCGTTACAGTCTATTCATCCTCCTGTGTGTTGCGCGCACACACACACACACACACACACACACACACACACACACACACACACACACACACACACACACACACACACACACACACACACATACACACCTATGCTTTCGACACTGTTCCCTGAGGATCCATTTTGGAAAAAAAGTTAACGTACTGTGAACCGCTGCCGGCAGGCAGCTCCTGCGCACCGCCCATTGCGAGTCACTGATTTAAATCCACATGTCCCGTTCAATTGTCCGATATCTACTCCTTTTCTATGGGCCATATCTCCTGAGAGAGTACCAGCCAGCGTGCAGTGGGGTCTGACAGTCCAGGAAGAAAGCCACCGATCTGGGCAGGCATACTGTGGAGCTCCTGAACTCCGAAACCGTTGTACTAAATTTGCAATTAGCCATCAATTTTTTCTAAAACGGCCCATATTTGAGCTTTATATAGTTGATTTCTCGCATAGAAAAGTATCAGAAGTGAATTTAGTAATGCAACAGCAGGTGAACAATGTATAAAATTTCTGAGATTTGCGTGAAAGACTTAGAAGACTAACTGACCTCAGATCAGTCAGTGGCCTATGTAAATTTTGGGTCGTTACAAAGATAGAAGGTAGAGCCAAATGAGGAGGATTTTAGAAGTTGACGTCAACTTTTAGCTTTGTTCAGATTCGCCCGTTTTCAGAGGCAGTTTCAAATTGTGAGATTTGCAGAGGAAAGAGGTGTAAATGGTATTTTGAGGTTCTATGTATGTCCTATTTACCCTCCAAACTGTCGATTTTCAACTATGACAAGTAGGGATGGGCGATATGGCCTAAAATCCATATTACGATATACATTGCAGCCTCTTGCGATAACGATATATATTGCGATATATATAAATTATAATAGAACCATTTCAGACCAGGTTACATAGACCCTAAGGAAAACCAAACTGCTAAATGTATTTTTTTTTTAAAAAGAGAAAGAAACATAGTATAGAGAACATTTATTGTTCAAAACAGTAATTATACAACATAATGTTGCAGATAAATAAAATTTAAGTACACTAGTTGCAGAGACTTTGACAAAGAAAAAGCTTAAAGTATTGGGTGTCTTTTCTTTAGTGCAAACCATTCTAAAAGGCACTACACTTAGTAAGTTTAAGTCCTTGGTTCTTAAAAGCCAACCAAGATGCAGAGAACAGGAAAAACTGGTGTCTGTTTAGTTAAGGAACAGACACTTTACTGAAAATACTTTCAGTATTAGGCAAAGATGCACAGATACTTTAAATAAAAACATATTTTAAACAAAGTTTCTTACCTGCAGCCTAATGTAATGTGTGCGCGCTCAAATGCGTGCGCGCACACGCACTCGCACACGCACGCACACACACACACACACACACACACACACACACACACACACACACACACACACACACACACACACACACACACAGACAGAGAAGAGACTTTTCCTGGTGGGCCGGTCTGATAATACATTGCAAGTTGTACATTGCAAGTTGTTAGCAACACCATCCGGCGGCTTGGCGCCGCTGCCTGCTGGTCAAACTGTGCAGCCTCTGCTCAACCCGTACGGCAGGGGCCGTAAACGTCCCGGTAAATTTTTTGGTTCCACTCCGCCGCTGCACACACGCGCGTGTTTAGTTTTCAAAAACAATTTATAAAAACGGGTCATGTCTATTTTTATGTTTCTGCGCAAGTTCAGCAGACAGTGGTTCGGATCGGATGTAGCTTGTAGGTATGCTAGGCTAGCTCCCAGTGATCTGAGAGTGTGAAAATCATTTCCAGTAAAGGACAAGGTTGCAACAGCCGTTGTTTAGGTACCTTAAACGTGCACGAACGGTCTCAGAGTCATCGCTGCAACCAGGAGATGAAGGAGAGCTGAGATCCACAACACCTAGCACATCTTTGTCTCGGCCAGCGCAGGATGCTAGCGCGACCAGCGCCGGTGCTAGTGCCTTTGCCTCTGCCTCGCGAGTGGATAATATAGGCTCTATGGATATAGCACGCAACTCAACCAGTGCTAAATTATCCGGTCACTTCTTCTGCTTTAGGGAGTTTAATTGTGTAGGACCGCCAGAGGATAACAGTAAGGTATGTGAAGGCTACTCTGCCTGTATTGTATTATGTCGTTATGAGATATATGGATTAAAATAATCAATTCATAACCCGCTACAGAGCTGCAGGCGCAGTTCTATTTCTATAACAGCTTGTTACTGTTGTCAGTAACAAGCTGACAACAGCCTCATGGTTTTCTCTTGTTATGGTCAATGATGCTTTAGGGCTTGTTAATGCAATTTATTTATTTTTGTTAAACATGTTTATAACCTGAATCATCACACTAAAGTAAGGATACAACTTGAGTCTTGTTTTACATGACAGATGACGTCAATGAACACGTTCTGTGGCCGAGTATTGATTGAAACTGTCGGGCAGTGTTGTTGATCTGTATATTGTTGAAAACTTAAAACAATTGAAAAGAATCGTGAAATATTTGGCCTAATGTTATACAAGCAGAACTAAACTATGTTTTGGGGAAATATTAGATTCCTGACCACTTTTACAGTCTATAGGCCTTAGGTTAGGAGAGATGCGCTATAGCACAGCCAGGTATGGTAGTAATGGAGATTCCAAAGCGCTCTTCTTTTGGGCAGAACCAAGGAGAGTGATCGCGGATAGGTCCATCCTTTGCACCGAAACTTTTTACAGTGCAACAACATATAAATAGCATCAAGCTATTACAATCTTTATTATGTAAGCACATATATATAATATAACAGTATATTAGCCAGTCATTTGTATTAGGTTAAACAGGGATTTGATAACGTAATTTAAGGCCCACCCACAATTGGTCTGGCCCACCCTAAACTGGAATCCTGGCGCCGTGCCTGCTCTAAACTTGTCGGGTAGATTGCGTCATCAACATGAATTATCGCGATAGTGCAATGTAATTAAAATCTCTATCGTAGGCCATTTTGTATCGTTTATATTGCATATCGTCTATATCGCCCATCCCTAATGACAAGGTAAAATCGGTTTTGCATTCTATCACCCCTTTTAAGAGAGATGGCGAAGGCACCACAAATAAGGTCAGTTCTAAACATAGTTACAATTAAATAAATTTGAACAAATTGCTATACTTGCGAATATGTTTTTTTATGATGGTAGTACAATTGGAAACCAGCTCAAGCCAGAAAAATTAATTTATTATGATACTGTATGAGGATTTTGACATAAAAATAAAGGGAACATTTTAAAGTTGTCACTAGGTGTATAAAATATGACCTAAAGTGTATCGGTAGATGCTATCATCACATCAGTTTTGTTTTTAAGGAGTCCTTTCAAAGTTGGTGGCAGATACAAAAGTTCATATGTTTGTATGTATGAACGACTGTGTGTGTGCTACACCGCCACGTCTCTTTATAAAATGTGGCTTACTGGTACACACAATTCTTTGTGAAGCATATTTAGTAGTTTTAGCAGAGAACAGCCCCACCTCAGCATTTTACCTTTCTGCTCCACTTCTTTAGATCAATGAAATGACTGAGTTCCTCTGCTGTAGTAGTGTCTGGGTGTGTGAGTCAATTAATGTGTGCCTATGTTTTAAAAGGCATTTCTATGTGTTTGCGCATGTGTGCGTTCCTGGGCATAATATTATCCTGTGTGTTTATGTATGTCAGTGTCTCAGTAAGTGCATGATTGCATGTGCCGTGTGTGTTTTAGGCTTTAGTATACATGTGTGTTTATGTGCGTTTATGCATTTCCACAAAGTGGTTTGAGTGTTTTATGTGCGTGTGTGTGTGTCACCAATCTCCACGCACACATCACGCACAACCTCCCCACACACACACAATCAGAAGCTACACGGGTTGGGGAGTGGTTTGCAGAGGTCAGTTAGTGGAGTTACTTGATGGATAGTTACTAATAGACAGAGAGAGCAGGAGGAAGATGCATAGAGGGAAGGACAGAAAGATACAGATGGGCTATTAGAGACAGATAAAAGAGGAGAGAGGGATAAATATAAAGTAATAGAGAGCAAGATGACACACATGGAGAGAGAAGGAGACATTAAGTGTGTGGACTGTGCAGCCAGCGCGCCAAAGCCATTTAAAGGACACACGCCTTCTCCTAGTCTTCCTCCCAGTGGCAGAGATGTTTCTGGATCTAAAGTTCAGGAGTTCATGTCCTCCAAGACTGCTGCCTCACTCTGCTTCGCCTGCTCTACTTTGTCCACTGTTAATGGTGTGCCACAGCCATAACCCAATCCATCAACTAACAGGGACATCCAAGAAAGACACATTCATGCACACACATATAAAACCATATACAGCATGTAAGCCGAAGTGCTTACACGTGCCATAATCTTTTCCATACAATGACAGGGTGCACAAACCTAGTTGAACAGATTTCCTGGTCTCACGATGCTGCTGCAGCCAATAGATACAAATTCTGCCAATTAGCTCCCCTCACTCTTAATGATGATGATGGCGGCCATGGCTGAGCATTAATTAAGAATACTTTCCTCTGCAGCTGTGCCCCACATCACACATATAAGCCAGAGATGACTGATGCATGCCTCAGAAAGTGTTGAAAATAATCAAAGGATTAAAGTGCTCATATTATCCTTTTTGGCTTTCCCCCTTTCCTTTATTGTGTTATATATCTTTTTTTTGTGCATGTTATACATTAAAGTGAAAAAGCCCAAAGTCCACCCCAAAGGGAGATACCATCTTCAACAGAAAACACCGTTTACAAACTGCTCCAAACAGCTCTATTGTAGTTCTACCTTTACTTCCGTGACAACGTGCTTCACTTTGTAACACATTATAATGCTCGCCTAGCTGCTAGCGTGGCACGCCCTCAGACTCTGCTACTGATTAGCTAGTAGTCCTTGACTAGGTACTGCGCATGTGCGACTCCCAACAAAGATTGAACAGAAGTGAGATGTCTCACTCTGTAGCTAAAACAGAGAGCTCAACACACAGGGTGAAAAGAGGAGCTGCAGCAATGTGCAGTTTTTTGAAAATTAAACCATGTAAACCTATTCTGGTGCAACCTCCTAAATACAATTATGAACTTGAAAATGAGCATAATATGAGCACTTTAAGACTTGTACTTGGACGACTTTTTCGACAAACCTTGAATGTCTTCCTCCTGTGTAGTATTCAGAGAGGTGCTGGACACAGTCTTCTTAATCCAGTGAGGTAAACCATTTCTTGCATGACATGGATGCTTTTTCAGATTTTCTCAAGTTACTTTTCAAACAAAGAAAACAAGTTCACTTTCACACCTGTATCCTGGGTATTATTAGTCAAGACCACAACTCAACTTCATATGTCACTGTGAGGTTTCTGCATTTCACTCACAAACACACCGCACCTCTGTTTTTTAAATTACTGATGGAGAAATAATTCTCCACTCAATATGTTAAAATGCAAACTTGCTATAACACTATACCAAATGTGCATAACTATATACAGCGATTATACAGATTGATTTTAAGAGCACTGTCTTAACAGATAACAATCTGTTATGCTATTTAAGTCATGTTAAGATCCTGTGTTTGGTCTGCTGTACTTTCACACTCCAACCAACTGCACTTGAGTCCACTTTGAACTGGACCCACCTTTTCATGCAGGTCTTGGTCTGGTTGTCTAGTCAGCTCCTGAGTTTGAGTGGCAGCTTTCATGCCTATTAACATATGAGGAAATGATTTGTTCTTTGACTAATTCAATTCAGTTTTAACTGTAGTAACTGCTCCATTTGCAAATTTCTGAACTGCCACCAGCAAAAACAGAAACTCACATATCGTAAAAAAAAAAGTCCTTGTCTCCCTCTCCCATGTATACCTCCTCAACTTATTTTAATATTCAACTTGAAGAAGAAAAAAACCCTCTCTTTTTGCTTTTGCTTTTTCTTTTCAAGAAAAAATATCTGTTGAGCCCAGTATTGGTTGTTTGCAACGTAGTTGATCTTAGATAATTTATTCTGCTGCTGCACTCATCCTAAGTCGTTCTGGATAAGAGTGACAGCTAAATGCCTCAAATGTAAACACCTTATGGTTAGCTTGAGTAGTTTCCAGCTTCCAGAAATGCCAGCTGCTGTTGATGGCAGATACTGATAACGGCAAGTGCTTTTTCAACCACGGAAAGGAAAGGAAAACCTGCTGCTGCTTCCACAGTCAGGTTGTTACACTTGGGAATTATTTCTTTTGGTGAGTCATCATGATCAAAATCCTGAAATAAATTTATTTGAATGTTACATACATATTATATGGGATCTGCTGTAGTCTTTAAACGTGTAGTCGATCAATAAGAAATGTAATCAACAACAATATTTATTATCGATTTATCGATTATCAAGTAATTTATTAAAACAAAAGTGTGGGGTTTAGCTTAGCTTAGTTTATATTGTAATATGTAGGTATGTAGAGATCTTTTAAAACACGTTAAGTTATTTTATATTTATTTAAAGGAACACGCCGACTTATTGGGAATTTAGCTTATTCACCGTAACCCCCAGAGTTAGACAAGTCGATACATACCCTTCTCATCTCCGTGCGTGCTGTAACGCTGCCTGACGGTTCCAGCATTAGCTTAGCCCAGCACAGATCCTGCAGGTAACTGGTTCCAACTAGCCTACTGCTCCCAATTGTGACAAAAGTGACGAAATAACGCCAACATGTTCCTATTTACATGTTGTGATTTGTATAGTCACAGCGTGTACAAAAAACAACGTAACATGAGACACAGCTGTCTTCTAACAGTAAACAAACCGGGAACTATATTCTCAGACAGGCTTGCTGCGAGCATATCCCTCCGCCCAAGTACTATATTCTTCCGCCTGAGAATATAGTTCCCAGTTTGTTTACAGTTAGAAGACGGCTGTGTCACATGTTACGTTGTTTTTTGTACACGCTGTGACTCTCTAAATCACAACATGTAAATAGGAACATGTTGGCGTTATTTTGTCACTTATTCGGAGCAGTAGGATTGCTGGAACCATTCACCTGCATGTTCTGTGCTGGCCTGATGCCACTGGAGCCGTCAGAGAGCATTACAGCACGCACAGAGATGAGAAGGGTATGTATGGACTTGTCTAACTCTGGGGGTTACGGTGAATAAGCTAAATTCCCAATAAGTCGGCGTGTTCCTTTAAAGGAAAATCTGGCGCAAAATGAACCTAGGGGTTAATAACACATGTGTCAACCATTCTCTGGGATATGTTTTCATGCTAATCGAATGTAACTAGTTTTAGTGCAAACCACTAATTAGCTTATAGCGCTAGTCGTCGGGGCACAAAAAGAAATCTCTATTTCTATACCACTAAAAAGGCTCAAAATAGCACCACACTTTCATGGTAGCATAATGAGGGTGCCTACATGTAAACCGAAGCATTGAGAACTTTGTAAGTGTACAGACAGTTTATTAAAAAGATTTATATTTATACATTTTTATATATATTTATAATAATTTTATTTATAAAAACCGTACCGTTCACGTATACATGCGGGCACCATCTTGGAACGGTACTGTCTTTATAATCTATCTTTTGGGGCGGCTGCCCAAGTTGGACTGACGGTCGCCTTGGTGTTTCAGGGCGTTAAAGGCAAAATTCATTGCAGTTATGATTTATTTAAACCCTCTACAAGCACAATGCTTGTAGCTAGCTTTTGACCACCCAGGATTTCTAATATTTGTGCTGTTGATTAGTTTTCACAACTCTGTCTTGTACTTTTCTTAACAATCTCTTGTTTAATTATTGCACTGAATAGTATATTGGGTCTGATATTGGGCCTGCAGTGTTTTGGAAATTTGTGGTTTCAGCTTGATATGCAGCAGGGATACCACAAAATGAGAGTAAAGGCTGTTGAAATTGGGAGATGCATGCTATTTTGTAGCCTCGTGAGACCGTCCTGATCTCGCGAGCTCCAGTTTTCCACTCGCAGATCAGTCTGGCATCTTGAGGCAGAGAAAATTTGGAGCCGTTAGCCAAACGACCGGGCCAATCAGCATTGGTTTTGAGGTGGGTTAGGTGGTGATAGACCGATGGTTTATCCAATCAGCTAACCAGTATTATCAGCCAGCGGTAGCCCTAATTCTGTTAGCCGCTCGCTAATGCTTTTTTTCTCTTGGATCCTTCTTTTGGAATATGGTCCGGGAACCTGAAATGGTGACTTTCATTCCTAAATTCTCGTTACACAAATGGCAAATATCCTTTACCGACATGTTGCTTGCATGCTGAGCTTACGAGCTATGCTTTGCCTGCAGCAGCAGGGGCGGGCTTGTGGTTGTATTTTCATACGCTTCGTGGATCTGATTGGTTGATTTGGCCCGTCTATCACCAACATAGGTGATAGACAGATGGTTCATCCAATCAAATAACCAGTATTCCGCCCCTTCCCAAAAGTTCTCCAACGGAAAGTTCCCAGATGGATATGCCGAGCAAATGCGAAGCAATCCATCTGGCGGATTCAGGTTAGCTATTTTGTCCTTTAACACATTATTGTTGTATGTTCTTTAGACAGTGTTGACTGCACTTGAGTCCTTAATACTACTGTTGTTCCACTGTATTCTCATTTTAATGGATAAATAAAAGTCTGACATGAGCACCTTCAGCATTTATTCCTGCTGCACCGAAGCCTAGCATCACCACACAGCTCACCTGGAACTACCGAACAGCAAATAAGTCTTTTTCTCTGTCCTTTTTTCACATAGAACCGGGATGGTTAAAGTTAACTCAACTAACATTATGTAACGCTAGAAGTCAGCTAGCGTAGCTAATGTTAGGATCTATGTGAAGAACAATGGCAGTGAAAAACAGACTTTCTTACGGTTTGGTAGTTCCAGGTGAACTTGTGAAAGCTGTTGCTGTAGATCTACGATAAAGACAGGGGCTTGTTGCAGTCAAGCAGTCAAAGTGTGCCCAAAGAGGAGGTGGCTGTGGGGCTATTCACAGATGGATCTGCATGTGTTTGCAGAGAGAGAGGCAAAGGGAGGGACTGAGCTAATCAATGCACTGTGTACACATTTACAATAAAATAAGATCTTACCCATTAAAGGTCCCATGACATAGTGCTCTTTGGAGGAGGAGAGAGAAAGCCATTTGAAAGCCATGATGTCTCTCTCTCATTGGTGGGCCAAATTTTCTGGGCGGGCAAAGCAGGGAAAGGGCAGGTAACCTTGCTCCTTATGACCTCATAAGGAGCAGGATTCCAGATCGGCCCATCTGAGCTTTCATTTTCTCAAAGGCAGAGCAGGATACCCAGGGCTCGGTTTACACCTATCGCCATTTGTAGCCACTGGGGGACCATAGGCAGGCTGGGGGAATGCATATTAATGTTAAAAAAACTCATAAAGTGACATTTTCATGCCATGGGACCTTTAAAAAAAAAAAAACAATGTGGCTGTCAATGTTGATATTGTGGCGGGCGGCCGCAAATAAATGAATCTATGGAAAACTCTGCATATATAATAATACTAAAAAAACATTTTAAAAACTGATTTGGACGTCAATTACCATGGCAACAACCAAAGTTTCGAAGCTATCGGGTCAGCTCTAGTATATTTATGATTTGCTGTGATTTCTCATGCTTTAGCTAGTATGTGCCATATTGACTGCTTCAGATTATACCACTGGTGATTCCCAGTCCTATTATAGACTATATCAGTTCATTGTCTTCAGTGCATCTTATACATAGAATGGAAAAAAAAAAAAAAAAAATGGATGTGGCATAACTGACGTCACCCATTGGTTTGGGGACTGCCATTTTGAAACAAGGAGTTTGCAATTTAGGCGCCGGCATCTTGGTACTTTGGGCCAAAAGTGACCTTATTTGGACAAGATGGCGGAGCTCGGCAGGATGACTAACTAACTGGTTAAGCCAGTGTTGTGTTAACAATTGTGCTGCCCTAAGCTAAACACTAAAGAGGGCAAGTCACAGATTTTCTACCGCTAGCTGACGGAGTCATCTAGTGGAGTTTTGCCAGCGGGTTAATGGGGACCTCCAGGCACTGGCGCCATTCATCTGGATGGTCTGTACTGTTTCTCTGGGGACTAGAGGCTGATTTCATAGTGCTGCAGAATATGTGTTTTGTTGATGTCAGCATATAATTGGCTTTGTTCAACAATCTGTGTTTCTTACTGGCACACACTCACACATGCTTTCATTGTTTTGAGGTTTGAGCAACCAAGCCTGTAAAAGTAATATGTGACATTTTCACATAATTGTAATCCTGTTTTGCTCCCCTCTGTCACCTATTGATAAAACACAGTCGTGATTGAACCTATAGCCAGCTCTTTAAAGGTTTTCACATTTGCTGTTCTAAATAGCAAACTTCTTTTTTTTTTTCCTCAAGACAAATCCTCTGGCCCACAGAAAGTGGTTAATTTTAGGTTTCTTTCAGAACCCAATTTTCCTGTGATTTGTCAAAACAAAATGTAATCAAGATGCAAAATATAATGTATACTTTATTCGTTTGGCGGATATGAATGAGACCTTATAGTAATTTACATGATGTGTGTTCTGTGACTATTAAGGTATTCATCTTAACGTTTGTGTTGGAAGAAAAGCAGTAAAGCATACTATTCAAGAGCTATTTAGAGCCTGTAAAATGTGGTCTGATGGAGGATAATCAAACTCTTTCATGTGCAGTGGACAGCGAAAGGCCTTAGACTTCTTCTTCTATTGCACCACATATCTCTGATTTCCATCGGACCTCTCCTCTCTTCAATTCTTTTCGCTACTTCATCTCTGGTATTGGTTCATTTGAGTTTTGTTCTAAACAGTGAGGACAAAGATAAGCATTGATAATAGGCCTTGATAATGGGAGAATAGAAATTTTGCTGAGTAAAACCAAGGTGACATTCAGTCTCTTGTCTCTTTTTTTCACAGTTTGTTTTTGCTTTTTCCAACGTTTTAAATTGTACATTTTTTCTTCTACACATTTTCAGCGCCTATTTCTACGTCCCATATTTTATGATATAAAACAAAAATTGAAAACGGGTCAATTTGACCTAAAGTCAGCACAAGGGTTTGACCACACCATAGCTCAAGAACGAAATATAATAATGTAAATATCAGTGCATAAAAAGGTATACATTATATTGGTATATATTGCCTTACAAGCTCAGCCTGTCAGTCAGTCATCAGTGCAGAGAAACCACCGTTGTGCCTGCTTGTCTAAGAGGAAGTGTAACGTCAACAGCACAGCGACCGCTTTCGGCTCGCCATTAATATCATATCGCAGCAAACACTGTCTGCGCGAATTTTTTAAAAACTGTTACAACACTTGAAACCACTTTATCGGCATTGCCGTGACTCACTGTGACTTCAACAAAACTACAGAGCCGACGATGTAGTTTACTCCGTCCGCACCTCTGTGTGTGTGTGTGTGTGTGTGAGTGTGTGTGTGTGTGTGTGTGTGTGTGTGTGTGTGTGTGTGTGTGTGTCGGTCGGAGCTCTGCTCTCTGTCACTATGCAGAAGACAGATAAGCTTGTGCTTACGCGTTCAGACGCTTTTGGAACCACATTTTTTTCCAGTGCCATAAAAGTGTCAACGTTCGGTGCGCAGCCCTAACTGTATCCTCTTCCTTTTTTTATCTATGCTGCTCCTTATTTACAATCTTACTGTCCCTCCCACCCCACCTTTTTCCTTCAATTCTCTCCTCTCAACCTCCCACTCTGCACTGTTGTCAACACGTACAAATACAGCCAGAAGAGGTGCTACTCGATAATGAGTCCTGCTTGCGCCTTCCTGCCATCCTTGTTCCACATCACCCAATATGATTTTCACCTTATACCTTCTGTCATCTCATGTCCCCCACCCTTTCTCCTCTCAGTTTAAATTTGAGGATTAACATGGTGGTGATGGTGTGAATAGTTATATTAATGATATATGCGATTTATGTCTGCATGATATAGTTGCTGCCTATGAGAGCTATAATAAATTGTACAAACAAAACATCACAAACTATACAGAAGATTATTTTTTTCAAACAATTTTGGTTAAAATATGTTGCCTGATGACCTTTTAAGAAAATATTTAATAGGGCATGTTGGGGTTTTCAGATTGAGAAATTTTCACTTGTTAATTGGCCTCAGTGGGATACTCACATTGTACAACAAGGTGAGAATGAGCAAAAAGATCGTAGCCCTAAGGGCAGAAATCAGTGAGTTAAACAGTTTTCATCATATAGTTTACAGTTTATAGTCATACAGTTTCATAGAAGGAAGAACATTTGACACAGTTTTTAGACCTTAAGAATACACACAATGGCCCTCATTTATCAACCTAACGTAGAAACCAGCGCAGATATGAGCGCAGAAATCATCTTACGACAGGCTTCACTTGGGATTCATGAAACGTTTGTATCACACCAATCCGAGCGTAAGAACGGTCGTACATTGATAAATGCGGCGGCTGGAAACGATCGTCATTTAAAAATCACGCCCCAATATATTCTCGGTTTTGAGGCCTCGCCCCTACAATTTACGACATGGCGAGACGTAATCCGGCTGAGAAGCGGCACTTTTCAGAAGTGGAAATTGAAACCCTGATATTTGTGTGTACTATTTGTCAGCCTGAAAACTGTTATTAAAGGCTGTAGAAAGAATGCGGGATGAAAAGAGATCACTGATAAATCAGACTCCAGCTGAAGTTTAGCCTATTTAATTTATACATCCTTGACGCATTTTTCTATAGTCCTAATAGTAATATACAGGCTTCTATTGCAATCTATTAGGCCTATATGTAGGTGTACCTATAATTAAATAAACACACGGTAGTGGAGTTTATGCAGTGTCTTTTATTTTACTCGTGTTTTTTTTCATGAGTCGGAACGAGGCAACAGCTGAGGGAGAGTGTGTGTCCTCCGCCCCCCCATGCTGGACCCTGTCTCCTGACAGCAGAGGGGCTGGAAAAACAAGCCAAAATAACTTGGTCAATGGCAGAAATAAATCATTCACTTGAAAGAGAAACAAAAACCTGACGGATAAATAAAAATGTTGTGCATCGTCATGTTTCCTGTATTGAATATCATTGCCAAACATAACACTATAGGCTACCTTTTAAAAGTGAGGAATAATATCCTGTCTCCTTCGTACAGCCCCCAGTTGGGGCTGTTCTGGACACTTCTCTCTGGGCATCGGGTCATCTTGCTCCATCGCTACATTTATGGCACCGAGTTTTCCTGTGCGATGTTGTACAGAACCCGCCAGGCTAAAACAATGTGGCAGACCGGCTCATAGAGGTCTTCTAAAAGAGCCAGATCTGCCATTGCTGATACGTGATCAACTGATGACTTCTCCTTCTCCTGTTAAACTGATTATATGCTGCACCGCAAGTCCACACTGACTCGAAAACTTGCGTACACGAGTTCAGACCAGACGTGAGATTTGATCGCAGCCTTCGCTCACGTCCAAATAGATAAATGCCGAGCTTTGCGTAGGAATCGGCGTACGCCCGTTGTACGCCTGTTTTAGGTCGTACGCCATCCATCCATCCATCTTCGTCCGCTTATCCGGTGTCGGGTCGCGGGGGGAGCAGCTCCAGCAGGGGACCCCAAACTTCCCTTTCCCGAGCAACATTAACCAGCTCCGACTGGGGGATCCCGAGGCGTTCCCAGGCCAGGTTGGAGATATAATCCCTCCACCTAGTCCTGGGTCTTCCCCGAGGCCTCCTCCCAGCTGGACGTGCCTGGAACACCTCCCTAGGGAGGCGCCCAGGGGGCATCCTTACCAGATGCCCGAACCACCTCAACTGGCTCCTTTCGACGCAAAGGAGCAGCGGCTCTACTCCGAGCTCCTCACGGATGACTGAGCTTCTCACCCTATCTCTAAGGGAGACGCCAGCCACCCTCCTGAGGAAACCCATTTCGCCGCTTGTACCCTGGATCTCGTTCTTTCGGTCATGACCCAGCCTTCATGACCATAGGTGAGGGTAGGAACGAAAACTGACCGGTAGATCGAGAGCTTTGCCTTCTGGCTCAGCTCTCTTTTCGTCCTGGCGGTGCGATAGATTGAATGCAATACCGCACCCGCTGCGCCGATTCTCCGACCAATCTCCCGCTCCATTGTCCCCTCACTCGCGAACAAAACCCCAAGGTACTTGAACTCCTTCACTTGGGGTAAGGACTCATTCCCTACCTGGAGAAGGCATTCCATCGGTTTCCTGCTGAGAACCATGGCCTCCGATTTAGAGGTGCTGATCCTCATCCCAACCGCTTCACACTCGGTTGCGAACCGATCCAGTGAGTGCTGAAGGTCGCAGGCCGATGATGCCATCAGGACCACATCATCTGCAAAGAGCAGCGATGAGATCCCCAGCCCACCAAACTGCAACCCCTCCCCACCCCGACTACGCCTCGATATCCTGTCCATAAATATTACAAACAGGATTGGTGACAAAGCGCAGCCCTGGCGGAGGCCAACCCTCACCTGAAACGAGTCCGACTTACTACCGAGAACCCGACACAGCTCTCACTTTGGTCATACAGAGATTGGATGGCCCTGAGTAGAGACCCCCTCACCCCATACTCCCGCAGCACCTCCCACAGTATCTCCCGGGGACCCGGTCATACGCCTTCTCCAAATCCACAAAACACATGTAGACCGGTTGGGCATACTCCCAGGCTCCCTCCAGGATCCTTGCGAGTGAAGAGCTGGTCCGTTGTTCCACGACCAGGGCGGAATCCGCATTGTTCCTCCTCAACCCGAGGTTCGACTATCGGCCGAACCCTCCTTTCCAGCACCTTGGAGTAGACTTTACCAGGGAGGCTGAGAAGTGTGATACCCCTATAATTGGCACACACCCTCTGGTCCCCCTTTTTAAAAAGAGGAACCACCACCCCAGTCTGCCACTCCTTTGGCACCCTCCCAGACTTCCACGCAATGTTGAAGAGGCGTGTCAACCAGGACAACCCCTCCACACCCAGAGCCTTGAGCATTTCTGGACGGATCTCATCAATCCCGGGGCTTTGCCACTGTGTAGTTGTTTGACTACATCAGTGACTTCCGCCTGGGAAATCGACGACAATCCCCCGTTATCCTCCAGCTCTGCCTCTAACATAGAGGGCGTATTAGTCGGATTCAGGAGTTCCTCAAAGTGCTCCCTCCACCGCCCTATTACCTCCTCAGTGGAGGTCAACAGTGTCCCATCCTTACTGTACACAGCTTGGATGGTTCCCCGCTTCCCCTCCTGAGGTGGCGAACAGTTTTCCAGAAACACTTTGGTGCCGACCGAAAGTCCTTCTCCATGTCTTCTCCAAACTTCTCCCACACCCGCTGCTTTGCCTCTTTCACGGCAGAGGCTGCAGCCCTTCGGCCCCTTCGGTACCCTGCAACTGCCTCCGGAGTCCTCCGAGATAACATATCCCGGAAGGACTCCTTCTTCAGTCGGACGGCTTCCCTGACCACTGGTGTCCACCACGGTGTTCGTGGGTTACCGCCCCTTGAGGCACCTAAGATCCTAAGACCACAGCTCCTCGCCGCAGCTTCAGCAATGGAAACTTTGAACATTGTCCACTCGGGTTCAATGCCCCCAGCCTCCACAGGGATGCACGAAAAGCTCCGCCGGAGGTGTGAGTTGAAAGTCTGTCGGACAGGGGCCTCCTCCAGACGTTCCCAATTTACCCGCACTACACGTTTGGGCTTACCAGGTCTGTCCAGAGTCTTCCCCACCCCCTGACCCAACTCACCACCAGATGGTGATCGGTTGACAGCTCTGCCCCTCTCTTCACCCGAGTGTCCAAAACATACGGCCTCAGATCAGATGAAACGATTATGAAATCGATCATTGACCTTCGGCCTAGGGTGCTCTGGTACCAGGTACACTTATGAGCATCCCTATGTTCGAACATGGTGTTCGTTATAGACAATCCATGACTAGCACAGAAGTCCAACAACAAACAACCACTCTGGTTTAGATCAGGGAGGCCGTTCCTCCCAATCACGCCTCTCCAGGTGTCTCCATCATTGCCCACGTGCGTTGAAGTCCCCAGCAGAACAATGGAGTCCCCCCACTGGAGCCCCATGCAGGACTCCAGTCAAGGTCTCCAAGAAGGCCGAATACTCCGAACTCCTGTTTGGTGCATATGCACAAACAACAGTCAGAGTTTTCCCCCACAACCCGCAGGCGTGGGGAGGCGACCCTCTCGTCCACCGGGTAAACTCCAACACAGCGGCGCTCAGCCGGGGCTTGTGAGTATCCCCACACCCGCCCGGGCGCCTCACACCCTGGGCAACTCCGGAGAAGAAAAGAGTCCAACCCCTATCCAGGAGTATGGTTCCAGAACCGAGACTGTGCGTGAGGTAAGCCCCACCAGATCTAACCGGTAGCGCTCCACCTCCCGCACCAGTTCCGGCTCCTTCCCCACAGAGAGGTGACGTTCCACGTCCCCAGAGCCAGCGTCTGCCGCCCGGGTCTGGTCCGTCGAGGCCCCTGACCTTCACTGCCACCCATGTGGCATCGCACCCGACCCCAACGGTTCCTCCCACAGGTGGTGGGCCCATGGGCTGGAGAGATGGGAGCCACGTAGCTTGTTCGGGCTGTGCCCGGCCGGGCTCCGTGGCAAACCCGCCACCAGGCGCTCGCCCGACGAGCCCGCCCGTCTGGGCCTGGCTCCAGACGGGGGCCCCGGGCTTCCTCCGGGCAGGGTCACTCCATCTCTACCTTGCTTCTTCATTGGGGTTTTTGAACCATTCTTTGTCTGGCCCCTCACCTGAGACCACTTTGCCTTGGGAGACCCTACCAGGAGCACAAAGCTCCAGACAACACAGCCCTCAGGTTCACAGAGACACACAAACCTCTCCACCACGATAAGGTGATGGTTCACGGAGTCGTACGCACGTTTCATAAATGAGGGCCAATGTGTTTTGGTGATAACACTTTAAAGAACCCATAGTTCATCCCAGGACTTGGATGTAAATACACTTATCTTTCATCCCGTCCTCTATATCTTTACTTGGAAACTTTATCAAACTACAACCCTTTTCTAGATATCTACTGTTTTTTTGTGGTGGGGAATGACTTTTCTCCCACAGTTTATGCATAATATTTGCATTTTAAGACCATACTCATCGTTTCACAAAATATTATGAGACAGACCAGGCTATCTAATCACAGTGAAACCACATGAAAGTAATTGCTCACACAGCCGTAAACTTAACGGAAGTGTACCGCTAAAGGATAAAATCATTATATTTTCTGTCATGTAAATGAAATCTTCAAGCCAGTAAATAGCAACTTCAGTGGGAGGACTGAGAAATGTTCTGTGGTGTAGAAAACAAGCATACAAAAGGGCACAGCTAATAGGCAGAGCAAAGTTGCGGAGGACATCGCCCACATGTTTTTAAGCCATATGTGATACAAATCTTGAAATTGGGCTTTGACAATGATAGCCATGTGGACTTTTACATATTTAGTTTTTGTCACCACTGTTGCAAAGTCAATCTGACAAGCCTTTCACCACAGGGATATGACTGACAGGGACGTGATCCATCTCATAGCTCAGCTCCTCCACAGCTCTCTTATGGCACATCATCAGAGCTTATTTACCGGTTTGTTTAAAGTGGTTTTAAAGGATAAGGTTGGTGATATTCTATACAAAACCAATGATGAATTGATCCTGCTAACAAGTATTGCCTGTGTATCCAAAGCTGGATGTAACTTTTTCCTCTGTGCTTTAGAGTTCCATTGTTTTCCAAAAATTATTACAAACTCATAATTGAGCCACACCGTTGCACTGGGTTACATGTTGTTCCCATGAACCTTGTCACTGTAAGATATTTTGAGTCAATCTCTTATACACGATCCTGCTAGTCTAAATACTCAAAAGATCCACCACTGAAAATAGTCCTCAAACAAATGCATTATTTACCCATGTTTGAGTGATGGTCATCTTCAAGTGCTATAAACATAGTTCACTGTAACCAATCATTTTAATAACTTAAGGAGTAATTTATCTGCTGATTAAAAGCACAACTTCCTTCCATCACAGCAGGGCTCCACTGAGACTAATAACAATTGAACAAGAGTGACCTAATGTTACCCAATTTTGAATATAAACATATGTAGCCCATTCGTGTTGCTGAGCAGAATGGGGAATTATTGGCAATTTCCCACCAAGTTACTTGATGTTTTATTTGCACATATTTTCTGGCTTTACGCAGTACTTATACTACTATATAGTAGTATGAGGATATTTTTCATACAAGTTGATGATAAAAAAAATAACAGCATCTCCATATCTACCTACATATGATGTTATTCTGTATTATCAAAGCTTTCAAAGGGGTTTAGTGTTGATCCAGATGGTATCTGATATGGATTAAATTCCTTTTAACACCACAAGGCTAGGATTTGTTACATGATATGCATTTTGACAATGCTACCAGAAGAAATGTTAAAATTAACCTTAATCCCTTGTCAATTACTCTTTATAGTCAAAACGATTTGCTATTATGTGATGTTTTTTTTCACCGTGCAACAAAACAAGCTGCAGACCAGCAGGAGGAATTCTTTCCATATAATCTTCTGATACACACCAGCCCACACACACACAAAGTTTGTCCTGGAGGCAAAGGCACACACAAACGCACACTTAAGTATACACACACTCATCACGACTTTCTAACTGAGGCAGTCCTTGCAGGTATTCCCTATCTGTTGATAAGGGTGAGCAGTTGTGTGCTGACCAAGCACACCACTGCAAGCCTGCAGACCACAGAGAGAAAATGTTTAGTCCACTGACCTCCCATATATCACGGAGTGCCCAGCATCTGAGTAAGCAGTGTGTAAGTGTGTGCCTGAGTGAGTGAGTTGGTGTAGATATCTGTATGGTCACTGTAAAGGGAATGCTGAGCAAGAAATACTGAGATTCTACTTGTGTGAGCAGGAAATTATATATCTGTTTGTAATTATTTATACAGTATACATTTTACCTGAAATCATTTTTATTTTAAAGGTTATCGGTAATGTATCTGCGGTGCTGTATATTATACGACTAAAATAATGTTATTATCTGAGATGATGACACACACAGCATACAGCCTAGAAACACTAAGTGTATGGGTGCAAATGTCCTATGTTAATTGCTTTAATTGCTTTCAAATGTTCTGCTTTGTACTGTAATGTTTACCATTTATGTTTGAGTGCCCCAAATTAAGAGACACACCACACCACCAAGTAGATTTTTTTTCACTGTAGACATTTTGACTTGTCATAGAGGGAAAAGAACAGGTGAAACTAATTTTATTAACGATGACTCTGTAAGCCATGCCAGTGAGCCTGCATGTACTTTACCAGGACCCTGTACCTAGTTCACCTAAATGGAATGCAGTCGTTTTTTTAATGTTATCAATTACACTTGTTTTTTCTCCCGCAATGAGAAAGAAATGTTGAGTGAGAGAAAGGTCCGTTACTGAACATTTAATGAAAATTTTGAAATCAAAAGAAATGCAAAATGTATACCTTTATTTCCATATACAGTACACTTTTAACAACAAGAAACATAACATCAGAACTATACCTCTTTTGAATATGAACCAAAAGTCTCAATTTATAAAATCTAAAATATACAATAAGGGTGGCAAAGAATGGAGTAATGGGCCTAAATTAATTTTAACAGTGCAATAAATATATAGTTAACCTCACTGAACAATTGGATAAACATAGAGACATAAAATAAAATATAAACAACATTCTAAAGATAAGTTTGTCCATAGGAAACTTTTTTACAAACCAATCACAGTAGAGGAAGCAGGAAATTAACTTTGGCTGACTGCATTTTTTACAGTGTCAGTAAGAAATGGCAGAAATCTTAATTATATTATAACAAACATGATCAATGTATCAAACATTGGATTAAGAATAAACAGACCTAATTAGATTATCCTCCTTTTTCTTTCGAAAATGTTGGATTACGTTCAACATGACTCAATGGGCCCTATTTTAACAATCTGAAACGCAAGTATGAAACGCAGAATGCAAGTAGCTTTGTGGGCGGTTCTCAGGCGCTGTTGCTATTATACCGGCGGGATAAATGATTCTTGCGCCCAACGCAAATCTAAAATGGGTTGGTCTGAAGTAGCTAGGTGCGGTTTGGGCATAACGTGAAAATAACCAATCAGAGCATCATCTCACATTCCCTTTAAGAGCATGCACGCTTATTCAATGGCGGATTGCTATTATAACGGCGGATTTGCCTGGCGCACGCCAGCGGGAGCTGTCCGGGATGTGGCAAAGTATTAAATGCCCGTCTTGGCCGGGTGGTGATGTTGCTGCGGCCTCTCGGGCGCATCTCCTTAAGTCTGCAGAGGATTGCTGCAGCCATGGAGAGTGAGCCTGCAAACGCACCACCTGCTCCTGTTGCGCCCCTTCCTCCTCCCCCCACTCCATCTCCGTCCACCCGCTCCACCAGGAGCACATCGCTCATTACCACTCCCGGACCCTCAAGTGTCCGATCCCGCCGTAGTTCAACATCACGTCTCCTTAAGTCCTCTAATATTTCCTCATTTATGTCATCAACACATCCATGATTCATGGAAATGTTGTATAAATCACAACAAGCCACAAAGAATGCTGCAACTTTTTGAGGACTGTACTGTAAAGTGCCTCCTGACCTATCCAAACACCTGAAGCGCATTTTCAGTAATGTTTTCCCTTGTAATTATGTATGGTTTGCAAAAATAGGAACTGCTGCGGCCGTGTAGATGAGAGAAGCAAAGTGTATACGCGTTGTGCGCACGCTACATTATGGCCAAGCATGCGCCCCTAAAATAGCGTTTGAATAACATGCTACTGACTTTAGACTAGCGCCACTGACTTTAGACCAGGTTTTTCCTGGTCTGTCGTGGTATTGTTTTCTGAAACTGCAAAATAGCATCAGGGAACGTTTGCGCCTGAACTTGCCTCCTATTTTTGCTGAACCACCCCTGGAAGCGCAAATACATTCCCTAATTTACCGACGTGCGTCTGTGAAGGGAAAAGTCTGCTGTGCGTCGGGTGCAAAATGGGAATGATACATGCGTCAGTGTACAAAGTCACTTGCGCTGGGTGCAAGATAGGGCCCAATGACTTGAATGGACTAAGCCGCATTTGTGTGGCAGTCAAGTTGGGATCTCTGTAAAATAACTAACCCTAGTATTCAAGATAATAATCACAAAAATTAGCATTATAATGTTACAACTTACATTTGAGAGACAAATAATAAGGTACAACAACTAATAATTTATTATAAAAAATGGGCAAGGTCATAAGCTCCACTCCACAGTATCTTGCCAGCATGTACAGTACATAGTCTTTAATCTTTGTCTATGTCCTTTTATGTTAGATATACGTCAAATATATTCACATAAAAGTATGATAAAATATGTGCTTTCTGTGTAATGGTTTCTTGTTAGCAGAGAGAAAAGTACTTGAAAGAAGGAAAAAGTAAAAGAGGATCTAAACTTTGCTGTCCTTGCGTCATCGTCACTGAGAGTGTTTGAGATGCGTCTATGTAAAAGTTTTAAAGGTATTAGCTAGAAAAAGTTAAACTGGACTAGACAGAAGTCTGCGAGTGTTTTTAAAAATTCTTCTCCAGGTTTAAATTAATGATCAATAACTAGTTTGCTTTAAGATGGAAATTGTGTGTTTTAAACATGAGGAAATCCAATGGGGACCATGAGGCAATATGTTGTAACTGCTGCAGGGTGCATGTGTGACTTTTCAGTGTGTCTGTTCATGTGTAGAAACTCCCTGTGCTCCCTGTTGAACTGACCACACACACCAACTAGACACATTTTTATTTGATTTCAATTGGTCAGTGTGGTATGTTCAAAACTGGTAGTGAATTAGGATACAGACCTGATACAGACATTTTTAAGTAGCTCAATGTGACAGATCCACATTGAACACTTTGATATTTTCAGTTCTGCTCCATACATCCATCCATTTGTTGCTGGGAGCTCATTTTGGTGTATGAAGCTACTGCTGGCACTCATTACTTACTGTATGTGTTTCACATTTTCGTGTGAAGGCAGTGGTAGGTTTACTGTGAAAAATGGAAGTGATGACAGTACTTTTTTTATTTTTTATTTTAAGATCAATTTTTTGAACAAGAACAAAAACCCTCTCTCACCCCCACCCTCTGTGGTCTCGAGGAAAACCGAACAAATAAACAAACAGAAATCCACCTTGTCTAGTTGCTCTCCTCTATTTCTTGTGGTGCTGAGGTCATTAGGGCTGATATTTGTGCTGCTGTGCTTTTCCATAGGTTGATAGTCGATGAGTTGGCTTTGTTAATCCTTGCTGTAGAGAGCTGAGTAGCTGAAAGGTTCTGTGATATATTTTAAAGTTGGGGATGGCCAGGCCTCCCGTGTTTGTGGTACGTTGCAGGGTAGAGTATTTTATCCTAGGTTGTTTATTATTCCAAATATTCTGCCGAATTAAGGTATCAAGTTTCTTCCAGAAATGCATTAAGAAATTCACACAAGGAACTATGTTAATTTTAACAACAACAATCCTGGACCGTAGCGATGCCGGCAGCGCAGACCAATTGGCCAGATCCCTGTTGTTCAATAAAAGATTAGATGTATTCCAATTAATTTTATAGCCTGGTTTATAGCCAAATTCATTTTTGGAATAGAGTCCTCAAGATCAGAGATGTACAACAAAATATCATCTGCAAATAATGTTATTGAGCTGCTATTGGATTTAATCTGGACATTACAGATTTTATTTTACCTTATGGCTTGGGCTAACTGTTCAAGAGAGATTGCAAACAGCATGGGGGAAAGCGGGCATCCCTGTCGCGATCGCTGCTCGATGGGAAATGGCTGAGAATATAAGCCATTGGTTGAGACTATGGCCGTGGGATTCACATATAAAGTATGGCCCTGAAGCCAAGCCTCTCCATTACTTGCATGACACTTTGGTATAAAACCTGATTGGTCAGGGTGGACTAGCTTCTCAATAAAGCGCTCTAGGCGGAAAGCCAAGACTTTGGAATAAAGCTTAATATCAGTTCCGATGAGGCTGATGGGCCTGAAATTTGGGCAATCCGTAAGATCTTTGCCCTTTTTGGGCATGGCAGAAATTAGCGCAGTTTGTTTGTTGGTGGAAAGTACCCTTCTTGTTTTAAAATATTGCATGTGACGTTACAGTTACTTACACACAAAACTTGATAAAGGAGAGCAGCTCAGAAAAGTTTTAGTAACTGTGTAACGTCAGTTTAGGAGATCCGTTTGGGTTTTTGAGGAAAACCTGAGGACAGGTTGCATTACTCTCAGCAGTGCAGCCCTGTTTGTAAGGCCTGTATCGGTACACAACATCAATATTACAGCAAGATCTCTGTATTACATGATTTAGACAGGAGACATGAGTCTGCCTTTAGGTGAGGATGTGATGAATCTTGTCTTTACTGACATTGATGCATCATAACGATGCACTCTCATCAAGATAAAAAAACAACCTAGTTTGGATATAGCTGGTATCAGGGGAGAAAAAATTGAATTGTTGCATCCAAACACCAGAGTTGAGCTTTTCTCCGACTTTCTAAGGATTTCAGTTTCACTTAAAGGAATTCTGCTTTCTCATAGTACAGAATAACTGTCTTAACCCTTGCCAAACCTTCTACGCAGTGGTTGGTAGTGTTTTTGATCAATACCAATCACTGAGCAAATATTTTGCCAAGGAATGGAACAGCTTGGGGTCTTTGCCAGAGGCGAGTGGCTTTTCTAATCCAACCACTTTTCGGAGGGCAATCAAGGTTATTTATTACATAATGCTCCTTTGATTTTTTTTTTTTTTTAAAACAACTGAGGATGGGGGTCAACATTGGTGACCTTCAAGAATTTATGTTTTATTTAACATCATTACTGAGAGGGGGACATACATATGCCAGTACCAGTATAATATGGATTTTCTTTCACCATAGGTGTTGGATTAGATCTTTCTCCCTCCCTTTCATTCGCTTTTCCATCCTCCCTCCCTTCTTTCCCTTTCTCATACCTCCATCTTTGTCTCTACTCTATCCAGACTGCTGTACTGTATCTCAGGCCAGGTTGGGCCTTATGAAGGTTGCGAAGGGAAGAAAAGGGCTTGAGCGCTGCGGGGTTTGAGCAGAAGATTGCCCAATACATCATAAACCCCATCATTGGGTTGACCCATTAAATAATATATTAGGTTTTCTAGGGAGTGGGTTTGCAGGGGGCATACCATCTGTGTTTGATCTATCATGTTTATCTATTGTGTCTGCTGACTGGGAGAGTATTTTTAAAACTAGGTAGGTTAAATCAAAGTTGACCTAAAACAGTGTGAGATACTACATCAGAACTCTCAATATTGTACTTTTTCGATGTCAACGAACTTCTGGTAAGCGAAAACGACCGGCTTGTAAAACAAAACCCTAGAATCTGCCAAGGGTCTGTTCACTGCAGCCTGTGGATATTTTCTGCATGTAAAGGAGAACAGTGCTGACCCAGTCTGCTCTATAATTACGCTGTGTGGCGGTGCTGTAAGCAGCAGCAGCAGCAGCAGCTATCTGTCACCTGCTGTAGTAACAGCTGTAGCTGGAGGTATTTTTGCAGCCTATAATTTGTGTGTATGTGCACTAGTAATGTGTCTTCCATGTATGTGACTGCATGCACATTGTGTGTGTGTGTGTGTGTGTGTGTGTGTGTGTGTGTGTGTGTGTGTGTGTTTTACACTGCATCTGTTCTTGCATATACATGTGTGTGGGCTTGTCAGTAGCCTATGTGTTCAAATGCAATGAAACGTCTCAAATATGAGCATTTGCTGCTTTTCTGTGTTTTATATCATTGTAAATGGCATGAGTGTTGCACTGTTGTTCTTACAAAACGAGCAATTGGAAGATATCATCTTAGGTTCTGGCAAAAAAAAGAATTGGTCAAACTACAGAATGGTTGTGTTGCAAATAGTACGGGACCACCCATATCCATCCATTTGTTTATTTGTATGTTTAAAAACAAAACAAAAAAAACGAATATATTCAAATACCAAAATTGAAAATGGAATACCTACCCATCGAAAATTATATTCGAATATTCGGATCCAGCCCTATAGACAACTTATCAACAGACTTTAACCTTCTAACCACCAAAACATAAAAAAAAAGAGTAAAACTGGATTTTTGAACAGCTGAGGTTTAGGGAATGGAGGTGTGTGGCTGCAGTATTGTAAGGGCACATGTGATAAAAAGGAGGGCTTCTGTAGTAACTGCGTGCACATCTGAGCTTGAATGTGTGTAACAAAATTATGAAGCTGGAGATTGACTTCACTCCCTGAACTGCAGAGCGAAGCATCATGGTAGATTGGTTATGGATCCCTGGTTCCCGGGCTGGGCACTGGTTCTCTGTCCGCCTCCCGCCTGGAGATTCCTGAAGAGCTTTGTGTCGTCCAAAATGGAAAACAATGACAGTCACCTCAGAGGAGGACTTAATGCCCACACAAAATGGGAGAAATGGAGCAGCAAGTCAAGAGTGGGAGAACAAATTTTGAGAGATGAATGTGCCATGAATGGATGGAGGACAGGAGGGAGATTGCTCTTTGGAATGATGCGATGTGAAAAGAGTTTTAATTGTTTGTACTTTCTTCTTGGGTCAAATATTGGATAAGTTAGCGTTATCAGCTGAATAGCTTAGCGAAGGTGCTAACTGATTCAGGTTTGTATCTCGTAAGTTACCCCACTAATAATGCCCGAAATGATACCAAACTTCTACACTAGTACAAATAGGTTATGCACTCATAAAACGATGGATTGTAAAGTTTATAAGTACACCAGAAGTTTATGTAAATAACACTTGCCTGCTGGCTTCTGCTCTCTGCTGTTGTCGTTGCTGCTGTAAGACGAGCCGTCTACAAATTACAACACTGAAAAGAAATACAACAAAAATATTTATTAATTTAACTTTTTTTTTTAAAGTGCTGTAGTATAACTAGCAGGAGACAAGTTATAATTGAGGTAAGTTTGGAGACATTACCTTATTTAATCATTAAATTAATAAATATTTTTGTTGTATCTCTTTTCGGTGTTGTAATTTGTAGACAGCCCTAAGCACTCGGTAGCAACAACAGCAGCAGCAGCAGAGACGAGAAGCCAACAGGCAAGTGTTATTTAAATAAACTTCTGGTGTACTTACAAACTTTACAATCCATCGTTTTATGAATGCATAACCTATTTGTACTAGTGTAGAAGTTTGGTATCATTTCGGGCATTATTAGTGGGGTAACTTAGGAAATACAAACCTGGATCCATTAGCCCCTGCGCTAAGCTATTCAGCTGATAACGCTAACTCGTCCAATGTTTCAACCCAGGTGAAAAAAAGCTTCTGGGGGGGTGTTTGGCTCAAGGTCATGGTGCAAAGGACCCTAGGGTGAAATTACTCCGAACCATCACTTTAAGTTGGGTTTCAAGGTGATGAGTTTAAGTGTTATGTCTCAAACATAAGCAGTAGGACACAAATTTAAGTTTGACTGCTGGTCCCAGTCCAATAAAGTTAATAAAACTTTTTACATATACTTTTACCCAAAACCAAGCTTAAATGTCCCTCATCTGTCTTTCTTTCTGTCTTCCTCCCAGCTTTCTGTCTATCTGTCTCAATTCCCCCTTCATCCTCTGGATCATGGGGTTGGGCAGCCTTATGTACCCTTCAAATAATTGGTGTCAGTGTCTCTTGATGTAATATGAATGGATTGCATTGTGTCTGGGGGACACAAAGCACCCTGAGAGCCTGTGAAACTACACAGTAATAGAAGGAGAGAGTGAAAAATCAAAGTACAGAGCTGGAGAATGATAAATAGAAAGGAGGAAAGTATGAAAGAGAATAAGGGGAGAGTGTCAAAGAAAGAAAGGGAGTGCAATAGTAGGAAGCATATGTGAAAGAGATGAGATGATTCAGTGGGAGAAAAGTTGAGGACTCGGTGTGTGAGAGAAAGATGAAGGGAACTCATCTTCTACTCCAAGCTTTTAAGTAGCCTCTCGAACCACTTGAGATCTCTGGATCGCTTGACTGTTCAAGCTCAGTGCACGTTGGTGACAGCTTAAACATACTCCTGACATGTTTATTCAGCCTGACATGTAAAAATGAAGTCTAGAAATACTGTAGTGAGAATGTAGTAAACGTTAACATGTGTTGCCGAGGCTAGGGATAAAATATACAGTATCAGTCTTTGAAGATCAATATTATTATTATTGGGTGGGGGTTTGGTAGAGTGTCCAGCAGTCGCAGCCCACTCACTCTGACATCTCTCCATTTGTGCATGTAAAGGACCTGAGCATGTGTGTGTATTTCAGGCCTGTGTATAGTGTGTTTTAACAAATGGAGTGTAAAAATAAAATTGTAATTTTCCCACTTGGATCAATAAAAAAAGTATAAATAAATCATTCTACTTAGGTTTTTTTCTTTCAAAGTCACTGATGTTTCTCCAGAACTTCATTTTTTGCAGGGGTAAAGGCATTTAGACCATATGGACACCAATTTCTCAACTGAAACATAATATTTTAGTTATGCATGTATTTTTGTGGTAGTAAGGCAAATCCGGGATGGATTAATACTATATAATATAAAAATAAAACACATTATTACAATAACATAAATATTCTTATAGCTTTGATCAGAAAGGAACATTAATTAGATGATGCTTAAATTTTTTTAATCTCTCGCCATGAGATTAAAAAACAACACTGAGTTCATACCAAGTTAATTCCTATCTGGTTCACTCACTCAGCTTTTGTTCTCCAAAATATTTTATACTTTGCAGCACATTTTTTATTTTATGATGTCACCTATCCTTTAATATAAAATGCACTGTTAAAATGTGTTTGTTGTTTTTAGTCTTCATAAATCTTTTTTCTCACCTCTCCCAGCTTTAATTGATTGAATTAAATAAGTAAACAAATAAATGAACCCTTCATAATCTCCATCACCTTGAGAATACTTTTACCTGCATTGATAAAAAAAACAAAGCACCCAAGGCCAATCAATAGTTCCATTACGAAATGTTTATTCTAGCATGCCTGTATGTCTCCAAGGTGCTGAGGAGAAAAGTTTTACCTGCATCCATTTTCAGAAGCAAAGAAGTAAGAAGGATAGATGGAGGGATGAAGTGAATAGATCACAGGATAAGCATAGGAGAGAGAAAGAAATAAGGATGGAGAGGTCTCCCTGTGGACCGGCTGCTTGTTTTTACTTCAAGTCCGTCTTGATCTTGAGTGCACTCGTTAGGGGCAGAAACATGTGCTGGCTGTGTTCTCGCTGCAGAGATGTTTTCAGCTTCAGATTCTGAGTTTTCTTTTGCATCTGATTATTTCTTGAGAGGTTTGAGCTAGCCACTGTTTTTGGAATCCATGTTTTTTACAGAATGCTAAATATAATTATAAATGTTTAAGTAGGTAATTGTTTAGTAAGAGTTTTATTACTAGTCATTATACTGTCACAACTGCAACAAAAACAACTAATCTGTAGGTAAATAGGCTGTAGACTTGAGACTTGAAGATGCAACACACATCCGTCACTGACATTAAATCTAATCCTACATCCTGTCCTCTACATATTATATATATCTTTTTGTAACTTTTGCACATCCATCAACACTATTGCACATCCTGCACTAAGCCATACAGGCTCTTTTTTCTTTCTTTCTTAATGTTATATCATTATGTGTATGTGTTATTTGTTTCTGTATTTGTTTATTTCATATTATTGTTTAAAAATGTTTGTATATCTGCACCATTAACCAAGACAAATTTCTAGTAAGTGCCACTTACCTGGCAATAAATCTTTTTCTGATTCTGATCTTTTTTCAGAGGTATTCAATTTACTATTTAGTTAGACTTTTTATTTCTTCGATTGGACAAAATTAAACTCCAAAATGACCATGTTTGGACTTTATTAATCCAATATGACATTTTGACAAAAAGGATTTTTGTGAAAAGCTGGATTACTTTCTTGTTTCTAAACTGCCTTGTAGTTTTTCTTCCGTTGGCTGCAGCTCCTTCTTCCTTGTATTTAGAGAACCCCCCATGGACTTAACTCTGTGCTCGGGAAGACAGCATTAACATTTATATTGAAACATGAGGCCGTTGTTTGACGATAAATGGGGTATTTTCCTAACTCTGTTTCAAATGGAACAATGGGGACGGAACTCGGCAAAACATTGTCCATTGGCACACAGTAACCCATCCTAAGAGCTACATACATCAACACAATTGCCTTTGTTAGTCTGCTTCTTAGAATTCATTGTTGGGCCCTTTGTATGTGTGGGTCGGCTTTAGGGGAGCTGGTGGTGGAGGGAAGGGGGGCTGGGGGGTTTAGAGGTTGTGGGTGTGGTGATGGTTGTGGAGGGGTTGAAGTATATGTCAAGCCTGCTTAAGAGGCTCAAAGGCAGCGGCAATTTCAAAGTCACACATGATGAAAACAATATGAGAGGGATGTGAGTGGGAACAAACAAAATCCCAGAGCAGGGACAATGTAATAAATCATATTAATAAATCCGCCAGCTAACCACTAGGGAGCACTAATAATCCGAACCCAAATGCCCTCTCTCTCTCTCTCTCTCTCTCTCTCTCTCTCTCTCTCTCTCTCTCTCTCTCTCTCTCTCTCTCTCTCTCTCTCTTGCTCTCTCTCTCTCTCTCTTTGTGTACCTCTCTCTTATATATTTGCATGCACTCTCTCTGCTCTCTTCTCTGTTGCCATCTTTCCCTCACTCTCTCTTCCTCCCTACTGTTTCTGTCTTTGTCCCCATCCTCGGCTCCATGCACACAATACACACACACACACACACACACACACACACACACACAGTATACTGTGCCTGGCCCTGTAATAAATTAAACAGAGTTTGAGCAGCCCGTATTTGAACAATGCCACCCTGAGAAGTTGGCTGGAGTTTTAAGAATTTCTGTGTGTGTGTCAACCAGCAGCTCCAGAAGCAGTGATATTGACTTTAATTCAATTCAATTTATTTATAGTATCAAATCATAACAAGAGTTATCTCAAGACACTTTACAGATAGAGTAGGTCTAGACCACACTCTATAATTTACAAAGCCCCAACAATTACAGTAATTCCCTCAAGAGCAAGCAGTGCGACAGTGGCGATAATATTTTATTTTTATTTTATAAAATTGATAATAGTCAAATTAATAATGGAACAGTGACTTCAAATGGTAGTCGTAGTAGTTGATGTCATATCAGGGCGCTGCAGGGCGTTCCAGGATGTAGCGTGGCCCAGCAGAGCATGGATGGACGTAGCAGGAAGTTGCAGGGTTCAGCAGGACGCAGCATGACATTGCAGGGCACCGCTGAGCTCAGTAGGGAGTGCAGCAGGACCACGGCGACAGCTGCAACCAGGATCTTGGTGCCAGCGTTCTCCAAGGAAATACGCTGGGGGAAAAAACATAAGGACTCCGGGGAGTAAACTCCCCAGAAGCTAGGATTAGTAACAAGCATTTCTGGGACGGGATACACACAAATGGTAATAGAAAGGGAGAGAGAGCAGCTCAGTGTGAAAAAAAGAAGGAAGGAAGTCCCCCGGCAGTCTAAAACTGTAACAGCGTAAAACTATAACGGCGTAACTAAGAGAAACAGGACATAAGGAGAGGTAGCCTGTTCGGGCTTTGAACTCATCCCTGCCGGATCGGGCTTAGCTGGCCTGCCTCCCTCTACTTTTGTTATACGTTATTAATCTAACAATTATGAAGAGAAGCAGTTGGGCCAGTTAGGTGGACACTGCAAATCCTCACTCCCTAACTATAAGCTTTATCAAATAGGAGAGTTTTAAGTTCATTCTTGAATGAGGTAACAGTTTCTGCCCCCGAACCCAGATTGGGAGCTGGTTCCATAGGAGAGGAGCCTGGTAGCTGAAGGCTCTGGCTCCCATTCTACTTTTAGAGACTCTAGGAACCACAAGTAGCTCTGCATTCTGGGAGTGCAGTGCTCTAGTGGGACAATAAGATATTAGGAGCCTTTCTAGATATGATGGTGCTTGACCATTTAGAGCTTTGTAGGTCAGGAGAAGGATTTTAAAATCAATCCTGTATTTTACAGGAAGCCAATGCAGAGAAGCTAATACAGGAGAAATATGATCTCTTTTCTTAGTTCTTGTGAGAACACGCGCTGCAGCATTCTGGATCAGCTGGAGAGTCTTAAGGGACTTATTTGAGCAACCTGACAGTAGGGAATTACAATAGTCCAGCCTGGAAGTAACAAATGCATGGACTAGTTTTTCAGCGTTGTTTTGAGACAGGATATTCCTAATTCTGGCAATGTTACGAAGATGAAAAAAGGCTGTTCTTGAGGTTTGTTTTAGATGGGCATTAAAGGATATATCGTGATCAAAAATAACCCCTAGATTTCTGACAGTAGTGCTGGAGGCCAGGGCAATACCATCCAGAGTAGCTATGTCTTTAGATAATGAGGTTCGGAGGTGTTTAGGGCCCAGCACAATAACTTCAGTTTTTTTTTTAATAAAGAGACTTTGACTTTGAGTTTTGTTAGAGTTTAACATCAGAAAATTATAGGTCATCCAGGATGTTATATCTTTAATGCACGCTTGAAGTTTAGCTAGCTGACTAGTGTCGTCTGGTTTGATTGACAAGTATAATTGGGTGTCATCCGCATAGTAGTGAAAGTTAATTGAGTGTTTCCTAATAATATTACCAAGAGGAAGCATATATAAGGAGAATGGAATTGGTCCAAGCACTGAGCCTTGTGGAACGCCATGGCTAACTAACTTTAGGCTTTTGTGTCTGTTGCTGTAGAGTTTGATTCAGCAGTAGGTGTTTGTGTTTGCGCACACAGATAAGGCTGACTTGAAGACCTATTACGATTGTTTTAACACTCTTTAACACCATCCACCCCTCATCTTCAGACAAAAAATTCAAAGCTTGTCTGTGCTTCACTACCCTGCATTTCATTCTTTGTCTGTGTTCTTTCTTAACCTCCCCTCTTCTTGTCCCTATACGACAAACATATGTTGCAAAAAAGATGCTCAAAGCATTGCCCTATTTTTCCACAGTATTCCTTTAAACATCCTTGATTTACTCACTCTCTACTTTTTTTTTATTCATTGTGTGTAATGTATGTCCATCAATTTAGACTTCCTCAATATAAAAACAAAACAAACGGCACTCTTCAATACAGGCCATTTGAGAAGTATATTTGTTCTTAGTCTATATCCAAAAGTTCCACTTCCGGGATTGCTCCGGATGCATGTCTTTTTCGGCGATGTCCATTTTCTTCCACTTTCTTTGTGTTAAAATGTTATACTCTGGTCAATTTATGAGGATTATGGTTAACTGCTCCTCAGATCTCTGCAGAGTAAATCCAGACAGCTAGCTAGACTATCTGTCCAATCTGAGTTTTCTCTCGCACAACTTAAACAACTTTTGAACGTACACGTTCCACCAAAACAAGTTCCTTCCCGAGGCTATTTTGCAGAGGCTCCGTGCGGAGCTTAGCGCCGCCCATGACGATTGTGATTGGTTTAAAGAAATGCCAATAAACCAGAGCACATTTTTCTCCCATCCCAAAATGTTGAGTGGACTAGCCAGACCCACCTTTGTAGTGCTGTGGAGGAAGGTCTGGCAATGCAAGACTAATTTGTTCTTAATCATACTGCAATATGATTGTATAAAAAGTAGCATTTTATTGATTTAATTGTTTCGTGGGGCTAATTAATCGCTTGCCATCCCTTGCGGTTGGCTTGACAATATTGCAGTTATCGCGACAGCCCTTATCAACTTGACGCATTTGTATTATTATTATCGTTCTAAAGAGACATTCACTCATTGCCAAGACACATTCAACACCTGTATAAAAAAATCTTTACCATTCATTTCTCTTTGCTTATAAAATACAGGAAGTACATGTCCATCTTTCACCTGATAGCAAGTATTTGTAATCGGGGTCCATCTGTCAAATATCACTAAAACAGAGACATCTGCTCAATGTGAGCTCATCGACTTGAATGGTTGTGTTTGTTCACACACACGACGAAGAACTTCACTGAAACTGCTGGCTGCTGTTTACTTTCCTGCTGCTTTTTTGTTTGCTTTTTTTAACATTGCACGTCGTGTAACTGGTGTAACAGTTGGAGAATGTCTACTACTGTGCGGTTTCTTGGTCAGAAGTAAATATATGGTGGAAACTATAGCTGAAATCAGGACAAAATTGTAGTCATGAGAGGCATGATCAGATGACAGATGAGACAGACTCATGATCTTCTATTAAGGACAGTTTACTCAGTATACTGGGAGAGAGAGTGCTGCAACGTGGCCATTGTTTTTACTTTAATTTTTACTTTTCTTTTTATAAAGGACAACACACATTAATTAACATTTCTGTCAATGTGCCAATGTGAGCCAGCCAGCTAATTTTCAACTGTAGCCCTTTGGCCAGATGTTTTTAGACCAGAGCAACAGGAAACCGCAAGATATTGGTGCAGGTTAAACTTAACCGACAGAACTCAACAAGACACCATAAAGACAGCTAGAGCAACAAATAAGCTTTCTCAATAAGCCATGCAGAGCTACAGGAAGCAGAAAGACATTAGCACAGTTACACTTCAACAGTATCCACATTCAGTACAGAAAGCCATGAAAGCATCAAAACACATCCTAGCAACCCAGACCCTAGCCATCTTCTTGCACCGTTCAACCATGCAAAGCAGTAACAAGCAGTAATAAAAGGATGAAATAGGCTACATCACTCATGAGGGAGGTGTTAATACAGCACTACATGTTGCAGTACAGGTAATAATTTAATAATAATAATTTCCTTATTTCAGTAGCTAGATATGGAAGAGTGGGATTTTGAAAATGATGGAAACATGATCACATATATTGTCTTCCTTTTTTGGTAGCCTCAGACCTATAAAGGAAATCTGCAATGCAAACAGGAATAAGGAAAGGCTACCGTAATCTGCAAGCAGAAAGAAGATGTATGATGTATATACCAAGTACATGATAGTGTAGTCTGTCCTGCTTTGACCTAAGACTCCCAACTTGAGTGGTGTTACCAGGCCCCTGTATCTGATCTTATCCCCTCGCTGGGGTTTCTTTATCAATGGTTGTTCTTTCCCACATTTTATTGAACTAAACTCCAGGCAAGTGAGGAGGATTTCACAGATAAGCTATCAGGCCCCGGCATCACACAGAGAAACCATCAAGCCATGAAATATGTGTCTGGAGGTGTCTATCACGCACACACACACACACACACACACTTATTGTATCTTGTATGGTGTTTTTGTTGTTTTGACATGGGTACAAATACACAAATACACATATCTCATAAAAGCAGGTGCAATGTTTTGTTTCATCTAGGAACACAGGCAGAAACATTGATACAATACAAAATGTTGATAGAGCAAGTAAAAATTAATGTTTTGATTTAGCTACAATTATTTGTGAATGTCAGACTTAGACTAAAAGATAAAGAATGGAATCTTACCATCTTCATGTATATCATTGGTTATGTGTACTTAACAGACAGCCATTTGTGACAGCATCTTCTTTAAAATTTCGTTCAACTTTGAGGAAATCTTAGTAGTAGATTTTATTAACACAAAGCTTATTTATCCAGTCAGTGTTAAATCAAGGTTAGCTGGACAGAAAAATGTTTCCAGTGGCAGAGAAAGGAACTTGTAGTGAGGCGGATCCACTTTTGGAGCCTGTAGGTTTGTCTGCTGATGACTGTAAATAAATAATTCAACATTCATGTTAAATTATGTATTTGTATTGTTTTTGTAATTTGTCGTCATATCCTTTAATCACCCTTTTAATCACCCTTTCTTGGCTCATCATAGAAATCTAGACGCCCCTAGCGGCAGCAAATGTAATTTGCAGCCAGGGTTAGTCAAGCAACTCTCTGTTGGCTTGCGAGTTGGAAAAACCTAGTCTAAAGTCAGTGGCACGTTATTCAGATGCTATTTTAAGGGCGCATGCTTGGCCATAATGTAGAGTGTGCACATCGCGCATACACTTTGCTTCTCTCATCCCAGCAGTTCCCTTTTTTGCAAACCATACATAAATACAAGGAAAAATATGACCATGTTTTACACAACATTTCCATGAATCATGGATGTGTTGATGACATAAATGAGGAAATATTAGTGGACTTAAGGAGATGTGATGTTGAACTGCATGTGCCGATGCCACTTAACCCAAATGCCCCAGCAGCAGCACGGGAGAGGAGAGACAGAAGAGCTGCATCGTCTATAGTGAGGTAATCTCGGCCTAATGTTACATTGCAAAAATATCACCATGCATTCATAACCTCGTCATTCAGTGAGAGTGAGCCCAAAACATCGCAAACTATGTTTTTGTGACATTTCTTTATTTACATTTTGTCAAAAAGAAAAATCAATAGCAAACGTTGGTCTCCTCGGCTGTGAACCGCGTGAATGTGTTTGGAGTTTTGCCGACCGGATACGGCAAAACTTTAATCTATCAACTAGCGTTGCATGTGCATGTGTTGATGTGAACCACCGGAGTACGTTGAGTCTTAAATACCAATAGCTGGCCAAGCATACGGCTGATGCAGAACCCTCCTCCCCCTCGCCAAATAACAGGCCATGCTGGGGTAGTTTGCAAGACACCTGGATGTATGAATGTACTTGTACAATGCATCTGTTGCTGTAGTGCATAAACTGCATTGTGTTGTGTTGAGCTGTTTAAAAGAAGTTGATGTTTAGTTAACCTTTACTTGTGTAGAGTGGGACACTACATTGTGTTTACCAAATAATTATTAGTATTATCAAATAATGTACGTATACATAGGCTACTGACAAGCCCACACACATGTATATGCAAGAACAGATGCAGTGTAAACACACACACACACACACACACACACACACTACACACTCTCTTCCCCCCAGCCCATCACCAGCTCTTCTTTTTTTATCTGCCTCTCTTCTTCCCTTTGCAGGACATGTGTGAAAATGTTGAAAGCAGACCCACCAGGCCTTTAAGACAAATAGCATAATTCAGGAGAAAGCTCCACAACTCCAGGCTGTTGGACCCCACCAAGCTTTCTTTCTGTAATTTGGATAAGGGTAGCCACACAGAAAGAGAGGCAGACGAAGAAAGAGAAGGTGAGAAAGATATGCAGGCAGGAAGATGGAGAGAGGAGTATAAGTGAAGGAAAGAGGAAAAAACAAACGAATGATTGAATGAGGTTTAGCTTGGCTGTTGGACCAACAGCAGCTTTCTTGTTTGTAATATATATTTCCCTTTAAGGCTCCTTATGATAAATGAAAGACTGTTGAAGAAGGGCTGTTTCTTATTCTTTTTTCACTCTCTTTCAGAATGAAGAGTGAGGCTTTATTCAGGTCAACATAAAAGACTAAATGGAAACATGATGCAATGGGGTTTGATGTAGACATGCAAAGCATGCTGAGAGGTCTTGATGTAATACTACTCTAGTAATCCGATCTAGCATAACATTTACAAACCTTTAAATCTGCAAGTGAAGCACAAGTACATTAAATGTGTACTTTACTTTGTCCTTGATGTTTGGCTTGTGTCCTTAAAAATTTGTATACATTTTTCTGGATGGGGTTGTGAATCTTTGGTTCTGAAAATGTCAATGCTGTAATTTGATTGGTGTGTTATGTGTGTTACATCACTTCATTGTTAGCTGTTGCTTAATCCCATCTGTTGTTTGAGCACTAACTACATTACCCTGCAACTCTGCACATAACTCTGTGTAGTGATTCAAATGATGTGTAAGTAAAAGTACTAAATACAACACTGTAAAAATACTCTTGTTACAAGTAAAAGTCCTGCATCGAAAATGTTATTTAAGTAAAAGTATGTCGGTATCATCAGGAAAATGTACTTAAAGTAATAAAAGTAAAAGTACTCAATGCAGAAAAATCCTCACATTTAAGAAACTGGAAACGATCAAAACAGTTCTGTCAATCAACTAAGTGTTTAATCGGCTAATCATTTCAGCTGGACTTGTAGGCCTCTATATTGTTGGGTAGTTTAATTTATAATAAAACATTGTATTTTATAAACTATTACTGTGTTTTGTGAGCAAAAATCTTAATTTTTAAAGTAACAAGTAACTAAAACTGTCAGATTAATGTTGTGGAGTAAAAACTACAATATTTCCTTCTGAAATGTAGTGGAGTAGAAATAGAAAATGGCATAAAAAGAAAGGACTCAAGTAAAGTAAATATACTTACATTCCACCACTGCCTGTTGCTGTGAATTTTGACAGCCTGATCATTTGCCATCACCTCAACGACAGCTAATACCAGAAAGACATACATCTTTTAATGTGGAACGAATGCAGCACTGACTGTGCAGGAGCTTGACAATGGTGTTGAAATACAATAAACAAAAAATATTGTAGTGGGAATCAGTGCTAATGTTATATACAAACGGCACAGTCCTTCCAAATATTGAATGTTTCTCCGTGAACCATCACCTTATCGTGGTGGAGAGGTTTGTGTGTCTCTGTGAACCTGAGGGCTGTGTTGTCTGGAGCTTTGTGCTCCTGGTAGGGTCTCCCAAGGCAAAGTGGTCTCAGGTGAGGGGCCAGACAAAGAATGGTTCAAAAACCCCAATGAAGAAGCAAGGTAGAGATGGAGTGACCCTGCCCGGGAGGAAGCCCGGGGCCCCCGCCTGGAGCCAGGCCCAGACGGGCGGGCTCGCCGGGCGAGCGCCTGGTGGCGGGTTTGCCACGGAGCCCGGCCGGGCACAGCCCGAACAAGCTACGTGGCTCCCATCTCTCCAGCCCATGGGCCCACCACCTGTGGGAGGAACCGTTGGGGTCGGGTGCGATGCCACATGGGTGGCAGTGAAGGTCAGGGGCCTCGACGGACCAGACCCGGGCGGCAGACGCTGGCTCTGGGGGCGTGGAACGTCACCTCTCTGTGGGGGAAGGAGCCGGAACTGGTGCGGGAGGTGGAGCGCTACCGGTTAGATCTGGTGGGGCTTACCTCTCGCACAGTCTCGGTTCTGGAACCATACTCCTGGATAGGGGTTGGACTCTTTTCTTCTCCGGAGTTGCCCAGGGTGTGAGGCGCCCGGGCGGGTGTGGGGATACTCACAAGCCCCGGCTGAGCGCCGCTGTGTTGGAGTTTACCCCGTGGACGAGAGGGTCGCCTCCCCACGCCTGCGGGTTGTGGGGGAAAACTCTGACTGTTGTTTGTGCATATGCACCAAACAGGAGTTCGGAGTATTCGGCCTTCTTGAGACCTTGACTGGAGTCCTGCATGGGGCTCCAGTGGGGACTCCATTGTTCTGCTGGGGGACTTCAACGCACACGTGGGCAATGATGGAGACACCTGGAGAGGCGTGATTGGGAGGAACGGCCTCCTGATCTAAACCAGAGTGGTTGTTTGTTGTTGGACTTCTGTGCTAGTCATGGATTGTCTATAACGAACACCATGTTCGAACATAGGGATGCTCATAAGTGTACCTGGTACCAGAGCACCCTAGGCCGAAGGTCAATGATCGATTTTATAATC
The DNA here is from genome assembly GCF_004354835.1 of Perca flavescens. Classification (NCBI taxonomy): domain Eukaryota; kingdom Metazoa; phylum Chordata; class Actinopteri; order Perciformes; family Percidae; genus Perca; species Perca flavescens. The sequence continues at coordinate 23,145,579 of NC_041343.1, forward strand.
GTTTCATCTGATCTGAGGCCGTATGTTTTGGACACTGGGTGAAGAGAGGGGCAGAGCTGTCAACCCATCACCATCTGGTGGTGAGTTGGGTCAGGGGGTGGGGAAGACTCTGGACAGACCTGGTAAGCCCAAACGTGTAGTGCGGGTAAATTGGGAACGTCTGGAGGAGGCCCCTGTCCGACAGACTTTCAACTCACACCTCCGGGCGGAGCTTTTCGTGCATCCCTGTGGAGGCTGGGGGCATTGAACCCGAGTGGACAATGTTCAAAGTTTCCATTGCTGAAGCTGCGGCGAGGAGCTGTGGTCTTAGGATCTTAGGTGCCTCAAGGGGCGGTAACCCACGAACACCGTGGTGGACACCAGTGGTCAGGGAAGCCGTCCGACTGAAGAAGGAGTCCTTCCGGGATATGTTATCTCGGAGGACTCCGGAGGCAGTTGCAGGGTACCCGGCGGGGCCCGGCGGGCTGCAGCCTCTGCCGTGAAAGAGGCAAAGCAGCGGGTGTGGGAGAAGTTTGGAGAAGACATGGAGAAGGACTTTCGGTCGGCACCAAAGTGTTTCTGGAAAACTGTTCGCCACCTCAGGAGGGGGAAGGGGGAACCATCCAAGCTGTGTACAGTAAGGATGGGACACTGTTGACCTACACTGAGGAGGTAATAGGGCGGTGGAGGGAGCACTTTGAGGAACTCCTGAATCCGACTAATCGCCCTCTATGTTAGAGGCAGAGCTGGAGGATAACGGGGGATTGTCGCCGATTTCCCAGGCGGAAGTCACTGATGTAGTCAAACAACTACACAGTGGCAAAGCCCCGGGATTGATGAGATCCGTCCCAGAAATGCTCAAGGCTCTGGGTGTGGAGGGGTTGTCCTGGTTGACACGCCTCTTCAACATTGCGTGGAAGTCTGGGACGGTGCCAAAGGAGTGGCAGACTGGGGTGGTGGTTCCTCTTTTTAAAAAGGGGACCAGAGGGTGTGTGCCAATTATAGGGGTATCACACTTCTCAGCCTCCCTGGTAAAGTCTACTCCAAGGTGCTGGAAAGGAGGGTTCGGCCGATAGTCGAACCTCGGGTTGAGGAGGAACAATGCGGATTCCGTCCCTGGTCGTGGAACAACGGACCAGCTCTTCACTCTCGCAAGGATCCTGGAGGGAGCCTGGGAGTATGCCCAACCGGGTCTACATGTGTTTTGTGGATTTGGAGAAGGCGTATGACCGGGTCCCCGGGAGATACTGTGGGAGGTGCTGCGGGAGTATGGGGTGAGGGGTCTCTACTCAGGGCCATCCAATCTCTGTATGACCAAAGTGAGAGCTGTGTCCGGGTTCTCGGTAGTAAGTCGGACTCGTTTCAGGTGAGGGTTGGCCTCCGCCAGGGCTGCGCTTTGTCACCAATCCTGTTTGTAATATTTATGGACAGGATATCGAGGCGTAGTCGGGGTGGGGAGGGGTTGCAGTTTGGTGGGCTGGGGATCTCATCGCTGCTCTTTGCAGATGATGTGGTCCTGATGGCATCATCGGCCTGCGACCTTCAGCACTCACTGGATCGGGTTCGCAACCGAGTGTGAAGCGGTTGGGATGAGGATCAGCACCTCTAAATCGGAGGCCATGGTTCTCAGCAGGAAACCGATGGAATGCCTTCTCCAGGTAGGGAATGAGTCCTTACCCCAAGTGAAGGAGTTCAAGTACCTTGGGGTTTTGTTCGCGAGTGAGGGGACAATGGAGCGGGAGATTGGTCGGAGAATCGGGCGCAGCGGGTGCGGTATTGCATTCAATCTATCGCACCGCCAGGACGAAAAGAGAGCTGAGCCAGAAGGCAAAGCTCTCGATCTACCGGTCAGTTTTCGTTCCTACCCTCACCTATGGTCATGAAGGCTGGGTCATGACCGAAAGAACGAGATCCAGGGTACAAGCGGCTGAAATGGGTTTCCTCAGGAGGGTGGCTGGCGTCTCCCTTAGAGATAGGGTGAGAAGCTCAGTCATCCGTGAGGAGCTCGGAGTAGAGCCGCTGCTCCTTTGCGTCGAAAGGAGCCAGTTGAGGTGGTTCGGGCATCTGGTAAGGATGCCCCCTGGGCGCCTCCCTAGGGAGGTGTTCCAGGCACGTCCAGCTGGGAGGAGGCCTCGGGGAAGACCCAGGACTAGGTGGAGGGATTATATCTCCAACCTGGCCTGGGAACGCCGATCCCCAGTCGGAGCTGGTTAATGTTGCTCGGGAAAGGGAAGTTTGGGGTCCCCTGCTGGAGCTGCTCCCCCCGCGACCCGACACCGGATAAGCGGACGAAGATGGATGGATGGATGGATAAGCTAACAGTTCACCACCATTGATGGGCTCGCTCAAAAGAAAAAGAAAATGCATTTTATAACTGTAGGATATAGAGATATGGTAACACCAGCTCTTAGATGTCAACCACAATGGAAACATCCACCCAAAAGCATGAAACATGTTTAAACATTCGTCATGAGAATTAAAATTTCACTTTGACTTTAAGACAATGAAATTTGTTACCCTTTACCTTGACCCCCTGGGCATTTTTACAGCCTTAATTTAATTACAAAGGAAGATGCACTGTATTCTGTTATTTAATTAACGAATTACTAATTACAGTTTGTATTGCCAGTAAAAAAAAATTTTTTTTGACCGTAACAGAAATAAATGCATAACAAGATGCCATCACAGTGACATTGCACATTTAACAGAACTGTAAACGATAACACAAGAAAGTTACAAACTTATTTCCATTGTGGTCCTCGTTGTAGTCTGATGTGTGATTGCTCATGTTTCTTTTACTTGTCCACATGAATAAGTAATTACGAATTATTATTAGCCATAATTGTTTAATCATGAATCTTATTTTTCTATACAGAACATCTGGCCCACTGACATCTAATCTTTTAACTTTTCCCTCGTGTAGACACCATGTTTTTCAGAACAAGAAGAGTGATTTATAATGTTTCCTATCATCTCCTGACTCCAAAAACTATTCTAAGAATCAATACTGGACTAAATGACTGACGATGGACGTTTTTGTGCGGTGTAGTAAAGTGGCGGGTGCACTTGTTTTTTTGGATTTTTTTGTGTGAAGTGATGCCTCATCAACTGCTCTAGTCCTGACCTTATCCTACGTGCTGATTTGACATTTCCTCTTAAAAGGCCACAGATAGATCATGTGTTTGTTGACTGTTGCACGAAGACTCTGCTATACAAAGAGTAATGAGCCTTGTCATACTGGGACGCAAGCTGCTGCAGGTCTGTTTGTGTTCTAGTTTAGGAGCAAGCTGATGTGGGAGTGCTAGATATTACTTGTGATATTATGGTTTGCAAAAAAATAAATTCATGGTAGGGGGGAAATAGATGGCATACAATGGCATGTTTATGATATCTGTTGCATTTATTGTGTTAGATAGTAAAAAAAAAAAAACAGGATGTCAAAATTAGTGAATAAATGGGGTCATTCTGTATTTATTTAATAATTTCTGACAATATTTATTTTATTAATGTTATTTTTGTTCAAATGGAAATACATTTACTTCATGCTTTGTAAGAGTAATTTCTTTAAACAACAGGCAGTAATAATTATCAGTAATCAGTAAGTGATTGCATTTTGAAGATAACCTGCACCACTCTGGAAAACACAGATTTTCATGATACTGGAAGTGTTTTCACGCACAGTAGGGAAGGCATATAAACTTTTGAAGCCTGTAGAGATTCCATTCAATTTTCTCAATTCCGTTAGCTCTAATCTCAGAGACTGCAATCTTTTCTATAATAAGCATCTGCCCCCCCCAACTGGCAACTGTAAGAGAGTGGTGAAGTAGACTGTAACATAGCAAAACTGACTCTCTCTCAAACCACACAACAATTGAGTGTTACTGGTTTGGTTATGAACTTTAAACAGATAAGCCATTAACTAAGCTAAACTAGCACCTCACCATTACAAAAGAGAAAACCAAAAAGCAGCAAGCATTTGTGATAAATTGGAAATACTCCAGACTCAATCAAAGATGTCAGGGCTAACCCCCTGATCTCCACTAACCCTAGAACCGCCCAGGATAAAATGAAACTACAATAATATAGCCATTATTTTTTAAGCCTAAAATTCTATTAAGGTTTTTGTCAGTAGATTCCGAATCTGAAAAAAGACCAATTAATTGATTGAGCTACAAACTGAAAATGTGTTTAAAATATAAACGTATACAAAAATAAACAGAAATCTTCTATCCCTATACATCCCACAGTGAGAAATGTTTATGGCCAAGAAGCTTATAACTTTGGTCAATCAGGGCCATTCTTAGCATGTCCTGTTAGCACAGGTCTGTCTCGTCTATCAATTCTACTTAAAAAAAAAAAAACTCTTCTTGTAGTGTAATTCTTTTAATTTTAGGTTTTAATTTGTAATGTGATCTCTCTTTTGTGTGATGTAAAGCACTTTGTAGATGTGCTGAATAAATAATCACTGTTTTAATTAGATAACAAGAGCAACTGCTAAAAGATAGAATATGTCCCATGCTGTTTTAATGTGTCCTATTATTATTTTAAGGTCTTATTATTAGTTTTTAACAATTGTGGTAATTTTTTTCATGATTTCATAATTTCTTGACATCACTCTGGACTCACCTGCCAAAAACGGTAGGGAACCACTAAAGAAACAATGCAGAGGTCTGCACAGAGGCAGACTTGGCCCTGCGGCTCAGAGCGTCTGCCAATGCGCGCGCACACACACACACACACACACACACACACACACACACACACACACTCTGGCACACACACACACACACACAGGCACACACCCTGGCACAAAAGTGAGGCATGATGTCTGCCTGTGAGTTCAGTTCAGCCCCCTCCCTTCAGCCTCTCCAGCTCTCTGCTCTCTTATACAGCTATGCCACCTTAAGAGAAAGTGGGATATAGTGGGGAAGACAAAAACATCATCAGACGAAAAGTGAAAGACTACTCTTAAGTGGCACACTGATAGAAATATCAGAGAAAGTGTTAGAATTAAAAAGAGAAACTAAAGATGGAGTCAGATAAAGTGACCGAGGAAGAGGGAAACCTGTCCGTTTGCTTGGTTCAATTGGAGCGGAGGAGGGATTTTGAGTTTTGTGGAAGTGCTGGGGATTTGGATACAGACCATGGATTGTCCCTCACAGATTTCTCAATCATGCTGCTGCTGACAGATTTCAACAGATGCTTTTATATAGAAAATAAATCGACCCAGAAAATGCTCAGATTTGGGGTTCTGCCTGCTCACGACGCATACTTACAATGCATGGAGGAAGTAGCTTTGTGCCTCGCACGCCTCAAGAGACCTGTGAGATTTGGATTGGTATCTAAATTTATACAGTGGAAGTTCTGTCTCTTACATCAGTATGCCAATTAAGGTTAAGCTTGTGAGGATGCCAGCGATAACAAGGACAAGGAAGACGGCTTTTTCAAACTTCCGATGTGTTAATCCAAAAGATTTGCCCTCAAGGCCTCAAACAGGAATCTTGTGATGGGAAAGAAAAACGTCCCAATCAATCCATCTTGTGCTTTTACAGAAGTGTATTCTTACTTTATGTCTTTGACTTTTAAGAACATTATTTGCCATTCAAAGATTGTGTCATTCATTAACTGTTGTTCTCACAGTATTCATTCTGCAGTATAATTGTTATTGTTATAGGCTGATTGTAATTAGCAGCCTTTGTGAGGGCTCTTCAAAGGAAACAAAACTCAATTTTGAATGATTGAAATCTCATTAGATATGGTGTGACTATGAACATATCCTGTTAAATCCATAACCCATGCTATCGATGTGTCATGTGTATGCAATATATATAATTATATTTCTGCATGTGTTTTGTTATGTTGCTTTTATAATAAAAAAATTTTCATTGAGGAAAATTACATTCCTTTTCAAGTCATGGTCGTTAAAGCCTGCCATTATGACATTCCTGGAGTGTCTACTTCCATATAACACTTGCTGACATAGTTCTGTTCCAGGTCGGTAAATATTATGTATATTATTTGGAGAGAGAGGTTTATTCCCATCTTTTCAACATCTGTGTAGAATGTCTCTCAAACCACTATTTCAGATGCATTAGAAATGAAAGCTATTCATTTCTAAAAACTTCTTGGTCACATTTCCATTTTACTTTTTCAACAGGTGTCCGATCTGCCCAAGACAGAAAGTCACCAAGTGCAAATGGAAATTAAATAGACATCAAGTAATTTATGGACTATACATGATCACTAGGTAGGCTGTTGATTCTTGTCATTTTGTGCTTTGCGGCAGTAAAAAGCTAACATGTGTCCCCTTTAACAGGAACACAGGCAGACACATTTTGGTGAATAATATCCAACGGAATCTGTGCTTGTGAAGATAACATACATACTTGCATTGACACAGTTACATCAATCTCTGTCTCTGTTTGTGTGTTTTACAACTTCTTCTTTGACGTGTGGCGAATTGTTTCTTTCCCATCATCTTTGCCTGTTGATAACTAAATGGCATTAGCTTGTCTTGACAACACTCAGAGCGTCGGCAGGGATTGTTGTTATGCAGTCTCAACATACATCATTCAGTAAAACGGGTTAAAGGCCCAAAGAAGCCATCAGGGGAAGGAAATCGGATAACCGGCACATAACTACATTCATCATTCACCCCCCCAGACAAGGCAGATGACATCTGTTTTATTCCTTGTTGTGAGAAGCCATACAACTATGGAATGTTTTTCTAGCCCTATGGGTTTGACGATATCAAACTTTCCCTGTCGCTGAGTAAAACAGTGATTCAAGGTAATATGGCAAGCCTTGTCTCAAGGCCAGAAATCACCGTCCACCTGCGGAGGGCGTGGAAAGGCTTTCCACCAGGCAGGATCATTTAAAAGGCAACCGCGACTACTGTACATTGTGTGTCTGCCCTATTTCTGATACCATGGCGGCAGAAATTTTGCCAATGGCGGGCCGCCGTTTTCAAATCAACATAGAGGAAACACTGCAATCAATGAATTGTTCAGTCTATAAAAACATGTCAAAAAAATAATAAAAAAAGGCCCTTCACAATTTATTAAGAGCCTATGGTGACATCTGTAAATAGTTTTTGTATGACCAACAGTCCACAAAACAAAGATACACAGCAAAATTATTTAAAACGGAGAAAAGTCCTCAAAATTTGAAACGACAAATGTTTTCCTTTTATAAAGTATTCAAACAGTCATCAGTCATCAATCATCAGTGCTTGTAGGAAATGTGATCTTGATTAAAAACGACCTTAAAGGGCATACTGAACAGGTGGTAAAGGAGTTGTAAATGTGTGAGAAAAGAGAAAAATGTCACATCTTTTTGTCAACAAATGTAACATATTTAAACTGTACTCCAGCACTGTGAGTCATTTTTTATAGAAATATAATAGTTTAAAGGTGCAATATGTAATATTGACAGCTAGTGTTTAAAATAGTTACTGCAGTACAAATTCAAAATATTGGAGAGAGTCGTCTTCCCCCGCCTCCTCCTCCCCAGACTCAAAGTTCATGGAGGTTGCCAGGCTGAGACCGCAGCATCCACAACAATGTTGCTAGACGCTTCTTTCACATAGCCAGACATTACTTAACAGCACAGTGGAGTAGCTAACGTTAGATGCTGGCTATATTGACAGTCATAGAAGCCTGTGCTCACGCGGAGCTCTGTACCCAACTGACAGACACACTTTTTCGGCTTAGAATTACGGTATGAGTATGGAGCTAGATTTGCGCCTTTATTAATTAAAAAATATTTGAGACTTAAAAAAGTTTTGAGAGAAAGTATTTTCTCATACAACATAAAAAAAAAAAAAATTGAAATTATTTCTGAGGAAAATAAAATCTCTCTCAAAATACTCATCAATTTTTTAACTCTCAAATATATATTTTTTGCTATCAGTGTGAAAACATTTTCTCTAAAAAAAATGTTTCTCTCAAAACGTTTTTCTTCTTGCTCTCAAAACCTATATCTTTGCTCTTGATACAATTTCTTGCTCTCGTGTCAGCATTTTGCTCTCGCTGTGAAAATAATGTCATGGGCGGGGCCACGTTCCTATTGGCCAGTCGGGTGAGTTATAATACACATTCATGATTATGAGTGCTCATCATACAATGTGCCAAACATAACGTGCCACCTCACACAAACTTCCTTCTCCCAATCTCTCTCTTTACTACCACACACGCAAACGCACACGCACACACGGCACCGAGTGGGGCTCTCCGATGGTCGGAGGCGAGCCGTGGCCGGCTTGGAGCCCTGCCACTGGAGGAGATGCGACAGCGAGGACCGGTTCAATGGCTTGGTCAGCGACATGAACTCGTAGCGGCCGTTGGAGCTTCCGAGCACCAGGCTTCCACCGCTGCGAACAGGGTTTTAGCTTTAGGAGAAGGCATTTTATCTGTTAATCCTACCGACGTAGACACTTTGGCGTTATGTAGTTGACCTGCGGTGAATTGTCTGCAGTTTTGGGCGGGTTGTTGCCGTGTTCTGGTTGTTGTCGTCATCTAAGCTCCGTTGAGACAAAATAGACATGCCATTTCAAAAATCTTTCATTTATTGTCAGAAATATCATGTTTTCAAAAGCATCACTTTCATCAAATTGTATGTGACATATTTAGACTGCAAGCAGGCACACCCGGACAAACGAGCAGGCTTATGTGCCGGGGCTGAGCCCCGGAGAGCCCTGGCCCAATTTAACCCCTGCATGTGATAGATAATTAATGACGGCACTTCCCAGAGTTGGGATGCGTTCAGGCATCCATTAGGAAGTTGCATTGGCACACCCAGTGAACAACGGTATGTGAGTAGCCACGACCGACCATGTCCTCTAAAAACATGGGCTACATGTAAACCTTTACTTAAGTAAAGAATAGATGTTAATACAAAATAAACCCTAGATTGATGTCTTACATTTGCCATTATGAGGTACCTCCCCTCGCCGTTAGCGTAGCATCGCGTACCTGTAACCCAGGCAGCTACAAAGATCTGGTAAGCATCCAGACTTTTAAAAGCTTTGAGATCAGCACCAGTATATAGGGATACCCCGTTTACCACATAGTGGTACAGATCGTGAGGGCTGAAGTCGGGCAGACTCTGCGATTTAATGAGGTCCGTGAAAATGGAGGGAGGAAGAATTAAGGGTCAGTATCCAATCCTGCTATCTCCACATTCTCCAAATACTGCTCTTTGTGAGCACCTACCAGATGCCCTACCTCGACCGATAACGGCACAACAACTTGTTGTTCAATAGAAGAAGTCATTAAGCCATAAATACAGTTTATTTAGTGTTATGTATTTCAAACTGATTGAAACTATGAAACTTTCCGCTCGTCTACTACACTGTTTAGCTTGTTGGTGATTTTGCCATCCATCATGGCGTTGTCACGTGGTCGTGGTCACGTGTTTGCAAAGGGTGAATTCCCCCAACGGACAGACGCACTTCCTAGGCTTAGAATTACGGTAGGAACTGCTAAAAACACAACAACCTCGACATCCTCTCCATCCGACGGACAGGCACACTTCCTCGGCTTAGAATTAGCTACACTACTCAATTGGATAGACCTACAACCAATCAGAGCAACGGAACTCAACTGTCAACAGAACTCAACACCAATATGATGAGATGGTGAATCGTCTCCATAGCAACCACTCTTTGCACTTCCATCTTAACCTCAGACTTTTAGACTTTTTTGTAGCTGGATATATCATTTGATGCATCTAAATATGAATGTGGATAACGTTAGGGATAGTGAGATGCTTGCTACAGTTGTATTTCTAGTAATGAATCAGCAAAAACACGTTTTATTTCTCTGATTCACGCCTTTGTTCTAACGCTGCTGGGTGATCTCTCTCTTCAGTCACTCTATATCTCTCTCCACCATATAACTTTACCGTGCTTTTGGGCGGTCATTGATAGCCTGGTCCTACCAGACTCTGGTACATTTCATTTGTACAGAGAGTCTGGCGTCTCTCCATTGACAGGTGTTAACTTCCTTGAAGGAGGGTACTTTGTTGAAGTTTAAAACTATTGGATCTGCCCAGAGCCACTCTGGATCTGCCATAACCAATTGCTAATGTTTGGTCGTGACGTACTATATGTCATGCGCATGCGTAACGAGGAGAGACCGTCAAGGCTATTAGCATTAGCATCGCTAGCGTTAGCCTTAGCCAACTCCTTCACCACTAACCGAGCGAGCTGGAAAATCTAACTTTTCCCGAACTCTGTGGGGAGGAGGGCCACAACATCATGCCCACCAACAAAACTCAACAAAGATTGTTCTTGCTCGGGCTTTAAATTCTGGATCTTCGGCGGCGTTGCCACAACGGACCGAATGGCTCACTCGCATCTTTCTCCGCCGCAACTCTAGCGCACGTCCTCAACGTCATCGTTCTCAGCCACCCCCTCTGTTCGCTGATTGGACTGCCAAAAACTTTGAAGGAGAAAACCCAAGACTATACTGCAAACCCAGACGTAGTACTGAAGGGAAATGAAAATTGAGCATAAGTACAGGGCGGAGCCAGGCTAGGTCATTGAGGCTCCGTCAAAAACTCTGCTGCTGAATGCGCTGTCAATATGTTCTACAACAGACGGGATGGCGGAATCTACACATCTCAATTCTCCAGTGGCAGCCACCTTTGTTGTAAACAAATTCAACCCAAGCGCTCTTTGGTGATGTGGTTGATTACGTTACTGTTGATCATCTGTCCATCATCGTATAAAGCCCGCCCTGACAATTTGATTGGTCCGAACAGCTCTGGTTGGAGCATAGTTGCTCAACAACGGATCAAGTCCAGACCTCCAAATTATTGTAAATTTTTGAGTCTTTAAAAAAAAATTAAAATGCCTTAACATAATTCCAACATATTATTAGTAAATCTAAATTCCCTCTGATGATAGGCTTACTGGCCTATAGGTAAGGTAGTCCCTAAGATATCAGCCCACAGATAGTTAATCCTAGATTTACTGTGCCACATATGTAACATTAAAATATTATTTATAAAATCATGCCAACAATTAATATTTTAAAAGCTTATGAAAAAAGGGGTTGCCCTAACAGTTATTGTAGGCCCAGTGTAATATGCAACTTAATTTCATACAATATGTAGTAGGGGGTCCCTGCTACATCTCACTTTAAGTTAAGGGGTCCTTGGCTTAAAAAAATGTTGAAGACCCCTGAAGTAAGGGGGAAACAATGCCATTAAGGACAAAAGCTTAATCCCAAAATGTGGGGACAAAACCATATGACTATAATAATGTTATATTAAAATCATACCTGAAAACTCAGAAGGGCTGAAAAAGGTGACACATCTCTTCTGTGTTTTTTGGACAACGGCAGCTACAGGCTGGTGTTACAATCCTCTCCAGTGAAATACAGACACACAGGTAATGAAGTATTTGTACTTCGTTACTTGACACCTCTGGTAATTATATTGGGAGGTAAGGTGTGTGTCACTGTGAAAGGGTGTGCAGTTGTGCTCCTGTTTACAGATGACTGCCTGTTTGTGTTTGTGCTCTTGTCATTGCTGATGAGTTATTGACTGCTGTATTCAAAGCCATATAAGCTGACACATCCTCTCTCTGGAAAGCACCCAGGATCATAAGCCCTTGTAATTACAAGACAGGCCAGACAACATGGATTGTCTTTGCTCTAATTAAATCACAGAGGTCAATTCTGAAGAAAAGGTGCATTAAACACGGCCAATACACTTTGTAGTCAACTCAATGCATTTTGCCCCTATTCTGTTTAGGTACATTGTCTTTTTTTTTCTTCTTTCTCATCAAGCACTTTTGACTCCTTGTTCTCACATCAATAAACCAATAAGAGCAATTTAGGGTTTTTCTGGTCACGTAAGTTTTTCCATTTTCTCCCTGGACTTGTAGAGAAGTGACAGATGGGCTGATTGTTCAAAACGATCAAGGATGGATGTAGGTTATTATACAGACACGCTGGTCAAGTTTGCAGTAACAGATGTTTTTATTTTTTGCTTGTTGTTTGTGCCACCCTAGGAGTGTGTCGATGTTTCCTTCCTCCTCAGATATCAGCACACAAATTATTTTCACTGCTAAAACCTGAGAGACAAAACATTTGGGCCAAACAGCAAATTAATGAAAAACAGTAACATAACATCAGCGTTACTGGTATTGTCTGTAAAAGACAAAATGTACATTTTAAGTAGTAAACTTGGTTTTAGAGTTACATCAATGGTAATAGTCTACAGCCATGATAGCAGCTCTGTAAGGCTGTGAGCTTTGAGCCAAATGCGAAAGACAGCATGCTAACATGCACACAATAACAATGCTAACATGCTAATGTTTACCATGGTCACCATCTTAGTCTAGCGTGTTATTATTAGCATGTGTAATTAGCACAAAACACAAAGTATAGCTGAGGCTGAATGTTGTTCCTTTGCAGGTATTTGGTCATAAACCAAAGTCCTGGACAGAAAACAAATCGATCAGATGATTTGCTGCAACTACCCGATCATGTAAGATACATGCTGCATAACAATAATCTGACCCCTGCAGCTCATTCAGAATGCAGCAGCTCGAATTGTCTTCAACCTCCCCAAGTTCTCTCACACTACACCGCTCCTCCGCTCTCTTCACTGGTTACCAGTTGCTGCCCGCATCCGCTTCAAGACACTAGTACTTACATACAGGGCCACGAACGGATCAGCCCCAGCTTACATCCAGGACATGGTCAAACCATATACCCCAACCCGCCCACTTCGCTCTGCATCTGCCAAACTGCTTGCTACCCCCTCACAGCGAGGGAGAACTAATCACTCAACAAAATCCCGACTGTTCACTGTCCTGGCTCCCAAATGGTGGCACGAGCTCCCTATCGACATCAGGATGGCCGAAAGCCTACACATCTTCCGCCGAAGGCTAAAAACACATCTCTTCCGACTACACCTTGGATTAAAAAAAAAAAAAAGTTGTAGCTTTGTTTATTAAAGCTAATGTACTTGCACTTACTACTTGTTGTCTGGAGTTTGAACCTTCACAGTTGAAAGCACTTAATTGTAAGTTGCTTTGGATAAAAGCGTCAGCTAAATGACATATAATGTAATGGCGCTAGATTAGAGGCCGTAAAGGGTTCACCAAAGTTATTACAATTCATTGTGAGATTTCAAGGCAATCCATCCGATAGTTGTTGAAATCTTTCACTCAAAACCACAAATGTGGATCTAATGGTGGCGCTAGAAGAGAAGTCAGGGGAGCACCGAAGTCAGTATCCTTTAGTAACTGTTCATTTTCAAAATATTCAACCCATGGCCACTGCAGTCTCTTCCTTGTTTCCCAGATGTGTTATTCACTTTTTGTGCCGCTGATATCAGGCAACTGGACCACTGAGTGAAGAAGGAAGCTTGAGACACAGAACCAACTGTGCCTGTTCAGGGTAAATAATGCACACAGTCCGTGTGATTTCTTGACTAAGCTCTTGGAGTACATTGCCACAGCCGTCTCCTCAGGCTCTTCCCTGCCTGGTCACCTCGGCTAGTGACAGATTCAATCTATCCTCACACTGTGCTGTCCTGGCAGACCAGTACTCTTGGCTTGCTTTTTTATCTTGTCAGCACACATTCTTCACTTTTCTCCCATCTTTAACTGGCGTGGTTCTGTCTTCCCCTCCTCCATAACACATTCTTGGGGTGGACATCGCCCTCTTATTGTCCCACTTTATTGTGACCACGATTGTTGTCGTCATTGTCGTGCTCCATCAGTGTGGCATTCAACTGTTAGGCCTACGGCATTCTCATTGGCCTCAGCCTTGTTGTCCTTTCCCACTTTCTCAGTTCCCTTTCTTCCACTCACAGGTCCTCAGGCATTTATGGGAGGGTTATGGCCAAATAATACAGGGGATTGGTTGACCTTTAGTTGAAAGCTGGTGTAAGCAATAGGAAAACATACAGTACAATGACTTAACAACTTAACAGGACATAACAGAAACCCATGACACACAGCTTAAAAAGAACTAAATAACAACATGCAAAGCAAAATAAGTTAATTATGAACCTATCGAAGTCAAACACAGGATCAGGTCTTCATATTCGTTGTTGTACAAGACACTTATAAAATAAACTATATGACAGGTTTATTAAAAATGTCAGTTTTGTCACGAATAGTACATTAAGAACATGGGAGAGATTAAAACATATTCTGGGGATAGAAATCACTGTTCCAAAGAATACACGCTTTTGGAATAACCCATCCGTCACCAAACAGAAGGAGGAACTGAAGTGGAGATCATGGAGTGACTGTTAGGCTGGGCTGTCTGGATTCAAGCGCAGACACAGAAAAAGGTCAGAACAGGTATTGAGGTTTATTGAACACAAAAAATGGAGTGATGCAGGTGCTGGATATCCCCTGGGGCTGAGAGCGGGCAGACAGGTGAGAAGCAGGTTTGAGAGAAGAACAAGGCTCAGACAGGCAGACTGGGCTTCCAGGGCTGTAGTGGGAATCTGGACACAAAAACACAAAAAATCAAAACAAGGCTTGCAACAGGTATACAAAAGAAAAGCAGTCTTTGAAAACACTGTGGCTGGCCGTAGCGAGTGTTACCACTTGGGTGAACGGACAATCTGGCAGAGACTGGTTGGAAGGCTGGGGTTTTAAAACTGGAGAGGTGATTGCTGGATGTGAATCAGGTGAACAGGCAGCCACAGGTGTCTTGACGAGGAGGGAGAGAGCCAGGAGCGCCACACCCACTCAGCACATGACAGACAAAAAACAAGGGAGAGGGGAGAGGGAAAACAGACAGCACCATGACAGTGACAAAGGATTACAACAACTATTGGAGATATTATATCTCATACCAGTATAAAGCCATTTGAACAATTGGTAATATAATTCAATTTAACTAATAAGGAACTTTTTAGATATCTTCAATTAAAGAACTGGATAACGGATAACTTTGACTTGAACTATAATAGGTCTACAGAACTCTCAGCTACTCAGAGGCTATTCCTAAACTCAGGAGAAAATAATAAATTAATAGGGAAAGTGTACAACACCTTATAGAAGCACAGGCAGATAATTATTCACTCCAAAAAATATATGAGGGTTGGAACAAAGATCTTAAAATAAATAACTCTGATATAAACTGGAAAGATTGCCTAAATATAACCAACGCCATTACCACCAATGAGAATCTGCGTCTTATACAATACCAGCTCATGACAAGAATATACTACACTAAATCAAAAATAAATAAATTTGTGTTTGTGTAAAATGTGGTATACACAAGGAGACAATAATACACGCTTTCTGGGAATGTGAGAAGGTTTGTAAGGGTTGGTTAGAGATCCAAAAATGGATGACCAACACTTCTATCTATTCTCTTCTCTTTCTGCTCTCAGCAAAGGCGGTTGCTTTCTCTCCCTCTCCCTCCCAGCCCTACCCTGCTTGCTATCTTGTCTCGTGTTGTCTTTTTAGAGACTCTCCCTGCAAGGCTCAGGCTCTACAAAACCCAAATTATGGAACTAATTAACTGGTCTCTCAGCGCAATTGACACTGTATTCTCGAGGAGGAGCACTGGTACGGGAGAGCCAGCATGTCCTGACGGAACGTTTGCTGCGGGGTATACGATGGACGGCTGGGAGAAATGGCGTGTCGTGTGTCTCTCTGCTCTCTCCGTGGAGGACGTTGAGGATATCTACCTATTCGGAACCATGATAACTGGACTGCTGCTGATTGGAGGATGCTTCGCCCTGGTTTATCGAGAAATTAAAAAAACTCTGGTCGCTGTCCAAAGCCCAAGGAAGCTGCCTGGCCTGACTGAAGCTGTTGAAAAAGCGATCAGTTGCAAACTGGGATTTTCAGTGCGCAAACTGGGACTATTAATCGCGTGATGGAATACAACATGGTAATGACCCGCGGCTTGGATACCATCATGAAGAAGGTCACTGATTTGGAATGAAAAATTGACCAGTTGAACGGATGAACAATAAAATGACTGTTAAATTAGAGCAGCCATTCGTGTAGCCCAAACAAATTTAATCTTTCGGCCCCCTTATCATGGACGGACTTGCCAAGGCCGTTTCTTGAAACAAACAGTCACCCTGTCGGGGCTCTGCAAGCGAGACGCTCTTGTTCCTCCCCCGTCTTACCCTCTGTCTGCTGATTGTTGTATCGGTTCTGGACTGTTCACGGGCGTCACCCCGGCAACGTGCTGTGTTACCGCTATAACATTCTGCGGACTGAGACACTAGTGGGCTGCCGGGCTGTGTGTTTCTCAGCAGACAGAACCCTACTCCGTGCAGTTGCTGAATCTGTCTTCATTTCAGAAGATTTTCGTCAGATTTTGAGAGACTAGTCACCTCATTCCGCTTGCCATTTCCGGGTGAGTCCCGACTGCCCTGCCGCTGACTGAACTCTCGGCTCGTTGGAGATGAACTGCGCCTCGCCTGTAAAGTAGACGAGAGCAAGCGACAGCAGCCGGGGACGGTGACAAAAATCTGCTCTCAAGTCAGACAGTTTCTAGCCGTTTCCAGCAGCCTTCAGCAGGACTAAGCCAAATTGTTGCTGCTGTTGTTCTGAAAGATATTAAACATTCTGAACTTAGCAGAACCTTTCCTTGTTTGGTTTTTTCTTCATATTTGCAAATTTAAGTGATTTAGCATTTAAATATCCATTATTATAAGCTTCAGTCTCAATTTAAAAAAGCAATTAATCACGATTAATTACAGCAAATTGTGCAATTAATTAGTTAATTTTTTTTAATCGATTGACAGCCCTAGTTATGTTATGTTCAGCAGTGCAAATGTACTGTTTGTGTGCTTACGTGCTGAGGTGTTTTTTCCTGTTCCCACACTCTTCTTATCTTTATGAGGATAGTCTGAGAGTTGCTTTTTTACTCCCTCTCCTGTCCTTGATGTCATGCTGTATCTGTCCCTGCGAGAGTTAGGAGAGCGTTGAGATGGCGCCGCATATTGCAACTCTGTGTGTCTGTGCATGTTGCTTAATGTGACGTGCACCTACGATACCAAGACACATTCCTTGTGTGTGTAAACGTACTTGGCAATAAAGCTTTTCTGATTCTGATTCTAAATCTAAATTGAATTCTAAGTCTTGAGCAGTATATTTCAAAACACAGACCAGCTAAAGTACCCGATTGGATGGATGGTCCTTTTCTCCTCTTTGGTATATAAAAAATTAATTTTACAATACTGGAAGGATACAGAGGCCCCATCGCTACAGCAATGGAAGGGACTAATGAAATATTTTTTAAGTATAGAAAAATGAATGTTTGAAGACTGGAACAAAAGGCAACAATTCAACAAGGTGTGGCAGGACATATATGAAGCCTTGTAAATTAAATGGCTAAGAAATAAGGACTAGGTATGTTGACTGAGAGCTGGAAAGTGTGTGTGTGTGTGTGTATGTGGGGGTGGGTGGGTTTGTGTGGCGTGGTGTGTATGTAAAAGTGGAGTGGAGGAATACTGTTACTAGTAGATGTATTCTGATTAGTATGAAAAGTTTGCTTATATGTATTACTTGTTGATGGACATAATAAAAATAATTATAAAAAGAATAAAAAATATGAGAGGTTGTTCTATCAGAGATCTCTAAATGAATCATGGCTATACTGTATTTTACTGTATGAAGTCATTCCATGCAGATATGATGAGATGTCCTTCAGCTGAGGAAAACCTGCAGTAAAAAGCAAACTATTGGAAGCAGAAATGGGAAACACCTGTCTAGTTGTGAATAGATAACTGTTGAAGAACAGGTTAATGTGACAACACACTCTTCAACACACCTGTCAAGCAGATAGACTTGGGGCTAACTGATTGTCAGTGGCACTGAATAGGCACTATAAGACTTTAAAAATTAACATAAGCTGGCAGTGATAGCTTACTGGACCAATCTAACTCTGTGCAACAAGAAAATGAACCTTTCAATATAATAACGGTCGTACTTCCAACATTGTGCAAACATGCCCCTCCGTAACAAATTATACTCTTGGCAGCAACATAGCACAGGAAGGATGCACTTTCTACCCGTTAATTAATTCCTGTTGTCAGCTAACTGTTTAGCAGCTGTGTATTATTAGATTTTTTCGCAGTAACCCCTAGAAAATGCCACATCTGTGGCTCGTTTTTTGTACGTTTAACGTAATAATACGCTTCTTTCTGAGAAACGTTCAAGTCTTTAAATACCTGTCAGAGCTGAATGTGGGCAGGTGAGGGTTTCAATGCTACAAAGTGAAGTTAACTCTTTACCATAAGATGAGCACAGAGCTGTATTGTTACCAGGAGACTGTTTGACAGAGTAATTATCATTTTTCACGTGTCTGACATCTATTTCTGGCCCACATACTGTATGTGTTCAAGTGATTGAAGAGTGTTAGGTCCATTACATTGAATAGACACGATGATGCTAAACCATTTGGCCATCATGATACTGATGCTTTGAAACCAATATCAAGTTGTTGCACCTTTGTAGTAAAGACCTACGAATCAAGTGTAATTACTCGCGTTAGCTGAGGCTAAAAGTAATACATTTGCACTTTCTTTTCTGAGATTGTGTGTAAAAAGACTTGGGGGAGCAATTGCAGAAAGATTCACTTTGAAGATTACGCATGCTTATGCAGAGTTGTCTGAACAGAAACATGTGGGGTAGATGATCTTGACAGGGAGATGCGCCACAGCTTTTCTTGGCTGCTAATTCTGCCGGGGAGATGGAACACAATTTTTCTTTTTGGCAGCTTTGAGTGTTTTTGTTGCAGAGCTTCTGACAAACTCAGGGGTGCTTAAGCACCACTTTATCCTCACTCTTTTAGACGTGGTTCCATCTGCTGTGGAGCGTCCCTGTCTAGGGACTACATCATAATCAATTAACTACAGTTTTTTTTTTCAGTATAACTCTTTGAGGAATCTTATCTGGTACACCTTAGCATATCCTTTTGAGCATCCTGGTACTGAGTGTGGAGAACAAATATGACTGTTTAGGAATGTTGTGTGTAAGAATATATTAAACATCATGCACTTACTTGCACCCAATTAAGTACTTCTAATTCAAATCATTTTATTTTACACAGTTCATCACATGTTGGCTAAATTTCAAATTACACCTGGTTTTACCTTTCATGCATCTTCATTATATCCCTAACTTGGGTCTGATTTCCCTAATGCCACATGTAATTGATAATGACAATGTTCCTCAAATGGATTTCAGACTTGTGTCTGTACACCATCTGAGAATAATTTCTTTAATTTTCTTTCTTGACAACACTCATACACGACTCAAATTTCCAGCCTCAGTAGAAAGCGAGAGTAGGTCAAGGTTTTCAATTGTTGTACAGACCTTCTGAGCTTACCTGCATCAACCTGCTCAAGCATACACCTCAGCGGGCCCAAAATGCAATTCTTTACACAAAATTCATTAGTGGATAGCGCTCTCCCCTGCCTCCCTCTTCTCAGCTCTCCCCTCTTTTGATGGAGTGCATTATAGGTCTGAATAGCTGAAAAAAGTATTTAAACTATCGACTTGTAGTCCCTTTGTGGTCATGTTTAAGATCCAACAAACAGATTTTTAGAGATTGTCCCCATATCACGATCTTTCTGTAACTTTATTCAGGTAGAATTAATTTTCTAAACCATATAATCTCTCCCCGTTTAGACAAAGGCTATTTTTGTGCAATTTATATTCCCCCCATCGGCCCATGTCTTCACATCGCTTCCCCTTCTGTTTTCTCTTTTACTCATCCCATGAGGCTAAGACAGGAGGTACAGCTGGGAGAATGCCATGCTGTCAGCACATCAGCAAAAACATTACTTTCATTAGGCCCCATTATATCACCACAGACATCCTTGTTAAAATGTCATTTGCTAATTCCTTTCGATACTCATTTCCACCCGGCTGTCCCAGCAGGATTAACGTTGTCATTTCTTGGGATGTGGAAAAAAACAAGCTGAAAGTTGATTAGCAAAAGGAGAGAGAGAGAGAGAGAGAGAGAGAGAGAGAGAGAGAGAGAGAGAGAGAGAGAGAGAGAGAGAGAGAGAGAGAGATTCTTCATTGATTATATCCATGACAGCCATATCTTGTTAAGTTGTCAATACATGACACACTAAAATGCCAACCCCTGTTTTTGTTTATTCATATTATTCAGACATGCTTTGTTTTTTTCTCCATGAATTGTTTCAGTCACAGTTAAGTAATCCCATGAATTTGAGTAATCAAAATCATTCGAATTAAATCATTTAAATTAATTTAAATTAGAGTTGTATTCATTGTGAAGGCATATTGACAAGTGGGATAAAATGAGCTTGTCAAAAGCATTCATCATGTTGACAAAAGTTGTTTTCGTTGTGTTTCGTGTTTTGTCTTCGGTATGTGAAGTAGATGGGTTGTGTTCAGTTATGATAAACATGCACTGTATGGCATCCGCTAGGAGCTATTACGAATATGAGTATTTCTGCTACCAACTAAAGAGTGTTGGAAGTGTCAAAACCACCAATACATAGCACATTAAAATGTATGATTTTCTGCTCTAAAAATAATGTAATATTCAATTGTTCACATCCCACTGCAACTCAAAGAACAGACATCAAAGTCACTCAGATTCATCCTAAGGGCACTGTGGATATCTGGACCAAACTTAATGTTAATCCATTGGGTAGCTGTTGAGATATTTTGGTCTGGAGCATGTGGTGAACCCATAAAAAGTCTAAACTCAGACTTAAAAAATAAAATAAAATCAAACACCACATATTTTAAAAGCTAAAGAAGGAAGTGAAATTGCCTTAATATTTTTGCTTTGATAGCAAGGAGGCGTTACAGGAGAACATGAGAATATTTTTAAACACAGTGCTGTTTTAAAACGCAGCAGCACTGAAAAACTTGTGAAGTCTGGATTTGAATGAAGAATAATTTAATTGACTTAAGTACTGGATTAAAATATGGAAAACGCTCTAAATTCAAATTACCACCATTAATTCCTTCTTTAAAACTATAGCGGACTAGATTTGTCTATTCTGGGTTTTAGGATGCTTCTCATGGATCTACCAGTTTTTCAAATAGCTCTGTGTGTATGCATTAAGCCCAATGTGTCTACTCTTTCCTGCCACATACGAAGCACATAGTAGATTGCTGTGTAAAAAGAAGCCCTCCTTCTGGATGGCTGCTTATTGAAGTGGGATAAGCCAGAAGCCTCAGTAGTTCCAAATAGGTTTGGGCCCCAGCGACAGCAAAGTACATTTCTGTGTCTGCAGGAGACACTATTGTTACCGTTCTATGGGACTGTTTTGCATCATCTGCAGAACACATGGGAAGACGTTTCTTTCTCAGAAAATAAATCAATCAAACACATTTCAGTTGAAATAAATAAAGTGCATTGGCTTGTTTTGGTGACAAGCCACAGATTATATGTACCTGCATAATACGTCATAACATAATGCATAAAAAGAGTATTTTTAAACCTTAATAATACGTGTCAATTCTTGTAACAACAGTCGTATGATAATAATGCTTTACAAGATCAAGTGTAACAATTGATCACATTTTTTTCCACTTGTTTTGCATGTGATGGGTGTCCTGGTTGCTTAGAGCATAAGACATTGTCAATGTAATGTAATTCGTTCAAGTCCAGCTGGGGATGTTTGTTGCATGTTGTACCAACAGACACTACGTTCTTATGTGCCTCAGACAGTGGCAAGTGATGTAACAATTTGTTGTAGGACAATATATTGTGTTGCTGTGAGTACACCTAATAAATAAGGCATTTTGTACTATTATGTCCCTATTGTGTCTAGGGGCAGAGGACAAACAATTAAACAAAACCCAGGGGAAAACCAAGGGAAAGACAGAAACAGTTCAAGGATAAATAAAATAATTTATTGTTAAACTGAACACAAACAACTAAAAGTAATATTCAAATAGAAGACGGGTAGTTTGTTACCACAAAAAGTAAAACTAAACAGCTAAGTCTTCCAACAAAGACACAAAAGAGGCGGTTCACACAACCACAATCGCAGTATTGCTTCACACAGCAACTCCCACATGGCTTCCTCAGTGAATTTTAGAACCTTTCTGGCTACATTAGAGCTGTTCAGTACATGCACAGTATGAACAAATCTTCAACACAGAGCCTTCAAAGTGAACTGACTGAACTGAACTGAATCACCTTTGTCACTGACTGACTGAATCAGTAGCTTTTAGCAGTAGAGCTCCACTTCCTGGTGACTCAGCACTGTTGTCCCCTCAGCTGTGATACTTTGCTTTGTGTTACTTCCTTGGTAAAAGCTTATTAAAAGACTGTGAAAACCAAAGAAACAACCATGATGTGATAACAGTCAGCAGCTAAGCTATAAATCACATAAACAATGCTAATAGAATGATATAATTCAATAATTAAATAACTGAACTTACACCGGACTGAAGACAGTCTGAATCAGCGCCGAATGTCGCAGCGGTATGAACGTTGATCAGATTGCTTATTAGCTTAAAAAAATTGACATGCGGTATAGTTATTGATTATGAATCTTTGATCTGAACAACTTGAATCATCTCTTTATCCATTATGGTTACAGAAAGCAACCTAATGCTCATAATAAAACCTCATAACGTTTTTAATGTAACTCAATGAATGATTACAACAATTTGTAAAATGCATTATGCATGTATTTGTGTGCAGGTATCTACAGTATGGCCCTCATGGAAATGTAAATAGGCTATAAAGCCTTGCTTTACACTACATTTAAATTGTGTCACTTAGATATTGTCCCACTAGCTATTGCCATAATGGAAAGATATTAGTTTTATATGTAAGGTTGTGAGGGAATAATAGATGCAATTTAGTTTGCAATTATTGTAAATGGTTCTTGACAAGAACATTAGGTACATGCCTAAAAAGTAAATGCAATGTTTTCATCATAACCCCACTTCAGCTCCAAGTGCTGAAACATGCAGTTAAGTAATCTGTGCCATTGTGAAACAGAATCAAGGCGTTGAATTTGACAAAAAACCTCTCTGCCTCTACTGCATAAAGGGAAAAAGCATGCTGTTTTCCTGTAATTTAACAGCTATTAGTTATCGTTGACTCTGAAGACAGACTTAAAGATAAACATAACACTGCAATCCACCACTTGTGTTATCATGTGGGGAAAAGGATTTGCAGTCTCAGTGGTTGCACAGGTTCATCGGTGCAAATTTCATCTGTATTCCCTTCAGTCGGCTCGAGGGCCCAGCACAAGGAGGTTGGCTTCTGCCTGCTGCTGCTGCTGCTGAATGATTTCTAACTGAAGCCAAGTGTTGCATGTATTCACATGGAGACGCACACAATGGCACAAGATAACATATCAATTATCCATGTCCCCCTCTGGAATATCAGACTCAGGAGATCTGAAAAATCTGAAAGGAGGAGAAGTTACATGCTAAAGCGGTCTTAAAAGGCACCAAATCTACAACTGATGTTCAAACACAGAAAATGGTGGTATTATTTTAGAAAGGTGGAAAATTAAAATTACAGTTAAAGATACAAATGTCCAGCCACATGAGCTTGAATTTTCATATATATATCTCTATCTTTTTTTTCAGTGTTGGAGGATTTTGTCTCACTCCACGAATCATGTATGTAAAGCACATTAGTGACTGAACACACTCTCTTCATCACAACCATCATCACATCGATCACTAATACCTGTCATTATTACTAACATCTCTGCTGTAATGATAGTGATTCGGTCTCACGGTGCCATAAACAGACACACTGCACTATAGACTTCCCTGTGACATTTCATATTTATGGCCATTGCTACTTTTTACTTCAGCTCTAATGGCTGACATATTCTTGACAAATTCCTGTCAGAAGATACCTGGTTTTGTTATAAGCACCAGCCCCTGTGATGAAGGCATCACCGTCTTATAATGATTTGATGTCACATCAGCAACCAACAGAAACAAAACTATCCTGATGTGTTGGATTTCTTTTTCTACTACAATGAAATATACATTCATCACAGACTCCTGTGAGAATCTTTCTGAATTTCAGATTTTGATCCTGACTGTATTAGAGGTAAAACTTGTCCTACTTTATTCCTGGATCAACCACAAACTCAACGTGACTTTACAGAAGATGTTTTGTGCTTTCATTTGTGCTCAATGTTGTATTGTTATTTGGTCAAGACTTAAATATCTCAACAAATATTGGATAGATTGCCATGAAATGTTGAACAGAGATGTATGGGGGATGAATCCTACTGACTGACTGACTGGTGATCCCCTGACTTTTCTAGTGCCACCATAAGGTTCACATTTGTGGCTTTCAGTGAAATGTATATTGGATGGATTGTTATGAAATTTGGTACAAACATTCATTCATTATACTGTTGACACCCCACTTATAATGGACGCCAGTATTTGGTTTTGGCCTCTGCACACCTGGGAGGAGAGTCAGTTTCCGTTAATGCTAAGCCTTGTCTGGACAAGCGACTGTCCTCTCCAGATAAAAGACAGCTTGTTTGCTTGTTCAAACAGCTTACTGTCTTGATAGTTGAGTGTGTCCAACTTAGATAATGAATAACAGTCTTTGCATCTTGTCTTGTACAAATAGTCAATGTCGATCTTTGTTTAACACAATCATGATCTTGATTATATCCATGACATGCCTATTTATATGCTTTGCTGTTTGGTAATTTTTGTAGTCTGGTTTTCTAATATAAATATTCCTGGTAGACTTTGAATAGAATATACTGTATCTGGATATGTGACACTCAGTAAATGAAATCCATACAGGCACATTAATGCAGTCAGATACTGACAACTATTTTTGCATCTGCTCTAATCATTGTGGCTATGTCTTTATATCTGTCATCACTTCTTTTTTTTCAGTGGCAATAAATGATGCATTGGTGACAGATTCCTGGCAGAACACGCCTGGATTTTTGATGCTCTGCACTGTGAGAAGAAGCCCTAATGATGAAGACATCACTCTTGTTTTTTTTTCGGAATGTTTCCAATGTGTCCACATACCACAGCATCAGCGCACAGAAACTGACTGTGAAGCAGCTCCCCTTGTCCTTACTTGTTACTGTACCATGGTTTTTCTTCTGGATGCTGTGAATGATACTTGACAGGGTATTCTGGTTCTGTGTTTACAACAGTCAGTCTGAAATATCAGACTTGATGCTGAGGACACCGTCTCCTCTACTTTATTCTTGGTCGGTTTGCTCACTGCTTTCATCAAGACTAAAATATCTCAACACTATTGGATGGATTACAATGGCATGTGGTACAGATATGGATGATGCCTGAAGGACCCTAAGTTTTCATTTATCCATTAGAATAATTCAACATCCAGTATTTTGTATGGACATTCATCGGTCAAACTTAAAATTTGTCCCGTATATACATTCCCATTAGCCTCGGTCACACTTTGTGTTTAGTGTTAATTACATGATGTCCGCAAGCATGCTAACATGCTAAAGTGAGATGGTAAACATGGTCAACAAAACCTGCCTCAAATCAGCATGTTAACATTGCATGCAGATATTGCCATTTAGCTCAAAGCACTGTTGTCTTTAAGTATAGCCTCACACAGCTACCAGCATGGCTGTAAGACTCTTAGGACCCTATTTTAACGACCTAAGCGCACATTGTGAAGCGCCTGGCGCAGGTGCGTTTAGGACGTGTACAAATCCACTTTTGCTAGTTTAATGGCGGAAAAAAGGGTCAGTGTGCCAGGCGCATGGTTCAAAAGGGTTGTACTTAGTGTCTTAATTAATCATAGGTGTGTTTTGGGCGTAACATGCAATAAACCAATCAGAGTGTCATCTCCCGTTCCTTTTAAGCCAGGCGCGTTTGTACCTTGGCACATTGCTATTATGATGGCGGATTTGCTAAGCAGGAAGGAGAGATTTTCAGGAGAAGAAACTGATCTGCTCATGCGTGAAGTGAAAGCGCATGAGCAGATCATAATACTATTTCACATTGTAATATTTTTATTTTTTATCTTCTGCATGTTTGTGTGCTGCTGCGCGTCCCTGTGTGTGTAACCAGCATAGTGTGCGCACGCTGTGCACGAGCCTAGGTGCTTTTTACTAATGTGCTGTTAAAATAACAATGAAATCCTGCGTTATTGACTTTAGACCAGGTTTTTGTTGGTCAGTGGCACAATCACTTTCCGCTGCCTCAAGATAGCAATACGCCAAGAATGCACCTGACAACTGCGTCAGTCTTAAGCTAGCAAAGACACCTGCGTCGGGCTTTGCGCTGAGCCGGGTGCAAGATACGGTCCTTAGTCTTCTTGTGAAAAAATGACCACGAGTCTTTGTTTTCCCTACACAAGAAGGTTGGCTCTTGGTCTGCTTAAATGTCATTAAAGAAATTAAGAAAAGATCCCACACACCAGGTAGTATCAGGTAGTATTCTATTGATAATCAGAAGTCTAGATTTTTCTCATGTCTTTTGAGCTATTCATACATAATGCAACAATAAATCTTGTATGCATTTTAGTCCTCCAGTTTTTTTCTTTAAAAGTATCTTTAACAATCACAGATGGTCTTGATAAAATGAAAACATTATCTTTGCAGTGAGAGAGCTGTTCTCCCACCACAACCAAACAAGCAGCTGATTATGATCCGCATTGCCAATGTACGTTTTAGTCGTTTGATTCTTAGCTAATACCAAGACAATTTCTCCTCTGGGTAAAATAAACATTTTAGAGCTTCTTTATTTAACCAAAACCAAAGCGTTTCCATAGTATGTCATTAGTTGCCCAACTGTAATCCAGACGTTAATCCTGTTTTCACTAAAACCATTTACTTGCCTAAACTTCACGGAATCTTTTATGCCTTACTTCAAGGCAATTTTAATATGCCAAACAAGTGACAGTGGCACGTCCAGCTTGCTGTTATCCCATTTGTTGAGTAATTTAATTATTATTTAATCCACAACACATAATCCCTCTCTGGATTTGTGTTTATTTACTGGTAATGTAGGACAGTTGTGGTACACAAAACTGAGTTTTGAAATAAAAAGTGTAGAAATGGTTAAACAGTCAACACTTACATTTTTATTACATATTATAATATGACTTTGTTATGACATTTTATACTATACCATGACTTTTTATGACTTTTTTATGACATATTAAACTATGACTTTTATGACATATTTATGACATACTATACTATGACTTTTTATGACATACTATACTATGATTTTTATGACATATTTATGGAATACTATACTATGACTTTTTATGACATACTTTACTATGATTTTTGACATTTTTATGACATACTATACTATGACTTTTTGCAACATATTTATGACATTATACTATGACTTTTTATGACTTATTATACTAGCCCTTTTCACATTTTTATGACATTCTCTGTATACTATGATGTTCTTATGACATACTATACTATGACTTTTGGAATTTTTTATGACATACTATACTATGACTTTTTGAAACATATTTATGACATATTATACTATGACTTTTTATGACATACTATATTACTTTTTAATCACAAACATTACTATGACGTTTTTGACATTTTTATGACATACTATACTATGGCTTTTTATGACATACTATATGACTTTTTTATGACATATACCATGACTTTTTTTTAATATTTTTTATGACATACTATACAATGACTTTTTATGGCATTTTTATGACATACTATACTTTTTATGACATATTTATGACATACTATACTATGACTTTTTATGACATACTAAATGACTTTTTTTATCACATTATAATATGATTTTTTTTAAATATTTTTATAACATAGTATACAATGACTTTTTACGACATAATATAATTTGACTCTATTGTTACATTTCTTATGGCATTTTATACTATGACATTTTTGACATTTTCATGACATGTTATACTATGACTTTTTATGACTTATTATACTAGCCTTTTTCACATTTTTATGACATTCTCTGTATACTATGATGTTCTTATGACATACTATACTATGACTTTTTGCAACATATTTATGACATACTATGACTGACATATTATACTATGACTTTTTATGACATACTATATGACTTTTTTTATCACAAACATTACTATGATGTTTTTGACATTTTTATGACATACTATTACTTTTTATGACATTTTTATGACACACTATACTATGACTTTTTATGACATACTTGACATTCTACTATGACTTTTTTAAGTCTTTTTTCAACATACTATATTATGACTTTTTTATGACTATTTTCGAATACTATACTATGACTATTTTCGAATACTATACTATGACGTTTTACGACTTTTTTCGACATACTATACTATGCCATTTTATGACTTTTTCTGACATACTGTACTTTTTGGACATACTATATTATGACTTCCTATGACTTTTTATGACTTTTTCGATATACAATACTATTAATTTTTTCAACATACTATACTATGACTGTTTTTGACATACTATACTAAGAAGTTTTTTGACATACTATGACATTTTTACTTTTTTTTTTTTTTGGGTCATACTATAGTATGACTTTTTTCGGCATACTATACTATGACGTTTTATGACTTTTTACGACATATTATACTATAACTTTTTTCGATATACTATACTATGACTTTTTATGACATTATGTTATGACTTTTTCATGACATCCTATACTATGACTTTTTATGAAATCTTTATGACATACTATAATATGACTTTTTTATGACCTACTATACTATGACTTTTTTCTACCTACTATACTATGACTTTTCTATGACTTTTTTTTTACATATTATACTATGGCATTTTTCCGACATACTATACTATAACTTTTTGACTTTTTTCGACATACTATACAATTACTTTTTTGACATTTTTATGACATACTATACTATGACTTTTTTCGACACACTATACTATATTTTTACGTCTTTTTCGACACACTATACAATGACTTTTTTACGACTTTTTTCAACATATTATACTATGACTTTTTTATGACTTTTGTCAATATACTATATTATGACTTTTTACGACATACTATACTATGACATTTTATGACTTTTTCCGACATTCTGTGACTTTTTTGACATAATATACTATTACTTTTTTAACATACTGTACTAAGACATTTTTTGACATATTATACTATGAGTCTTTTTTCAACATACTATATTGTGAATTTTTTATGACTATTTTCGTATACTATACTATGACTATTTTCGAATACTATACTATGACATTTTCGACTTTTTACGACATACTATACTATGACGTTTTTGGGCATACTATATTATGACTTCCTATGACTTTCATACTATACTATGACTTTTTATGACTTTTTCGATATACAATACTAAGACATTTTTTGACATACTATGACATTTTTACGACTTTTTTTGGGTCATACTATAGTATGACTTTTTATGACATATGTTATGACTTTTTCATGACATACTTAGTATGACTTTTTATGAAATTTTTATGACATACTATAATATGACTTTTTACGACATACTATACTATGACATTTTATGACTTTTTCCAACATTCTGTGACTTTTCTGACATAATATACTATTACTTTTTTAACATACTGTACTAAGACATTTTTTAACATATTATACTATGAGTCTTTTTTCAACGTACTATATTAGGAATTTTTTATGACTATTTTCGAATACTATACTATGACGTTTTACGACTTTTTTCGACATACTATACTATGCCATTTTATGACTTTTTCTGACATACTGTACTTTTTGGGCATACTATATTATGACTTCCCATGACTCTTTATGACTTTTTCGATATACAATACTATTAATCTTTTCAACATACTATACTATGACTGTTTTTGACATACTATACTAAGAAGTTTTTTGACATACTATGACATTTTTACGACTTTTTTTTTGGGTCATACTATAGTATGACTTTTTTTGGCATACTATGACGTTTTATGACTTTTTACGACATATTATGCTATGACTTTTTTCGATATACTATACTATGACTTTTTTGACATTATGTTATGACTTTTTCATGACATACTATACTATGACTTTTTATGAAATCTTTGACATACTATAATACGACTTTTTAATGACCTACTATACTATGACTTTTTTCTACCTGCTATACTATGACTTTTCTATGACTTTTTTTACATACTATACTATGGCATTTTTTTTACGACTTTTTTTGGGTCATGCTATAGTATGACTTTTTATGACATATTATGTTATGACTTTTTCATGACATACTTACTATGACTTTTTATGAAATTTTTATGACATACTATAATATGACTTTTTTACGCCATACTATAATATGACTTTTTTATGACCTACTATACTATGACTTTTTTTCTACCTACTATACTATGACTTTTTTCTACCTACTATACTATGACTTTTTTTTACATACTATACTATAGCATTTTTCCGACATACTATACTATAACTTTTTGACTTTTTCCGACATACTATGCAATTACGTTTTTGACATTTTTATGACATACTATACTATGACTTTTTTCATTATACTATACTATGACTTTGTTCGACACACTATACTATATTTTTACGACTTTTTTGAAAAACTATACAATGACTTTTTTACGACTTTTTTCAATATACTATACTATGACTTTTTTCGACATACTATACTATGCCATTTTATGACTTTTTCAGACATACTATACTATGACTTTTTTATGACTTTTTCGATATACAATACTATGAATTTGTATTTGACTGTTTTTGACATACTATACTAAGACATTTTTACAACTTTTTTTGGGGTCATACTATAGTATGACTTTTTATGACATATTATGTTATGACTTTTTCATAATATACTATACTATGACTTTTTATGAAATTTTTATGACATACTATAATATGACTTTTTTACGCCATACTATACTATGACTTTTTTCTACCTACTATACTAGGACTTTTTTCTACCTACTATACTATGACTTTATTCTACCTACTATACTATGACTTTTCTATGACTTTTTTTTACATACTATACTATGGCATTTTTCCGACATACTATACTATAACTTTTTGACTTTTTCCGACATTCTATGACTTTTTTGACATAATATACTATTACTTTTTTAACATACTGTACTAAGACATTTTTTGACATTTGATTTATTTGTCTTTTTTCATCATGCTATACTATCAATTTTGACTTTTTTTCACCATACTATACTATGAGGTTTATGACTTTTTTGACATACTATACTAAGAAATGTTTTGACATACTATAACATTTGTAGGTCTTTTTTCGACATACTATACTATGATTTTTTTTTGTCTTTTTCTGTTTATTATCCAATAGTATAATAGTATAACAAAGAAAGTAGCTATTCTGCATTAGTTCTTTTACTTTTACTTTTGATACTTTCACTACATTTTGTTCCTCATACTTTCTTACTTTTACTGAAGTGAAATTCTGAATGCAGGACTTGCAATTTTACTTTATTTCAATACTTCGTCCACCACTGCAAAGGTCAAACTAGCCTCGATGATGAAAATATCACAGGTGTGTCTCTGCTTAAACACGGCTGGTTTAGCGCCAGTCATGCATGTCATGCAAGTCAGAAGTGACCTATATGTGATGAGGTTTTATACCATGGCGATGGAAAATACTTGTTTGTCTGATTGACTGGCAAATGTCCCTTCAATTGTACTGTATAACTTAATGCCTCAGTCAAACGTCTCTCCACCTTTGTTAAAAAACCCTCTGACACACCTATTTCTTGGTCGTTTGATGACCATGTAAGATTTCTTTAGAAGTGTTAGTCGCTTGTGTAATCAGGCACATGAAAAACACCATTTAAACTTGTGTTTCAGGTGAAATATGAATATATCGGATTTTTAAAAGCAAAGTGTGACGGATTAAAATGTATTTGTTCAATGGTCTAGTTTAGCGCACTAGTTTTTTTCAGGCACCATGTACAAAAAAAACTTGACCCTCAGACTGTGATTTACTGGTAGCTACTTGCTAATTTTCATCGGCAGGACAGATAGACACAAACACCACTACTATTAGTGCAATTGTACTGCATCCATATATGTGGCTTTGTGTAGACAAAAATGTATTTAACCTCATCTGGACTTTATCTAAATATGAGACACTTGTAAAGATGTGTAATGGGGCCAATGTGAGTATTTCTCTTCAAAGTTTGAGTTCTGAATGAACTGTTGTCAGTACAAGAATGCAAGGAAAAGCAGCAACTAACTTGATTTGTTTTAGGGAGGTACATTCATTCATGGTTAGAATTAAAATGTAGTGAAGATAATATGATGACTTGAAGTTCAATGAACGCTGATGTCTTCCCTTCTCTACTCCGTTTTGATTCATAGGAAATTGAAGAAGGTGTAGACAGGATGGTAATTGTCTGTGTGATCAGATTTCCCTACCTCACTGATGTCTGGCTCCAGGAAGTCTTTTATTCTGCCTTTCACCCCTTTCTGTCACTCTGACACTGACGGATATTGTATTGACTGCGTCCCTCAGTCGAGCAAGTAATGGTCATGGATTGTTGGAGCGTGTTGAGCACAGAAAGACAATAGATAACATTAACTTATACAGGAGTGAAGGCCAGCTCATCAGTGGACTGGGACCATAGATGACAATGTCTGCCAGGTGGGCAGGGACAGGGGATTTCACATCGCAGACTTGTTGCAAATGTCCAGTAATTCTCGAGATGCTGAAATTGTCACTTTGTCTCACCTTGTCAGCTATAACACTTCTAAGGTGGATTGACAAGTGGTAAGTGTGTGTGTTTTGGAGGTCTTGTTGGAAGAATGTGATTAAATACCATGAACTCTAGTCGTCTGCGAGGTGGGCAGAGATGGGGGATGGATGTCGCAGATGTGGACTTGTCACAAATGTCCAGTAAATGTCCTACGGTTTTCTATGGCAGCATTTTTTTTTTATTAAATACTACACAGTTTTCCTGTTTTTTACATATAGGTTAGGTTTTGTTCCTAGTTTCTTTTCAGTAATGTCTTGGAGACAGGCTTTCTGAGCACAGTAGCCTAGCTACTGATTTTAAACTGAATGGTAGGTTGTCTACTGTCCAACTAGCAGTCTAAAGCCCAAAGATATTCAGTTTACAATCATAAGAAATATAAACAAAAAAAAGATAATCGATTATCAAAATTGTTGCTGATTATTTTTCTGTCAAGTTGTTTCAGCACGAGTGAATTGTTTCAGTTTTCAAGCAAAATTGCCAAAGATTCTCGGTTTCTGTTTCTCAAATGTGAGGATTTGTTGCATTTCTTTGGGTTTGGACTGAGAAATTGTTAAAAGCATTTCCTTTTTAGACTTTTTTTGTGACATTTAAATACAAAACTATAATTCAAGAAGGTAATTCACAGATTAATCGATATTGAAAACAATCTTTAGACACAGGAAACGACTGATTTTTACAATATATTTAATTCAATTTTTTCTTACAAAACAATTCCCTCATAAACCAGAACACACAAAATGCATAAAGAAAACTGTACAGTCAGTTTTGTCATGTCAGAACATGTTCTAAACATGAACAATGTTATCTACAACAGTGTTTCCTATCAATGTCTATCATACCAAGCAGTTCAGCTCTGCAGCCCCCTTACTTGAGGAGAGGTACGGATCCAAACAAACAACATGAGCTAGCCAATAACGTAGTTCTATCAGCAAGCACAGGTGCAGTCTTTTTATTCGTGCTCTCCTTGGCTCTAGTAGCGATGTCACACTGCTGAATCAACCTTAAGAGATAAGCTGACGGACGTGACGATGAGAGGGCGGAAAAGTGACTTTTTTTCACAAGCAACTGTAAACTGTGTGTGACTGTGAGAGATCAATGATGATCTGGTCGAAGGTCTATTTTCATTACATGCATGTCTCAGAGCTGTCCGACACTGTAGATGACTCAGTTCGAGCCACTGGGGAGTGATTTTGGATTGGATAGTGACTTTAGGAAGCATCAGAGCCTATTTAAGATTATTGTTTTCATTGATACAGTGAGAAAACTGGGCTACCAATTTGACAAATTTCCATTCAGTAATCATACATCTGATAGTACATTTCTCTCCTCAGTGCAACAGTGGTCTATCATTAAGCCATTGCTTTCAAAAAGTTCAAACGGGCTTTCTTGCCAGAACATATTTTCATGGCAGATTAGCAGCAAATACCTAAATCACAAACAAGAACAACAAATTTGCTTCACTCCTGTATTTACTTTATTCTTTTCTCACACAGCTTGGTTTCTACCCTACACATTGTATTGAGGGAGTTACAGGCACAACTACGTATTAGGAGATGATGATTAATATTTATTTTGGGCTGCTGTTTGTTTCTGGGAAAAACAGATATACTTCATTCACAAGACTCCAGTTGGATCTACAGTTATTTCTGATCTGTGTATGGCCTTCAGAGATAAGGATGAGTTTAATCTCACATCTTTCGAACATGTTTGGCGCCGCAAAAAAGGTCAACAACTGCCAAATCCTAAAGGCTGTGAGTATTTGTACAAGAGAGCTTCCCAAGATCATCCTCGTTCCATGAAGGGACTGAGCGTTAGTGCTAATGTTTCTGTAGTCCACTGTTGTAGTTGATTTCATTTAACAGGAAATTGACATTGTTTTTCTTTTGATATACTTCTTTTCTTCTAGCTAATTTGTGCTGGCTACAAAAACCCATTTTAACCCAATATCTATGAGCCATTAAGTGTGACATCTGAGCTAAGTATTCACTACTGTCAAGAAGCAGAGATGTTAAAAAGACTATGATTCCAGTAATTTCCATCTTGCTGCTATGATTCCAGTAATTTCCATCTTGCTGCTAATGGATCATCATGATGATTTGTGTAAATGGCAAAAGCAAATTACACAGAAGACAAGTCAACCACAGAGAGACCATATCTGACAGAGTTGCTGGTGTTTATTAGGTTAATGCCTTAAGACTAGAATAGACTAGATTATTACTGGGTTTTTCAAAGGTAGGTATACAATTTAGAATAATAATGACAAAGAAACCTCTTTTTTTAGTAATTTAACAATCAATAGTATTCCTGAAAAAAGGAATAATGTTTAAAATAGCACCTATTGCTTAATATCTGTATAAAGTATCCCTAGTTTTGAAACAGGCTGCTAGGTTTAAAGATACAGCATATTCGTTTCCTGTGCATATGTGGTTCTTATGCAGATACAAATGACAAATCCGAAAAAAAAAACAAGTTTTGTTCGCCGACTAGACAGAAACCAATAAAAATATATTGTGTTACAGTCCTTTAAGTGGAGCTGAATAACTACCACGTGGTAAGTATAGTCTACCTGCCTTGGAGTTTGATCTTGATGCATGGCTCTCTGGGAGGAAGTATAAATGCTCACAGCCAGTCAGATAGCGGAGTTGATGACACTTTGGCACAGCCTCAGCATATGGGGTCAGCGTCAACCGGAGTTATAACCCTGAGGGAATCTACTAAGATGCATTTTCAGGCTCTGCAGCACAGAGGTGTGCTGCAGGTACAGAATGAATGTGAGAGACAGCGGGGGATAGATTATACCATCGCAAGAGACCACAAGATGTACTGGTCATTTCTGTTTAGGCTTCCTCTGTGAGCAAAACATCCATTAACGACTAATGGACCAATCAGGCTCTTTGGATAGACAATGTAAAACAGATGGTATTACACATATGCATAAAGCCAACCTCTGCCGGCATGAGGAGAATGAAAGCTTTCAAAGGGAGAATACAGTACAATACCATCACAAAGGCGAATAAACGGATGGGTTGGTTGGTAGCTTTTAAAAGGACTCAGATCACACAACACTAAGGACAGACGGACAGTTTGTGGTGATTATATGCAGCACTGATGAAAACGACAAACATTGTTGAGATGAACAAAATCGGAAAGCTTTTTACTCTAAAAAAAGTGAGCATTGTGCATAGTTCATAGTTTGTTAATAACCCCTCTTCAGGTACCTATTTGCTGTGATAACATGGAAGGAAGTGCAATAATGTACAATTCTGTATAGTTAAGTGCACATAGATCACTGTTGCACTGAACGGCATTGACACTTTCTCCCAACAGAAATATCACAACAGGGTTTCTTTATGTTTTCTCAATTACTCTATTTTTAAGTGTACTTTTGTTACAATAAACCCAGGCATGTATCCCTCTCGCTCAGTCCCAGGGTTGAGTCCACAACTTATGTTCACATAAATCTTTATATTAGGTAATTTAGCCTGATCTTTCATTTCTGTCTGGCCATAATCCTACGTCTCCGGCTTTCTTTTTTTCTAGTTTACTCATACCTCACCGACCCAGACAACTGTGTTACCTCTCTTGATGTCTGACACCTCGCAGTGCGGCGTTCTCTGTTTGCCGTTCAGGACAAACAGGGACTCGGCTGACGGTGTCACCAGGTACTGTCCGAACAAACCGCTGGAGACCACTACTCTGTTTGGGCCTCCCCAGGGCCAGGCTTGGGGGTCCAGGGGCTCCTTGAGGCTCCGGAGGAGCTCAGTGACGCCTGAGGACAGATCGGCAAATAGCAGGTCCGTGCCTGAGCCTGAGGTGGCGACTACCACATGCTGGTTGGACTCTGTAAAGGAAGGCTGGAAAGCCAGATCAGAGACAGCTACAGGCTCGTCAAGTTCCTGGTTCAGACCCAGCTCTCCCTGGAATGACACTGTCTGTACTATCAGCTTTGAGCTCTGCTGGTCAGGTGTCACAATGTAGCGGCCATCCGGCGACACAAACGGCTGCCCTGTGATGTTTAGATTTGGACCAATCACTGCGTCCGTCACGCTGTCGATGAGGAGCTGGGGCGGGGCTCGCAGGTGACTCTTGCTCTGGCACTGGACGAAGTAGAAGCCGCTCAGATGTGTGTAGGCCATGCTGACGGGTATGCAGCTGTAGTTCTTCAGGCTGATGGTCTTGACGCGGTGGAGGGTCTCCAGGTCAATCTTGTGTACCGCAGGTTCGTTTTTGAGGAAGACAAAGGCAAACCTAAATCGACAAAGTTCAAAGGAAAGGTTAATAGCCTTTCTAGTTTTGAGGGGGGGCAGTGATTAACACACATTGAGATTCTCATTAGGGATTCTCATTTGCTCTTTACTCCTTCACTGCAGAAGCTTTTGAGGTCGGAGGTGGCTGAATGTGTGCAGGTGTGTGTGTGTGTGCTCTTTTACCTAACGTGGGTGATGATGAGGTTGGTTGGAGGAATGAAGAAATCGTTGACCCTCTGGAAAGTTGTGCGGATGGCATGATGTACTTCTCCCACACTGGCTTGAGGAATTATCTGGTAACAATGCATAAAACAGAATGAATACTAAATACCTATGAAAAAGATTATAACCATGATATGGACAGCAACATTTTCCATTTTACAGTCTGTTGGCAGCAGAGACCGTCAAAACAAGTAACTATATACGGGGAACATTTCTACCAAATAAGAATTTTTGTCTCCATTGACCACTTTTTAGAAAACAATTACAGATTATTATGAAAATAGTTACTACAATTTTGGCCATTTTAGAAATATGCAGCACTGACACACAAATCTCAGAGTTAAATTTGTGCTGTCCCAATGCTGTAATATTGTCTGAGAGCTCTTCTGCCTGCATAGAGAATAAAAGCCATTCTACCACCACAATACTAAAGCCAGACTGATACTGGATTAAGTTAGATATTTTTGAGACTTTTAAAAATGTTATGATATCATTGTTACATAAACAAACAACAAAACATGTTATAGAAATGTGACCAAGATATATACAGATTTTACATTTTTTGGAAAATGAACTCAGTACTTTCCGCTATGTAACAGTAACATGTTTCTGAATAACCTCATACAAGTCTTTGGCATCTAGTTACTTATAAGCTAATTTAACCACACATTTGTCGTCAACAGGAAACTACAGAGGGAGAATCTTCTCTTTACCTGCACTGAATGTAGTGCCTCTTATTAATAGGACCAATATAATAGATTGGATGAATCTTAAGGGGTTCAATTATAAGGATACAGTCTTTGTTATAACAGTGAGTTTGGACACAAGATATTTATTATCTGAACAATGCACAATCCTTTCCTTCATTCTAATCAATAAATGAGACATACTTTCTGTACATGGTGAGAACCACTGTTACATAAGGATTAAAGTTTAGTGTATAAAGCCAGACTGACCAGTCGGCCAGGCTGACATTTATCCCCAATGAATTGTATTGGTGAATATGCCAATAGTAAGTAAGAAATTGCAGTGCATAAATGTCAAAGAAATGTTAATTGAATGTTAATTTAGAAAAAAGGTATCTCAACTATATAGTCTGTCCATCACAGAATACTGACAAATTAATATTTCAGCTGTTACAATTAATTATAGGGATCCTTATGAAAAACTCTTAATTTTTAAATTCTCAACTATCAATATCGGTATCAGCGTCAAAACTCCAGTATTGGTTAGGCTACAGTTAAGTGTCCTGCTCAAATTAAAATCTGACTGTTGGGTTAAACCTGTGACCTTTTTAGCTTCATCAGAATAAAGGCTCATATCTCAGGTCTTAACAGCCGGAGCTTGTGCAAGTGACATGCCCATATATCCTAGAACAGATAAACATCTACAGTATATGACTTGAGCTGATGAAACGTGGCCCCGTCTCCGTTCTCTGATAAAGCATCTTATTCAAAGATGGTTGTCTTAGAAGCACACAGCACAATATAAGCCCCATCTGTCATGTCATACACCTGGCACTGAATCAGCAGGTTTGTAAAGTGCAAGTGGGGAGTGCATACACTTTTGATGGACTCCCGATTCAACGCCTCGTCCATGACACATGCTTCATCATGCATGCCTGCATGATCAGGTCACAGTCAAGGACAAGTGGTGTTGTTTATGGGACCGACACATGTAAGGGAAACATTTATTGAAAGCAACCAGTCAACTTCTGCTCCTGCTTCCAGAGTAAAACTAGCTCTTTTCCTTCCGATTGTACAGACTTTATACTCTCAGAGGAACTTGGCTTATTGAAGCGGCTCTAGGTTTAGACACCTAGGCAAATGTTGCTGGAGAGCATATAGAATATTATTTTAAAAAGGAAGGAACTAAGCATAAAATCTATTTTGATGTCTACGCCTACAACACTAAAGCTGAACCTCTACCTGATGCCCAGTGGGGGGGCAGACTCCACACTCCTTCCTATCAAATGCAAGGAAATAAAAATAGCAGTTTAAGTTGCAGAGTTGTTGTGTTGCACCACTGCAATACTCCTCAAAAGCGCCCTCTCTTTCTCCATCTTCCTGACTATCTCATCCATTTTTTTAACAAAATAGATCTGCCAGTTTTTCACTGCTCGTCAGACGTGAAAAGAATCCTCATTAAAAAAAAAAAAAAGTCATTACAACAGAATACAATGACGGCAGTTAATGAGGTTCAATGTAGTATCGCTCATGTATTATTAGGCAGCTGCTGTGGTCTCCAGGGCTGCAGGTGCTCTCAACTTAATGCCACTGGCTTCTCTTTGTCATCGCTCATGCTTGGATTTCATATCCACACACTCAGCAACGAGGCCCAATTGAGTTTTACTTGCCCCTGCCTTGCTGGCTGCCCTAATACCGGAGGGGGATTTGGTTCTGACTGAGTAGCTTTTGCTTTTCAACAACATTCACTCTACAGAAGCCTTAAGTAGCTTTTTCTTTTTGCTTTCCCATCTAACTACAGAGCACCCATATAAAATGAGACTCCTCAAATGCTCCAGTGTATTTGTGTAATTTAGGAAATTCAATAAATCTTACAAGGCACACACGTATTTTTTTTTTTTTTTCGTACACTGTCAGAATTACTCATCTTGTTGCTCCTGTAGGAGCAATAAAACACATTATGGATTCCCTGGAAGACTCAAAGGTTTGTTGATCAATGTTAAGATCAATGCATAATTTAAAAAACTAATACTTTGTGTTTTACTCCTCCATGTTTATGTCACAAGATTAATGATGGCATGAATAAGAAATACAGGAGGAGACAGATGTTTGCTGACATGCAGATCAGCTATTCATGTATTATACTCTAACACTAAATAATTTTTTATTAGTTGCCATCCAATGTCTGCAGATTCATAGTCTTGTTAACTTGTTCTTTCATCAGATATTTATTGTTTTAAGTCATGTTTTTAAAAGTTATTTTCTATTTTCTTGCTTTATTGAACAGCTTACAGTACGAATGCAAGAAAGGACCAGTGAGATTGCAGTTATATGGTCTTATCAGATGCCCCTGATTTGTATAATACATTTGCTATTATTAGACTGTTTATTAAGGTAAAGTTATAGCAGAAAAAAATTCATTGGAGAAGTTCATTTGTTTTAAGTTTTTGTAGAAAAACATGTTTATATTTCTAAGTAAAAAAAAACTGTTTTGTATCAGTCCCGACATTCAGGTATTGCATCGCCACTCACTTCAACTTAGAACTATTGTATAAAATAATGTGTAAATAATATGGCATTTTGCAAAACAAAGTAACAATGTCTTTCACACAAAAGAGAGAGAAGACTGACAAGTGACAAGTGAAATGGAAAAACAAAAAAAACATGAGGAAACAGGGATAAACCAAATAAAAAAATAATAATTAAATACCGTTTTACGAAATTATGTAACTGTGAAAGAAGATGATTTTGCCAGACTGAATTTGACAACATAAATGTATTATTATAATCAGCCTTAAACATATTTGGCAAACCTCATAGAGAGATAAATGGGGAGAAAACAGATGGGAAATACTGTGTCCTTGTGTGCACAAAAAAAAAGAAAAACAAAGTGCCCGTGAGTTAAATGTCTTCTTGGCACGTAGAAGCAGACTGGACTGACGGTCTGAAAGGCCACGTTTCTCTCTGCCCGGCAGAGATTCCTCCATTTGTCTTCTCTAATGAATTGACAATCACACTCCCTCCGATGTTTACACAAAGATATTGAGCCATCCTAAAACTTAGCTACTTAAAAATACCACAAACACCAAGGTGATCACACACGCACTCACAAATGCACACTTATACATCATGAGCACACAAATTGAAATGCGCAAACACAGACACACACTCATACACATGCGATCTGCTGAAGCGAAGCCGTGCTGCTGGTAGTGACAGGCTGCTGAACAGGTCAATTACTTTCAGTCCAAATGATAATGACATGATCAGACCATTTATTTGTGGTGTGATCCACATGGC
Organism: Perca flavescens; assembly: GCF_004354835.1. Lineage (NCBI taxonomy): Eukaryota > Metazoa > Chordata > Actinopteri > Perciformes > Percidae > Perca > Perca flavescens. The sequence goes on from NC_041343.1 coordinate 23,186,746, forward strand.
CTCCAATCCATTATGCAGTTTCCCCGCAATTGCATTTTTGAGCGATTCATCCCCTGCTCACTAATTATTCATTACTCCTGAAGAACTGCAGGAAGTGGGGAAATGAATAAAATGAAAAAACACAAAAATGTGTTTTCTGCAGTTCAGGCAGCAGCCATAAAATGGAGAAATGTTATGCAAAGCTGCTCTCTGCTACTCTGATTGTTTCAAATTATATGAGGAGTGAATGTTTTTGCCTGTGATGAAAAACTATTTTTGATGGAATTTTCTGCTTTATTTAAGACAAGAACCTCTGAGAGAAGTTTAAAAAACAACTCCAACATAAACACCATGAGTGTACACCTTAACTGAGACAGCTACACAGAAAGAAATCCCCTGCTAGTACATTTACACTTCATAAAGAAAAGGTGCAAAACTGAATGCACACACACAGGCAGTCCACTTGGCCATACAGATTGTAAATCAGTAAAAAACTGTTAAAACCCACACACAGGTGGTTATCTTTTCACTAATCTTTGTTCCCACACCATAGTGGCACCATGAGATCCAAAACAATCTATAATTAGTCTCTTAAAAACTCAGTACAAACTTAAAACTATAGTACGTAGTTTCTGTCGCCCCCATGAGGAATTCTAAGTAATGACAACAAAACTGTTGGTGCCTCCACATGACAAGCCTTTCGTGACCGTGCGCCCCCCCCCCACGCAGTTGCTACGTAGCCAAGGAGGACATGGAGGATTAAAAAAACATGACGGACTCTTCAGAAGAGATCATCTTCACTCGAGTTTCTGCGCGGGAAAGTCAGCGGACGACACAATCTTCTGAACATAGTCATACTGAGAAATACAGAGAGAGTTGTGTGGAGCTGATAGTCTTAATTGGCTTTGTAGCAACTCATTTAGCAATGGCTTGAATGTAACGGACGTTCATTAATATAAAAAATTTACCCACTAAAGCTTTAAGCGTTACATAGGACCATTTGAGAAACAACTACAGTACCGCAAAACAACTACAGTAATGCAAACAGCACCAGAAGAATAATCATTTATGTATAAGTGATTTTCTGAATTTAAAATGAGTAATTTCACTCCAAAGAGCCTCTGAATAATCAGACATTTGAGAGTGTTTCATCCCTCTGCAATCCCCATAATGAATAGACACAGCACATCCCCAAACAGTAAAGACTGAACACAACACCTCATATGATTATAAGGGGATTCGTCGCTCCAATGGGACAAAGCAGAATGGGATCCCTTGGTGGCTTTACTCATGGCACTGTCCTACACACACACACACACACACACACACACACACACACACACACACACACACACACACACACACACACACACACACACACACACACACACACACACACACACACACACACACACACACACACACACACACACACACACACACACACACACACACACACACACACACACACACACAGTTCTCTTTCCCCTCCACCACCTCGACCCTACTCTCTCTTGCCTCGCCTCACCCAATCCCCCGAGGTGGATTAAATACAACCACACCTGTGATCATTTCTCATTTGTGAAGCCTCCAACACCAGTGGTCCAAAGGGACACCAGGTACAAGCCGACAGCATCGCAGCTGTGAATTGCTGTTTTGCTGGCTTGGAAAATGCTCTAAAACATACATAGATTAGCTGTTGTCACGCAAATACTTATCACATAAACAGGGAACGCTGGTACACAACGGAGCTCAATTAATTATGGGGCTCCGTTTTCCTCGCTTGGTGAACTTTCGACAGTTTAGATAGATTATATTCTTCCAGGAATATAATCGCTCATCAGAGTTCACAAATACACACAGCAAAAGTAGGTGTGAGGTGATTTAGTAATAAAAGATTAATAAATAAGGGTTTTTTTGTACTTTAAAAGCTGCACTTGGCTGAATTTTATGTAAATAATCACCAGTCTGATTTTAAATTGAGGCTACAATAGCGATTAACTTCCTGTACTTTAATAAACTGTTTCATTATGGTTCACGGTTTCACACATTTTGTGTACGGGAAGGGACTAAACAAAACTCAAGACCTAGGATACAAAAGTATATCCTAAACAGTAGGGGTGGGGGAAAAAATGTATACATCATAGTATTGCAATGTTTTCTGTGGCAATACTGTATCGATAAACAGGCGCAAAGTATCAATCTTTTATTATATACTGTATGTGTTGGTCAGTTTGTCTGCTTGAAAAATCCCATTTTGAAGCAATAAAATTGAAGTGAGATGAACAAACAGAGAAATTTATCTTTTTGGATAAAACAGATGTTGACAAAGTTTCCTTTTGGGGACATCATTTGAAATTAGGGAAAATTTGAAGTTGCAAAAAAGGTAATACATTGCAATATATCGTAGAATATTGCAATATGTTAAAAATTGCAATAATATTGTATCGTGACATAAGTATGGTGATGATATCGTATCGTGAGGCATCTGGTGATTCCCACCCCTACTAAACAGTAACATGTAAGACGGGTCGGCAACCTTTTTGATATGAAGTGCCCTTTTCAAAATTTCTTGTTTATTAGTGTGCCATGTTAAAATAATTTTTTTTTATGACATCGCATCAAAATGTAATATCCAGGGTATCTGTAATAATCAGGACCTTGTAATTATTATTATTATTATTGTATATTATTATTATGGAAACATGGTTTTAGTATGCAGTCCTGATTGGTGGAAAATGGGCTGACAAAAATATCACTGTCAAAGAGCCTGAAGCGAAAAGTTGTGGAAAAGACCAGCTTTAATGACAAATGGACTGATAAGCAGGTCCTGTATGCCTCATTTTCAATGAAACGATGCTGTGGCAAAATAATAATAACACAACCAGCATCATTATCAAGAATGAAGAACACAAACATAACGATTGCATCATTCACGTGCATATTAAGTAGCCACATGTATTTGTTTTGGTCTAATAATGCATCCATATTTACCGCTCCAGCGGAGAGGATGGTTTCTTCAGACAGCTTAAGTTTATAAGAAATTTGTCCAAATTTCAAGATTCCCTGCAAACTAAGAAAAATAGACTACAAACAGACAGCTTTTCTTTTAGCTTGTTTTGTAAAAATTTGCTATTTGCAGAGTAGAGCTGTGTTTGCGGTGGACAAGAGTGGACTGAGCAGACAGAGCAGATTGAAATATCGCTTTCTACATGTTGATGCCGGTCTACACAGGTGAGTGCACTGATAAGTATTGACTTTTAACTCACGAAGGTTTAATTGTAGCCTCCTTACAGTAACAAGACTAGCGTTAGTTCATCTGCCCACGCGTGCCTAAGGTTGCCGACCCCTGATGTAAGCACTCAACAAAAACTACAAACTGCTATTAGCCGAGAGAGCTCTTTAGCATCACACACAAAACGTTCTTACCTGTAGGGTTGGGTGTGTTCTGTCCATATCCCCCCATGTTAGGACCCACACCTGGTCATGCGACTTGTCATAGAGCATCTTAACTGGAAATGGATCTGTTGTTACTGCCTAGAAGAGATGGACAGAGCAAGGAAATGTTTAAATTAATTGTTCTTTGGTCCAAAAAATTGAAGTTCTGTCTATAGGTGATAAAAAGTCACAAAAGCCCACTTGATATTCATGTAAAAGTCACAGAAACATGTCCATTACTCACACACACATCACAATGAACGGTCATTAAAATATCAAAGGCATAGTGGAATCGGGCAAAATTTGCTTATCACAGATACTGTGTACTGTAGTTCTATTGGCGGCCATGTTGGCCCATAAATGCCATTAAATATATGTCTTCCACCAGAGGGCCCTGACAAGTTTATTTTTAAACTGTAAAATATTCTGCTCAGTACATATATCAGTCACAATTCCTTAATAACAAAACTTCAGCAATCCTAGTTAATAAGAAAAAAAACTGCTAATTTATCATTCATCTTTTTAAACTCTTTGTGCTGGCCTCAAAAATCCAATATCAGTTGAGGTGTAGTCCCTAAAACCTTAATACCATTGCTAACCTAAGGCTTGGCAACTGGGAAACCAGGGTTTGTGTCCTCGTCGGACTACCCCACCAGTAAGAGTCCTTTTGCAAGACCCGTAATGCTTTGTTTGCCTACCACAAATATAAAAAAAGAGGTAAATGCAAAAAACTCATGTAAGGACTGCAGATATGTAAAAGACCACAGACCAGTTTCCCAAAATCTATTTGGGAATGCTGCTTACACACAGATTTTAAACGGTGCCATTTCACAACTCAAAAATGTGTCTGCAATTTGCTACAGTCCTCGTGCATGCTCACAAATGGTTCGCAAGTATGGTGCTTGTTTTAATTAGTTAAATGTGTCAAAATTAAGAGGAAGTTGAAAGTTGTTGCAAATTTGGGGAAACAGGCCCCAGCACACAACCGAACAATCCTTTACCCAACAATGAAACATACTCAGTACTTTCAAGATGTGATAACAGCTCACCCCTAAGTAGGTGTAAATGCCAGAAAGTGAAGGGAAAAGTTGACAGCATGTGCACTTTTACAGACTTACTGCTGGAGAGCTTTTTTAGTGAGGATATCTGACACACACCAGGTGAAATAACAGAATACAGAATAACTTGCAGAAATAGTAAAAGGAAAGAATAGAACAGGCAGACAAGAACAAAGGACAGATGTGGCGGTGGGGTGTATTCAACCTCAGGTCTGCTGCAATGTCAACAACACGGAATAACACAATCCATTACCCTGCTTCTGGCTGGATGAACAGGGAGCTGCTGACACCCTCACCAGTGGAGCGAGACCACAAGCTCTGTGTTCAGTAATGGGAGGTCCAGCCCTCTGCTCTGCACTGGTCAGCTAAGTGTCAACTCAGCATGTGTGAATGTACAGTAAGTGGAGATGGTGGACAGCATGTCTGAATTTGCCTTTGCGTGCATTTAGCTTCCTACATGATGGGAGCAGAGGTAAAGCTGAGGTCAGGCTGCTATGCAGCAGACTGGGATGCAATGGGCTAGATCTAAAAGTCCAAGTTGGAATTAAGGATATATTTGTAACAAATAAATGTTGATGTGATATTAGACAATATGACCAACCTTTAGGTTTCATAAAAAGGTTTTGACGAGAGTTGTGCGTTTGCTTGTTTGCAGTAAACTGAGCAGCTATCAAGAGAAGTGATGGCTAGAATTATGTCTTAATAGCTGGTTTCATTTTAAATCTGGTTTCTTGTTGGTAAATATACCCACATTAGCAAAATTCTAACACAAACAAATCTGTTATCCGACTTTTTTTTCAAAGCTCAATGCGGAAAACATTTAAGCAGCAGACTCTCGTTTTTAGCTGGTGCTGACTGTCGCTTTTGCCTGTTGCAATGACAAACCTCATCAGTGGCAGATAACATCAGCTGTAGCACTGATGCTGTAAAGGCAGAGGTTTAACTTTTGGTGTTGTCTGGTTAATGTGCTCTTTGCAAAGCAGGCAGGTGTCTGTACTCAACCAAGCAAGGTTATTTGTGAAGTAAAAGAATCATCTTTCTCTAACACCAATGAATGGTGTTTTTGATACAGAGTAACTCAATCCATTGCAAATACATCCTTAAAAGAAAAAAAAAAGTCAAGACTCTCCTTTTAACTAAAGTTGTAGCCCACAGCCTATCTCACTGAATCCATGATGACATTATAATTCCTGTTGACATTCCCCAAAGCCTTTTGGAAACTGTAGTTACAAAAAACTACAAAGTAAGACAAGAAATAATAATAAATGGCATTTCCGAGGAACTCATTCTAAAAATAACAATATATAAGACATGTAGTGACTCTGCTAACAGTCTGCAACTAAATACAAGTAAAATCAAAAGCCTAGGTTTCAAAGGGTTAACATAATCAACAGAGAAACAATGTAGCTCATCGTGTCACATCAATTTCAGGGGAATATCCAAATATAAACATTTATGCATACGATCATATCAATGATTTAAGCCCATCAATTTCTGAATCAGGACCTTGTTTTTCTTTACCGACTTGCAAATGTTAAAAGCTTTATGAGATTTGATTAAGGATTTGAGAAGTTTCAGATTCAATAAAATGCTATCAAACCTCAACTCTTGCGACTGTTCATAGGTGAACTGATAAAGCAGAGCTCCAGCTACAGAAACTCAACAGAAAATCCAATGTGATAGATGTTAAAGTTTGCTTGTCAGGAGGTCCGGAACAGAAACCTCCCAGCAATAAGGTTATTACCAAAACAGAAGTTAGTACACAGGGGTGCCACATATTAAGAACGCGTTTCGGAAACTGTTTGCAACAACATGCTCATTTGGGCTAAGAGGAGAAAAAAAAAAGCACAACTGAACTGCATGCCTCCTCCCACCGATTTACAAAAGAAACTGCCATAGTGTGTTGAAGTGACTATATAACCATAGGTCATTACCATCTGGCTTTCTTTTCAATTAGCCAATGTGCCATTTGTTTTCATACCCAGTGGGAGGTTTAGCTGGCACAGGTCTGACACATCAGAGTCAAGGTTAAATCCCTTTGTTGAAAAAGATAACAAAAGGTGCCATTTACTTGTGTGCAACACCATGAAAGCCTTTATTAGTGCAGCTTCTCCACATATTTACGGCTGCAAACTAGTGTCCTGAAATCATGAAAAGTATGAAGCATTTTTAATGGTGCACAAGACAAGTTTTCACTATAGTGAGCAAAAGCATGTGTTGATAAAGGACCCAAGAGTAGTAATGGATCGGCAATCAGTGCTCCTCTAGGATCTAAATTTCAGCTTTTTTTCTAGATTGAGTTACTATTTAGGAGATATATATTGTGTTTTACACCAGCAGCAACACTTTCTACTTTGTTACAGTCCAAGTATATGAATACAGACACTTAAGTTGGGTGTATTTCTAGGAATAAATATTGCTGCTTTAATCTCACACTTGTGGAAAGTGTTGATCATCGTCTTTTTTGTAAATATGGCAATCTCGTGTTTGTACATGTCCTACATACGCTTGCTGATTACTGTGTTTTGTCACCTCTGTGAGGATAATAAATGCACCATTCTGACGTGACCATTAAAAAAATTAAAGCGATTGTTTTGTTCCTGCATTCCTTCTGTCAGTAGATAAAGTACATTCATTGTTATCTGCAATCTTCTCTCTTGCTTTGAAGACCATTGTTGAAAGCAAGCTACCAATGTGCTTTGTAAAAAAAAAAAATTGGAGGATGCTAACCTCCTGCACCCAAAGGGCAGGGAGGGTCTTTAAGAAAGAGAGAGGGGGGGAGGCAAGCGAGCAATAGGGTGAACAAGAGAGGCAAAGACATTTTACAGTGTTGGAGGGAGAAAGAGAGAAAAGGGGCAACTGTTTCTCCTCGTATTAGGCCTATATCACATCACATTCTTTTCCTTTGCTTGTGATTATATTTTTGACCAAAAAAAAAGAACTATTATCAGTCCTAGTGCATTTGGTCTAGTTTTAATTAAAACAAGTGGAGCTAATATCTCTAAGTATGTTGATCTTGTCATTTTTAAAACAAGACCTCTCAAATAAGTGACATTATTGATAAAAGTGGAGTGTTAAATAACATCACTTTATGGGGTGCCCTGGTAGCTCACCTGGTTGAGCGTGCACCCAATGTACCAAGGCTCAGTCCTGCATGTCATCCCCCATCTCTCTAACCCTCTTTCCTGTCTTCATCTGTCCTATGAATTAAAGGCCAAAAAGCCCCCGCCCCCAAAAAATAAATAAAAATAAAATAAATATCACTTTAAACCTTAAATTGATAACAAGGTCAAGTCACAGGTTTATAATGACAGTATTCCCCTGCTACCTGGTGTCTCTCTCATTCTCTCTACTCAGACTTTCACTTATCTCCATTCTCCCCTCCCACCTCCTTCTCCTTCTCCTCGAGTTAGGTCTATTTCCTCTCATCCCGTACCTCAATATAAATGATGTTGACCCTGGGAAGAACCCCTGAGGGATTCAGTCTCTAAACAGCCGTTACAGACAAGATGAATGGCGAGGCAACGAGCACCCACCTGGGCACCATATTGTATCAGGCGCTTGAGGTGCATTTGATTTATTTTACCTTGCATGTGGTCTTCTTACATCGGTGGCAGTTCAATAGCGTGGCAAGTTAAATCGAATGCACCTCACACTGGTGATGCTGTTTGAAATGTAGCCAAACATTGGCTGCATGGATGTATATCAACTGGATGTGTATACTTCGAGTTTTGAATGTATGCTTTGTGTAGAAAAACAAACTTGGACCAGTAACGCAGAAGTCACATCCATGCCTCACTGTTTAGATCTTCAAATAATATGTTTCACTTTTACCAGAAAAAGACTTAGGATGAGAACCAACTGATGTGTAAACATAATCCTGTCCAGATAAAGAGTTTGGCTGCGGTTGCAAGAGTGTAAACCAATAAAGAGCAGAACAGAGCCACTAATGTTACCCTAAAGTCTGGTATAGTAGCATCCATGACAAGCTTTCACAGTAAGGGAATACTACACAGTGGATGTGCACCAGCACACTCGTTCAATACCATCTTCAAATTCGCAGATGACACAACCATCATTGGGCTTATCTCGGGGGGAGAGGACTCTGCATATAGGGACGAGGTACAGAGGCTATGTGAATAACCTTACACTGAACACCACTAAAACAAAAGGAGATCATACTGGACTTCCGGAAGAAGCGTGACACAGACAAAAAAAAATAATCAAGTAACCACTGCCATACTGCAATTCACTAAGCACTTGCTGCCCTTTAAATACTTTTATATTTATCTATTTCTTGTATTTGTATACCACTGAATGTCCTTTTTCTTGTTGTTTTGTTAAACATTTTTTCTTTTAATGTTTGATGCATCACCTGAGTGCCACAACTAATTTCGTTGCATTCCTATGCAAGGACAATAAAAGCTTTCTGATTCTGATGTGCCAGTTTGAGCAGAGTTTTTTCTAATGTAACCTATAATGTGATAACGCTCACGTAGTGAGACAAAGATCCAAGTTTTTTTGGAGATAGCAAAAAAAAATTAATACTGGGTATCTGCCGATACAGGGTACATAAATAGCACTTATTTACGTTATGTAAATAAAATATGTATCTACTGAATTAACAGCTGTAGCCTACTTCAACATATTGTTCATTAGCTACTTGATAAAAAGCTCAAATTATTGATATGATATGAATGAAAGTTTAACTGGGAGAATGAGACTCCTGAAACTGATGTGAAACTGCTAGAGTGGAGGTTCTTCCCTCAAATGATCTTTGGATGAGCACAGACACCGGCAGCAGAGAGCACTTTAAACAGACAACAGACACGTGTAACGTCCTGTCATCAAGTTACTCGCAGAACTGATGGTTGACATGGTTTCTCATTTTAACCAGTGAAAGCTACTTCTGTCAACACTTAACTTTGCCAATATACAGAGTTTTCTACATACGTTTCATAACATCAGTCATTAATTTATAGATTAATAATTTCTCAGATGTTCTGGGACTTTGGTGTGTTTGACAGGCCTGATATCTGCTCCACCCACCTGCACCACCTTCTGTGCTTGAATATCGACAACCAGCAGTCGGCTCAGGAGGGGCTGCGTCACGTAGATGTACTTATCCCTGATGTTAACTGCTGAGGACCACACGCAGTGCTGAGGTGACACCCCCTCACCTTTAGGGCACATCTCCTCCTGAGAAGAAGCAACAGAGAACAGAGAGGATGATGGGAGGAGGAAGAGAGCAACAGAGGGAGAAAGAGGTTGGCAAGATTTCCTGGTGTGTCATAGATCAGCAGTATGATGCGTTTTACTCTGGGCAATGATTTAAAAATGTTGGGTTATCTACGTTCATTTGAATAGCATTGTGATGATGAAATCATCATATTAGTTTACAAAATGCTTCAACATGGTATGTGGGTAACAGCTGGAAGTCGCAGCTTTTTTCATTATTGCTTTACCTGTTAACTATGTATTCAATTAAAGATTAATTGTTTAGTCCATACAATTCAAAACAAAAACATTTGAATTTCTTGTTTTGTAAAACCAACAGTCCAAAAGCCAAAGATGAATAATATAAATAGTATAAAACAAAAACTAAAAAACTACAAATCCTCACCTTTACTTGATAAATGACAAAAAAATAAATAAAATCTTTCAAAATTGTTGATTCATTTTCTGTCAATAGACTAATTTGATTACTAAATGCACTTATTGTGATATATATTGGAAAAATATTCTCGTCAAGTTTATTTGTACCTTTCAACAACAAGGCAATTCAAAGGGCAGAAAAGAAAGACAAGATAATGTAAAGTGACATATATATATATAGGATTTAAAAATAGTAAAGTAAGAAGATACAAATAAGATGAAAAAGAATAAGACAGGTTCAGCAGGAGAATAAAAAATACAGTGCAGTGCACGATATGACTAAATAGTCCCAATTACATTTAATAAAAGTTTTAAGTTCATGTGTTAAGCCTTGATTTAAAAAGGACTTAACTATTGATACAATAATATTGATTTCAACAATACAAATGCAGTCGTACCAAAGGTGCATTCAGATGTCTTTAGCACTGCATGCTTTATTCCAATGATACTGTTCTTATTGATGCTACTAATAATAAGTCATAATGAGATTTTGCATCAGTTTGAAAACCACCAAATTCATAAACCACAAGTGACTCAAGTAACAAATCACTTCTACAGGCCCTGCAGCCTGCCGTCTTTGCTGACAACACATTTATGCACACTCCCTCGCACACACTACATATACTGGTGTGTTATTACCAATACACGCACGCACGCACGCACACACACACACACGCACACACACACACACACACACACACACACACACACACACACACACACACACACACACACACACACACACACACACACACACACACACAGGTTATGTTAGAGTTTCCACCTCCTCTCCACCTCACAAAAGTGGAGAAAGTGCTGTTTACAGCAGGAACTGGCTAACACATGGCTTATTGAGTTTGTATTGATCGCTAATACAATTACAAGGCCCTGTAAAACCCAAATCCCTCAGAGGAACAAGCAACTTTTACAATCCAAAGCCCATTGCTCTGTGAGGGGGATGTTCTCCAGTGGATTAAAAACCTCAAGGTCTGTAGTATAGACTCTATACTACAGACTATTGGGCCGAGCTGTTGACTAATGGACACAATTAATCCCATTACATTAGTAAGGTGAGGAGCACCACTATGAGAATTTCACACTGAAATCCTACTGAATGACTATAGAATATAATAAGATAGGAAAAAGCCTTACGATTCTAATGGATAATTGTCCCATTGAAGAACACAACACCTGGTACCTAACAGTGCTTGTTTGGATTATGGTACAACAACCTAATTAAGACGTGTTACTGAATGGGGAGTAAGATGCTCTTTGCGGTGTACCTGATGTGTCATGACTTTGTGAGTGCCTGCCTTAATGTAAAAACTAAGTGACATCATTCAGCCTTGCACATAATTTGATTTTGAAATGCATCAGCTCAGCAGAAATGTATTTAGTAATATATGGAGGAAATTTGAAACTAAAATATAGGCTACTCTTTACCTGACATGGCCATTTTTTAATGTACTTTAATCTTGTTGAATCTATTACATCGTTAAATCACGAAAAAAAAAAAAAAAAAAAAAAAAAAAAAAAAAAAAAAGACATAACGTGCACTTACATAGGTAGCAACAATCCTCTCTGTCCGCTTGATGTGTCTGCGTATCTCACATTCACTTGGCTGAAGAAGAGTGATGCCCTCATCAGAAAACACATAGAACATATTCCCCACACTCAACCCTGGAAGAGAAGACAGGAACACAGAAAAGGGTTGACAAATGTGCTTTAAAAAACCAAAAAACAATTAAAAACAGCAGAAAATCCTGCTCCCATTTTATCTGACATTTCTGATGGCCATTTCAATTTTCCTGGACTCCTGTTAGCATGCTATCGCTTTGTGTGTGGATATGGGTAGTGTGTGGCTGCGAGCCTTTTTGACAATGCCTACAAAGGGCCCTGTCAGCAACATATCCACAACATACGGTCGCAAGAAGCATCACATTAAAAGGTACTGTCTGTAAGAAGAAACATTTCACATCTTGTCATGTAAACAGCTGCTGATGAGTTAGCAAGTACCTGCCTGACGTTGAGGCATTTGGATAAGTAACAAGCTATTACTGCTGTCAGGAATACATCACATGAGCAGAGATTATAAGCATAGGCACATAAACACACTTGCAGTATGCACAGACTATGATAATGATTGATTTGTCAGGCTGGTGGGAAATCAGTTTTGCACTTAATGCCGTGAGATAAACAGTCCACCAGAGAAACACACTGTCAGAAAAACACAAAACATACTGTATATATGCATGCAATCCATGTATGAACACAGACACACAAACATACACTTGCTCACACACAAAACACACTGTGTTAAAGATGCAACCATGCTGTTATCTTTTGGTTCTGTGGTAAACCTGATGTGGTGATGATGTATATAAAACAGATTGTGTTTGTATTGCACTCCAAACCACAGCAGGTTTCCCAGTGCATTAGTACAACTGTACACTGGGATATATATATATATATATATATATATATATATATATATATATATATATATATATATATATAATTAGACAGGATGGATTTGTATACTGCTGAAAACCACAATGTTGTTTTCCTTGTAGCCACCACACTGGGTTTGGGGTATTATCTGCAAAATGCATAAAAATGCACGCTTCTGTGTAAGTGTTTACTCCCCAGGTGATCTAAGAAACAGATTAGAAAGCACTCCAGCAAAAGGATAAAACACCTTGGGCATGCATGGAAGAAAGCAAGATTTTTAAATTAAAGTTTGCTGGCGAGAAAACAACTTTGTGATTCTTCTAGACAGTACCACAAACATCTTGGAAAGTGTAGTAATCCAGCTACAGGCCCGAAGAGCTACATAACATGCCCCCCATTTCCTTATTCACAAGAGCACAACAGCCTTTTGAGTAATGTCATGTATTACCTTCTTCTCTCCACAGAATGTTTGCAACTGCAGATTCAGCCAACGAGCAATAGAAAGGAAAAAAAAAAAAAAAAAAAAAAGGGGGGGGGGGGGGGGGGAAGGAACAGGGGTAAAACATTAAATCACCTTGTGAAAAAAAGATAAATATCTTTCAAGAAACAGAAAGGGTGATTTCTCTCATGCCATGCCAAGACAAAACAAAACTAAACATATTTGACAGCTACAAAGTGTTCCTCACTGCTGTTGACAGGAGCATATTTCCTCCTAAATCAAGAGATCACTCAGAAGATTGATTATTCTGTTTAATTTCAACTGGTCCAAAAAGCTCTTCTTAGGTGGCGATGGTGAACTCACAATGATGCAATCTAATGAAAGACCAAATATCAAAGAAACATAAAATATGTGATTTTAGTGCTTGTCCCCCCGCTATAAAATATGGCATAAAATGAGCAACTGGGCTGCCTGACTTTCATTTTTGGTTCTAAACTGCCCACCTCAGTTGGGATGGAACAATATCAAGCTGATATTGTGTCCTCTGATCTCAGCATTACTATAAAAGAGTTATGTCTTCGCAAACTTACATCACATAAATACTGCTCACAATTGTGTCTAACAGGCAGCCATGCCATTAGGATTTACGCCAGCATACAAAATCTCTTTCTGCAAACAGAGGTGTGATGACTTATTTTTGGCATAATCTTTGACAAGGATTTTTGTTAAAACTTTGTACAGTAAAAGTTGAAATTTGACAATGACTTACGGGTCTTCTTGGCCGAGTCTTCAACAAACAGAGAGGAAATATCCTCGTCCACTCCCACCTCGTTCTTGGCAATGCAGGTATAGGCTCCGGTGTCCTCGTACCGGACGCTGCCAAGAAAGAGCTCACTACCATTTGCTACAGGGAGAGAGGAAACAAAAGGAAAGTTTGTTGTTGCATTAAATTCTTTTAAATCTTCATGGAGTACACTACATATACATTTGGAAAAAATACATTAATAATACAAAGCTTCCCAACAACCATTTCTGGCGTGGATTCTTCCAGACTCTAGACTGTTGACTGTGTGAAACTTATTATCACCCTCAGATGCACACGAAATATCTGGACCAGACTAACTGAAAACTGAATTGAGAATTGGTGTGGGAGAAAATTACTGCTTGAGTCAATGCCTAAGCTCTAATATGGTGTATTAATTTGATATTTAATCACAGGTAGCTTATAATATTACTGGAGAAAACTGGAATGGTATTACACCTATAATTTCATTTAGGTGCAATCCTGCTGGCGAAAAAGTAAGCTACTACTAATCCCATTCTGAGGTTGCAGCACCATCATTAACAGAATTATGATTTACAATCATTTATTTCTTTTTAATGTCTCTTACTGGTTTGTGTCCAGGGAACTCTACAAAAATGTTTAAAAAAACCTTTCAGAGCGAGTCACACTCTTCTGACGGTGCTTTGCTACAGTGGCTTTATACGCTACAGTGGCTTTATATGCTCTGCATCACCAATGTTGTATAGAAAACTGACGTTTGCAAAAAAACGTAATGTGACACAAAGAATCTGCTGGGATGTAAGACCATGTCCACGATGGGTGACGTTAGTGATATGAGGACGGGTAAGGTTATGTAGGCTACATAACTGAAAAACGAAAAACGATACTGTTCAAATAGGTAGGCTAGTATCTGGTAATGAAAATATCTATAAAACATCTATATTCGGGGCCTCATTATCATCTCCAGATTTATGTTTAACTAACAAAGTAACAAAGCTTCTTCATCAATGGGATCATTGACAAAAGGAAATGCCATGTTCGGAAGAAAAACGTTTCAAGCCTAACATGGTTAATAAACCAACACGTTTATTTATTCATGCAGATAAACTGCGCTAAAATGCGCCTGATACAGACTGAATGAATGAGGAAATGAAAGTGTTGTGTTGAGTGTTGTGTCAGAGGGAGGAGACTGAGAGAAATTCAAGGTTTATGGAAGGAAACCTGCTCCCGACCAGGTTAGGTCCACAGACTCAAGTTACCTCTCTTTCTCAAACAGAAAACTCTGAGTTTCCCTCATCTCAGGGTTAACAAACTCAGAGTTTTCACTACACCTGCTTTCTGAAACGGACCCCAGTTAAGCAAAGCATAAGAGGTTACAACACAGCTGTGGGTTCATAGACAGAGACTAAGTTTCCCTAGCAATCAGACATCAAGTCAGAGCTGGTCCACCAAGATGTCCTCCGAATTATGAGCTCTGATCTGTTCTCTCCCTCAAGCTTTTATCCATTCCTCATGGGGGGGTCTTCTTGTTTCTAGACAGAAACTGGTATCTCCACAGGCACACATGCCAAGGTCGGGGCCTCGTGTGGTGCAACTTCCTCTTCCGTTCTCACAACCTTCAAGCAATGCACCTCTATGCCAGAAAAGCCTCAACTATTTTTATGACTTAAGCTTAACTTTCTGTGCATCAGCGGTCACCTGGAATACTTCTAACCACTTCCTCAATGACTAACTCTTTTGCAAGGAGCACATACACACATTTTGTTAATAAAATATTTCTACAAACCCCAGTCCTGTATGTGTGTAGGAGTAATCTGACAGAAACTGCAAAAATTATGCCAAACTGTGTTTGTATATCCATAGGATGCCACACACAAAACAACACAATTTTTTTCAGAACAAAACCAAGCAATGTAAAAAGCTTGTGTGGATATGTTATAAACATCAGAGAAAGTAAAAAACGGCAAGGGCACACGCACATAACATGTTTTGCTTAAGGTACATTTCAGATTGGTTTTGGGTGCAAATAATGCTTAATCTTGTGTCATTAAGTATCAACATATTTTACTTCAACATGACAATTAATGCTTTAAATGTTTTACATTCTACTTCAATAGCCTTGCTTCACACATATATCCCCACATACTATTCAATGCTGCATTGTTTGCCTCAAGTGGCAGCTGCAAGTGACATAAGATGGAAGCGACAGGTGATGTCGGATGTTAAGACACAGAGGTTATTGTCGGAGGCAGACTCTTTGATGTTTGCTGCAGCATCAAGCTCTGTGATGTACAGCTGCACTCTGATCCTTCCTGTACTGTATGGAGCTCTAGACTGAACAACACACACTCTACAGTATGGGGAGAGTGAATGATGTTGGGTGTCAGTGGTGCTCTAACAGGCCATGTTGTGCAAGAACATAAAAGAAAGCTTCAGATTTTATCCCTTTCTGTACATCTCTTGAAGTATCAATAGCAGCTATGAACTTCTAGAACATTCACACTCTGCCAATCTCAGTCTCTCCATCCTGTTAAATGTCTTCTTTCCTACCTGTTAAAACTTAAAGCTAACATACTGTAATTGTTTGTCGTCCTGCAGGAACAATAATTATCAAACAGCAATAAAGCCGAAGCTTGCAAAAAACAACAACAGGTTGTTCCCTTTTTATGTTTAAAATGATCTCTAACTTCTAATTAATGACTACTGGGTTGTAAAATAAGACTTTAAAGGAGTTGACGCAAAGCTTTTCACATAAATGTCTCTTGGATTCTGATAATAATTCTCTTTTATCAGGGAAAACTGTGAAATGCTTTCAAGTGAAAAGAGCCTTAAAGCAGGCCTTCATAGAATGAGACACCACTTTAATTACTTCTAATTCATAATTATGTTCTGATCAATTCTTATTAAAAACCACTGAATCAACCATTCATTAAATAAGCTAAATTAATATAGCTTTTTTATCCTTATTTTTGCAAGCTTGTAGCAGTTTGTGATGACCGGGATTTTAAATGGTTTTTTTTCCCCTCATTGAGGACTTTAAGTCTTCCTAACTCCTACCCATAGGCTTATTACTGCAAGGGCAAATGTGCCTGTGCCCAGGAGTCAATGGGGCTATAATCAATATTTTTTATTAACAATGGATCACAAGACTATTTGCATGTGAAAAGGATTAAACCAGCAGGTAATTTACTTTCATTTAAAACTATGCAGTTTGTCAAAGCGCTACAACGGTTTATAGCATCTTTCGGCTAATTGTTTTAGTTTTTCGGCCTGCAACTGTTTGGTTCACATACGGTTGACACTCAGCATTGTTTTTGGCTGGAACAGGCAGCTGTTTTCAGCTCTAAAAACTTTGTGCACACACTGTAGACTACCTGCTTTACACCATACAAAGACAGATTTAGCAACTAGCTGGTGAATGTAGTGGGGCATTTAGCAGCTACAGTGAAGAGCCAGATATTTCCAGATATCGTCATATCAATTAAGAAGGTGCTAATATGTCAATGTTGTGTTTACAGCTTGCTTACACTGCCCCCAAGTGAAAAAAAAAATCTATTATTGCAGCCTAAATGTTAGCCAATGAAATTGCGTGGAGATGAAGTAACATTGAGTCAAGTTTCAACAAACATCCTGAGCAGCTTAGCTAAAAGCAGAGAACAGACTTGAGTGGTTTAACGGTCAGTTTAATGCTTATCAGTTCAATTTTCTAAGCACAAACGGACATTTTATAATATCAAATATCAAAATTAAAAAATTTGATCTTTAACCTGTTTTTCCAATTTTCTGTTTTTATTCAGAGGATCAGAAATTTTGAAAATTACTAAACTGCGTCTGGGCTCCAATTATTCAATACTGCAATGGTATTCTCTTCCTCTACTTTGCGGAATATGCAGGTCATTAACTGCATATGGACGAAAAAAACTGATGGTTTTGAGTGGGGGGCAGGGGCGTAGCTAGGCGGAACGAGGGAGAGAATACCATTGCAGTATTGAATAATTGGTTCTCAGACGCAATTTTGTAATTTTCTAAATTTCTGAGCCTCTGAATAAAAACAGAAAATTGGAAAAACAGTTTAAAGATCCAATATTTTAATTTGTCAAGGTGGAAAAAAATATGAAAATTTGGATATTGGAACCCATTTTTCTGTTTTTCAAAATGTCCGTTTGTGCTTAGAAAATTGAACCGATAAGCGTTACACTGACCGTTAAGCACCGTGGACAGCTTCAGTTTCATTCACTCAGCAAAAAAGCAGTTTCTCCTTTTACTGTCCAACTGTGGATTACAATCAATACTTCTTATTATCAACTGTCAGTGTGTGGTTCAAATTTTACAGAAGCCAAATATAAGAATAGAGGAAACACTTTTACAGTTTCTTTATTACACTGACATTACATGTGAATGGAAATGAAATATCAAATCACATATTCTTTGTGCTTTGATCCTTTTTTTAAGCATAGCTAGATAAAAATGGTAACTACCTGATCTACTTTTGTCTTTTCACTTAACTGAATGTTTTGAATAAAGCACAAATAACTAAGTAGGACTCCTGCCCCTTGCCATTGCCCAAATTAGTTGGTAAATCTGAAACCGTAGCCTCTGTAGTGTCTATATGTTGGTGAACCTTGCAGAACCTCCCATGTTTGAGTGTCTAAGGGCTACTACTACAGGTAATGACCCACACACAGCCAATAAACTCTTCCTTAATGAGAACTAGGCCATAAAAAGAAAAGTCATGCTCCACTCTGCTCCTTCTTTCTTATATTGAGTGCATCTTTAAAAAAAACCTTCTAGACAGGATAAGTAGCTGCCATCTCCTCACACAGTCAATTTCATTTTATTTTCTTAATCTCCCTTTTCATTCACTTCTAAAGAATAACATTTATTTTGTCAAAGTGCAAAAAAAAGGTTGCAGTCTGCAATCTTGGTTTTATCACCTTGGTATGGAATGCAAATGAATGGAAAGCACAACAAAACATTACAGCTGAGGTTTTAATAAAAAATGTGTGCGTTTGCGTGGCCCGGTTGGTTCAGTGGGAAGAGAAGGCACACATTTACTTTGAGGTTTATGCCTCGACGCAGAGGTCCAGGGTTTGAATCCGACATGTGATGTTTTC
Organism: Perca flavescens; assembly: GCF_004354835.1. Lineage (NCBI taxonomy): Eukaryota > Metazoa > Chordata > Actinopteri > Perciformes > Percidae > Perca > Perca flavescens. The sequence continues at coordinate 23,205,664 of NC_041343.1, forward strand.
CTGCATGTCTTCCCCATCTCTCTCCCCTTTCTCACCTAGCTATCCTGTCCTGTCAATTAAAGGCGGAAAAGCCCTCCCCAAAAAATGACTGAGTTTGACAGAACGTGTTTTTCACTGTCTAACATGTTCTAACATTGTCTTGGTTTAAAAAGGTTTACTGCAGTGCTGTTGGTACATAACACTGCAATTGAAAAACACTGCACCAATGAGATGTAACATAACACAGTATTTGCTAAAACGCATACTATGCTGACAACACCCAAAATAATGAAAAACTCCTCACCTATGAGAGAGAGCTGTTTGGAGGATCTGGGCAGCAGGTCCATGCCATTCTTCAGCCAGAGGAGTTTGGGATTTGGGATGCCGTCAGCGTGGCAGTGGAGGCTGGCAGATACACCGGGCTCCTGGGCCTGCGTCTCTGGATAGACCAGGATCACTGGAGGGACTGGACGCACAAACACAAACAAAACACAGACAACAAAAAGACACAAACAGGGAGAGGGGCAAGTGAAAACCTAATTACACACTGTTTCATAGTAACTCCTGGAGGAATATAGCACAAACACCCACACATGCAGTGGGCAGAGAGGAATTTGTCTCACCCCAGCATGGAATATATTCATACATAACAAGAATCAAAGAGCTCTGGGGCTGCTTTATTACAGCTTGAGACGAGTCCTGCATGAAATAGATGTTGGACGTATCTACCACTTACCACCTCCTCTGGGGAGAAGACCGCAAATTAATGTGAAGGAATCGAAGGGGGAAAATGAAGTATGAGGTAATAGTTTACAGGAACAGGTAAGATGTCATTTTCTGGTTTCGATGCTTGGCAGCCCCTCCCTTCAGGAGTTCAATCACATCTCACATTTCATTTACAACCCTCCCCCTAAACCCTAATGAAATATTAATTTTGCATCTGTTGCTTGCTACCTACTTATTTTGGTTTTTCCTAATGTTTCTCTTTCACCTTATTATATAGGTTTATTATATTTTTAAGTACTATCAGTGGTGGAATTTGAGTGGAGAGTATTTACTCAAATACTGTCCTTGAATACAATTAAGAGGTACTCTTACCTAAGTAATTCCATTGCATCTTACTTTATACTTCTACTCTCTACATTTCACAGATATATTTATTTTTACTCCATAACATACAACCATATTTATGGGTTAACATTAAAATCATGTTAAGTTCATATAATATAATGTATTGTTAAAGATTAATCTGAATACTTTATTGATCCCCTCAGGGAAATTATTTAATTGCAGTTGCTCACAGTCAAATTCAAGCTAAAATAAGGGTAAGAAAAGTCAATAAGTGTATCAAGTAACTTATTGACTTTTCTTACTCTTATTTTAAGAGTAAACAGTGGTTTCCAACCTGTATGACCTACTCTTACAAACAGCAGCTAGGGGCCTTATCAGGTTTCAGATGTCTGAGTTGTAAGCGGTTTCACCAAAGAGTAGGGCTGGGCAATATATCGATATCGTGATATGACATAAGTGCTGTCTTTTACTGGTTTTAAAGGCTGCATTACAGTAAAGTGATGTACTTTTCTGAACTTACCAGACTATTCTAGCTGTTCTAATATTTGCCTTTACCCACTTAGTCATTATATCCACATTACTGATGATTATTTATCAAAAATCTAAGTGTGAAGATATTTTGTGAAAGCACCAATTGTCAACCCTAGAATATCGCCGCAATATCCATATCGAGGTATTTGGTCAAGAATATCGTGATATCTGATTTTCTCCATATCGCCCAGCCCTACCAAAGAGACATTTCCCCTGTAAACGTCTCACATGCTTTCATAACTGTTTGAGGCTCATAGAGTTCAAGTTATCCAATATTTCACATAGAAGCAAAGATTAGCAAAAAGTCAAAAACATGAAAACAAATTTGTGTACCAGTATTTACTGTTTCTTCTCTATTTTCCCCATTAAACATCTCACAACCTCCCAGATACAGAATATTTGGAGGGGCTTGACCCCTACGTTTGGAACCACTGGACAAAACTACCTTACTTTATAGTAGTTAAAACTAGCTCCACCTCCACAAGCTACAATAGATTCAGATAATACTTTTGCACTTTTACCTGAGTAGGATTTTGAATTTTTGAAACACAAGTACTTCTACTCGCACCTACAGTATGCCTCACCTTCGGCCTGTCTGTATTGTAATTGTGTTCTGTCAAGTCTGTTATCACCTGATCTTTTTTCTATCAAAACAGTACAGCAATTCTTATTTTCTTCAATTTTAAAAAAGTACATACTAGACAGAAACATTCTTCAACAGCATTGATACCATTATCTAGGGTATGATAATACCATCAAAAAAAGATTACTAGACTGCGACTATGGGTACTGCAGTGCTGTCATTTTTCTCATAAGCATGTGTGTTATCCCTTTAATACAACAATGCAAACCATCCACTTAGTTTAATGTGGCACTTGGCTGCCTTCCATTCAACCTTAACGCACCTTGTCCTATCTTGCTTGAAATACCTTGAATCCCCCACACAAACATTTGGTAATTGCCCTCTCCTGATAACTTGCCATTCAGGACCTGAGTCTGTCTCCATGACTCCCTTCCAATCAACCCCTCTCCGTCTTTAGTGAAAGGTCTAAAATTCAGCTGCATTTCTTTTCAATTAGCATCTTAGAAAAACAAAACAATCACCCCTATTGTCTCTCTTAAAAAAGATTTAATTGACTACATTATCCTCCTCCTTTGAGACATAAGCGCAGAAATTAGGAAGGCTGTAGCTGCTGCGGTCTTTGAATTGTTAAGTTACAGGTAGGGGGGCTTCTACAGTACCTCCCTGGATGTTTTTTGGAGACATGCCTAGTAATAACTCTCAAGTCTAAAATTAGGGGAGAGGAAGACCCTTAAGCAGATAATTAATATGAGCAAGACAATGCTTTAATATGGTCAGCCTGCCAAAATCAGCGTGAGTGTAGTTTTCAGATGTATTTTAGCCCAAGTAGCTCGTCCCCACTGCACTGAATCAAGTGAATGTGCTGCATGCACGCATATTTAGTTTACAGCCTCAGGTATGATGTTCTTTTTCATGGCAAAAGAGTCACTTTGATTCAATACTTTGACAGTTGTGATCCTGTGAGCGTTGTGTATGAACACCACAGCTGCATCATTTTTTTTTTTTACCTGTAGGGAACCTAATCATTTTTAAAACCAACTTCTCATATACTAAAGCATAGCTTCATTATAGAGCACATGTGTCAAACTCAAGGCCCATGGGCCAAATCCTGCCCCTTGCAGATTTAGATCCCGTATATCAATTTGGGTTCACAATAGATTTTAGCCCTCCTAGTTGTGCGCCAAACCAAAAACACAGGAAAGGGTTTTTTAAACTGTAATTACCTGACATTCAAAGCAGAATTTGGGCAGATTTGCTGACTCTGAGACTCAGAAATTCCCCCAGAAGAAGCAAAGAGACAGTTTTAGTATTCAGGCTGAGAAACAGGTTGTTGTTGTTAAAAAAAAAAAAGAATTTTGATTTGCTGAATTCTACAATGGCTAAGGAACTCTTCTGATGACTTTTGTAGGGCTTCATGTCAACAAAAATGCAACAAAAAGCGTACAAATTGTACAATGTCTGAGAAAGCCACAAAAAAAGTCTGAACAAAAACAACACAAATGAGGAAAAAAGCTACCAAAATGTTAAAAAAAAGTGACCTGCAGTAACAAAAGCAAGTCAATAAACTCTCCATGTCTGGCCCTTGGTGGGATTCTCCTTTTCCAGTGTGGCCCTCTGGGAAAATGAGTTTGACCCCCCTGTTATAGAGGAACATCTACATAACATGGTGAAACTGTATAATAATAATAAAACAAGTGCTGAATTGATTAATCAATTAGTTGATTGACAGAAAAAAATGAATCTGCAACCATTTTGATAATCGAATAAAAATAGATTTTCAAGCAAAAATGCTCAAGATTCACTGGTTCAAGCTTTTCAAATGTGAGAATTTGATGCTTTTCTTTGTCATGTATGATAGTTTACTTAAAAGCTTTGTTTTGTTTAATATTGGTCAAACAAAACAAGACTTTTTAAGACATCATCTCAATATAATTGGCATTAAAAAAAGATTCTGACATTATATAGACAAAACCAATAATCAATTATTCAGGAAAATATTGGGAAATGAATAAAGTAAAAGTAAACCTGACTAATCAAAGTCAACTCTCATAATCTTTGAGTTAAGACACAAGACAATATCTGCTACTAATTGTAAACCAGCATTTTGTTTACTTACTTTCTATGTTATTGTTCATACAATGCATTAACACTGCAGCTAATTTGACAGCCCCAGTAAGTTCTTTCACTGCATGAAGGGTAACAAATAGTGTTTCATGGTAACATGTAATAGCTGAAGAACTGTAGTAGAGATAGAGAGATTATCGTCCCTGGCCAATTATCGGGCTGTTTTTTGGCAGTTTGCAGATTATCTGAATCTGCTTTTTATTAGCCTGATAACCGATAAAGTTAAATAATTAAAAGTGCACTACTTTGGCTCCGGTAGAGCTCTTTGTCTGTCCCTCTGCTTCGGTTTCACTCACCACTGAGTCTGACATAATGTCTCACAACACTATCTGACTCTCTTTTACTGTGTATTAGGTTGAAAGTTTCTAATTTATTAAATAATTGCTTAAAGCATTTGAACAAAGTTTTATGTTAAAGTTTCTAACATTCCAAAATCTTAATTTTGACTTAAAGATTTTCATTTTTACTGTAAATGCATTTTGGTTCCAAATATCGGTTATCAGTTTCATTAACTACTAATAATCGGTATCGGCCTTGAAAAACCAGTATCGGTCAATCCTTAATCTGTAGTGGTCGAGAAGCCCGTTTGATCCATTTGCAAAAAAGTCTCCCAGGAAGTCTCTGAGAAGCTAAATTCAAACTCTTCTGTGTATTCTTATTGTTATGACCTTTTATTTTGTGGTTTGTACACTTTGTCTTTTACTTCACACCTCATTTTTTTTCTTCTCTTTTCTCCCTGCTGTAAACAACTTTGTAACTACTGTGTTAACAAGTGATTTTTAAAGATAGTTTACTTACTTAACTTATTAATAGAAAATACAAAATAGAAATTATTTTTTGGTAATTTGTGTTTAGGAAGAAAACAAACACAAATAGGATTACACAAGCCCTTGCCAAATGAGTTGATACAAAGCTAATTAAGACTATCAGCTCCACACAACACTCTCTGTATTTGTCAGTATGGCTATGTATAGAAATTGGTGTTGTCCAGCAACTTTCGCACGCAGAACTCGAGTAAAGATAATTACCTCTTCTGAAGATCCCATCATATTTTTTTAATCCTCCTTGTCCTCCTTGGCTATGTAGCAACTGTGTGGAGGAGGGGTGGGGGTGAAGCGCGTTCATGGAAGGCTTGTGTTGTGGATGCACCGACAGAATTGTCATTACTTAGAATTCCTCATGGGGGAGACAGAAACTACGCACTATCGCTTAAAGCTACATTGTGTGAGAATTCCTCCCATTTAGTGGTGAAATTGTATATGACAACCAACTGAATATTACTTTCTAGCTGTGTGTGTTTTTAATATATTTCTCTGAGCAGTATGAACAATGTCAATGAAACCAAAATTAGATCTTAGTATCTCCATCGTTTACACGCAGCTGTTCTAGCTGTAGCTAGTCTGTGTTACAACTGCACATGACGTGAGTTGTCTGCCAGGGAAATCACGACACATATGATTACGTTTATGTTACAAGGTAGACAATCCTTTAGCATCATTGACATGAGGAAAAGTATCCTAGATGTCGTTCTAGCGTTATGCACAACCATGCTATAGTTAGCCAAGCAACTATAAAACTTTGAATTTACAAAAATAGGCAGAAATACCTTTTGAGAAGAAAGCAGGCAACTTCGGTGTCCCTTTTTAAAATCCTTGCTCCTTATGAGCTCTTTCTATCTTGGAAAAGCCACTCCAATATTAACTTTGGTCTTGTTGCTTTGCCTGTCGCGTTGACGTTTTAATTCTCTTTTTAACGTCCTTGGCGACTCCGTTAAACTTCCTCCATCTTCAACAGGCTTTCAAATCTGCCGGCAGTGAGTCGCGAGTAATCTTCTCCCCCTCCCTGGCATTCGTTACAGTGCCACTGAGTGTAAAAGCGTGAAAGGCGGAGGTATGGCCCTCTTTGGGTAATGTATTTTAAAAGATGGAGGCGCAACATGGCGGCCGTCGTTCGAGCGAGTCGCTCGTATGTATTCTGAATGATGCAAGATGGCAAATTCTACGCTTAGGAGAATACTTTGATTAGTTGGTGGAAGTAATTACACATGAATGAGCACATATTTGTGAAAGAACAAAGTTTTTTTGTCTAAGAATCAACTCAAAAAATTACACAATGGAGCTTTAAATAACTAATATGAAATGCGGATAAATGGTAAAATGTCCAGCTTTTGCCAGTCAAATAGGTAGTAATACGAAGGCACAATTGGCCAAATCTATTGAAAAAAGACAAAGACCAAGCCTAAACATTGCCATTTAGAGAACCACTTTGTGTGGGTGTAACATGTGTCAAGAATCCACCACAGCGACTGTGTTCTCTTGCTTCTTGTCTTTTAAATATGGATAGGGCACACTAAGGGGTACTTGAGACCTTATAAAAAGGCTGTGGGAGTATACTGGACAAAAAAGGTTGGCAACCACATACAGTATGACAATGCTGCACTCAATGTACTGTATCTATGGTATCCTTTGTTTCCAGACATTTCAATCAACAGCATGTTGGCTTAATTGTCTTTGAGACTGTTCTTAAACTGTAAGCAGGGAAAGCAATACTGAAATTCCTCTCACTGGGTAACCACAGAGTTGCACAAACAAAATTAAAGCATTAAGTCCACCACTGTACTGTAAGTAAGAAATGAGCCACTACTGACCATTCACCTGCAGCACATGTGTCTGATAGAGGTCTTCATAGCCGTAGGCATGGCAACTGTAGTTCCCCATGTGGATGGTTGTCACCTTGGTGATGTATAGGGAGCCATCATCCCCAAAGTCCTGTAATACAGGAAATAGATGTAAGAGGAACATTAACTAAAGAAAGAACAGGCGGGGGTTGTGGTGAAAAAGCACAACATAGGAAGAAAAAGAGGACGAGGGAGGGATGAAGAACTTGAGGAAAGAAGTGAGAGGAAGAACAGGAGGTGTAGGAGAGGGAATAGTGGTGAAGAATGGGGTGCAGGAAATAGCCACAGGGAGTGAGGGGGAAATGAAGGTAGCTTGATAGAATACATAAGGATGCTTGGAGAGAGCAGGGAGAGGAGAGACAAGGCAGTCAACAGCAGGGAGTGATGGGAAAAGACAAGAGAGAAAAAGAGTGATGTGAAAGGGAAGAGAGACCATGAATCAATGGTTTCCCTGTTGAGTTGAAGCAGGCATTTGGGAATTTGATCCTCCTCTCTCCCCTCATCACGCTGCCTCAGCCTGATAAATGGCAAGGGTTAAAAATATAAAGCCCATTAGGTTGATGAATGGAGCTGGTTGTTGTTGGTGCAGTATGCAGCAGTCATCAGGGGGTTCCAGCCACAGCTTAGGGCGGATTAAGGCATTAAATAGTTTGCTGTCCCACCAAGTGGCAGAGCAGATGCCCTGATGCAGCTCTGTCGTGACATGTAAACCAGAAACGGCTGCTTTCGTTCTCAGGGCTTTAGAAATGAATGTGACCTGACAGAGGGTTGCTTTGTGACACGGAAATGTGAAATGACTTTGTTGTACTGTCAGATAGATGGGGGAGTTTAGGCAGCCTTTAAAGTTCCAAATTTACAATTAAGGTGAGAGATACAACTACACCAGTGAGAGCAATTAAAACTGAATGGGCCATTTGGGTTAAAAAGTATAACTTTAATATATCTGGCAGGTTATGCGAAATATCTTGTAGTTTAAAATTCTAAGTTTCAGTTGTGGTTCCTGTGAGAAAAGGGGCATCAAGTAGGGCTGCCTCCTGAAAAGCAATTATTCGATCAATCAATCGAGGTGCCCCCGAATCTAACTTCCTATTGTGAGCTGAATCACTAGACTTTGTTGCTAACTAAATTAAACTGTAAGTTAAAATGTCTCGGACTGTCTCTCTGCTCACTCAGTCGCTTGAGTTGAATTGTGGAGTTGTCGTTGCCTATGAAATTGTAAGTTATTAGTGCTAAGATGGCTAGGAATAGTAGTAGCTAATGTTGCAAGAGGTTTGTGTGTGTCCCTGTTATCATTTTAGATTGAATTGTAGTAGGACTCAACTGATCCGACTAAATGATACTAGAGACTCGTGATTCATGAGTCAATTTAAAGACTCTGGTGAAAGACTGAAAGACTCTTGAGTGAATCACTGAACTTGTCTTCATTTCAGATCAACTAAAGTCAGTTAAAAAGATTTCCGTCAGCTTTTGAGAGGCGTTTGTCACTCATCCCGCTCGTTATTTCCTGGTTAGCACTCCACCAATCAGATTGGTGGAGTGAGTCTGAATGCCCGCCCTCTGACCCAGCATGAACATGGTTTTTGTTTGAATAGAATAAGTTTAATTTAAATATCTGATATTTGCCTGATCAGCATGTCTTGTCTTTATAACATTTCGGCAAATTAGCTATGTTGCATAATTTAAGAACAATAATTAATATAAAGCCTACCAAAACCATATAAAAAAAAAAAGTTTCTCTTTGAAAAATGATTGCTCTTTTTTTACCCAAAATACACACTATTGATTCATGATAACAATCATCCATATTGGGAGTTTACGAAGAGGGATGGAAGGCAGCAGTGAAACTATAGCCTCACTCTAGCCTTTCAAAGTAAATTAAAACAAGCATTACTGTAGAATAACTATGAATTATTAGAGTCCATTCCAACTAAATTGACTGAACTCATATTTGTAGGTGCATTGGCACTGGCATTACAACTGGAGTTGGTCCACGAGCATTAGACTATGGCTGCCTGCTTGGTTAGGATGGGTTAAATGCAGATAAATTATATAAGACGATGGCCTGTGGCTACATTAAATTTAATAAAATTCAAGTCACTCGTAGAAGTTTTGCATTTCAGATGCAGCACTACATCAATATTTCCTTTGACCTATTCTCCAATGGTAATCATCATTGCTTTTTCATAATACACTGAATAATGGGGACGCAATAAACTATAATAAACAAAATAAAGAGCCACATTCAGTTTATGTTTCCCAAGTGATAGCAACGTACATGCAAATAACAGTAGCTGTGTGATAATTGTTTTTAATAAAAGAAACATACATTATTAATTTTATTTCTGAAAAATTAGCTTCCAATCTCACTTTTGTCTTTTTGCTTTCATGCAATCAAATGTGAAACAGGTCTGAACCAAATATACACAGTGCAGTTACTTTTTGGAGAACACAGCTCTAGTGAAAATGTAAAATACCTATTTTTGATTTAGAGTAAAAAAAAATAAAAAATAGGAGGAGGGCAGAGACAGACGGAGAACAAAGACCTGAAAGAGACTGAGAGAGCAGACAAATGACACTGATTGTAATGGAGGCTCAGCTCTCAGGTTTTTCGAGGGTTATATGCCAGAATGCAAAAAGATGTCCATCACTGTTGAATTACACTTCTGAAGACAAGCCTGTTTGCTTCAACACAATTCAACAGATGAAAATTGTGGGCTCAAAGGACTTTGACAGGAAAGTAAGAAAAGAAAAAAGAAAAGCTCATAAAGAAAAACAAAAGCCCTGTAGTCTATTCTGGTTCACTGTTTTTTGTCATTTTTTTCTGTCACTCTCTTCCTTCTCTTATTGCGCTAAGATTTTACTATTCTAACAGAGGAGTTTTCAAAGATTCATCATATTAATGTAGTGTAGTAGTGTATGTGAGTGAGAACGCTGTCAACTGTATAATTTGCTGTCTGGTCAACTTCTCTGTTAAGTTAAGTTTATATATATATATATATATATATATATATATATATATATATATATATATATATATATAATGTACTGTATATATGGAATGTACATTAACACCTTTCTAAAATTAAACTTCCTTCCTTCATCCATATGAAATACAGATCCAAGCACCCCCTTGGATGTTTATCTTTTACCCTTCACAGAGTTTGGGTAATTTATTTGGATCTACATTCTCATTAGTTAATGGCTTATTTATCTTTATTTAGCCAGAAAGTCAATTACAATAAAATATTCTTTGTACAAGAGAAAGCTGGCTAAATTGACCAACTGGCCACAAAAACTTGACATATTCCTTTAAATATGTTTTTCCTCTTGCACACATAAAAGTACTGAGGTTATCTCTCTCGTTTAATTTAGGGATTTTGTTTATTTTTTGATTTAGAAAGTCAAACACAGATGGGGCTCCTCTCTCCCTCCTCCACACAAATCACTGTGCTCTGTAAAAATTCATTATGCACGGTCAAGAGCCTCAAGGACCTCTGTTGCCATCACCTCAGCTCCAGTCTCCACCTCAACACTTGACATTGTTTATCGGCTCATCATCACAGCAGACCAACAAGACCGCTCATTAACATGCAATTAGTGAATTGTGATGTGGTGGTGAGTAAAGCAATGCCAGCGCTGTGCTGTCACCTGTGCAGATGTGTCTAAACAGGAGCATGGCGACATAGTTCATTAAGCACTGAGCAAGCTATAATTCTATTGTTTCATGGAGAGAGCCGGGGAGTAAAACTGTTCTTTTTTTGTCTGATTTCCTTCTTTGAATTTAGATTTTTTTTGTTCTCTTGTTACTATTTTCCTTCTTCATGGTTTCCGTGCCGCACATTTTTTTATCTGCCCAAGTCCATGAAGAATGCGGACATCTGTGTGGAATTTTTGATTTTCAATCGCACAGACTGCGTGTGTGCTAGAAGAGCAAACTGGCCATGGGCGCTTGTTTGGTGCACTTTATGTTCAACTGTTTTCCCTGTCGAATTCTGTAGCCATCGCCATCAACTCCAGTCCCCCCCTCATCACAACAGTGACAAACTACAGCATCAACCAAGATAAAGAAAACAACAATATGCACTCACGTTAATATCCTCCAGGTCCAAGAAGTTAAGTATGATGCCGTTCCTCTTCCAGATGATTGGCGGGCGCAGCGTACCCTGGATGGCACAGGTAAGGACGGCACTGAGGCCCACTGTTACCGTGGAGACACTGATCCACTGGTCCTCTGCCAGGCTCAACTGGACAACCTCTGTTAGAATAGTAAAGAGTATGAAGGGAAATGAATGTTGGAGAGAGAAAAATGGATGACAGAGAGGCAAATAAGAGATGATAGTAAGAAGAAAAGATTTTTAAAAATTAGAAGATGTAAAAAGAAGGAGAAAAAAAGGAAGCAGAGAAAATCACAAATCAGAACGAGTGTGCTGATGTAGTGGAACTGTAGCCAAGCTGCAAGCATCCATCTCGTTACTAGTGGACCAGGGAGGATAAACAGCTGTCCGGGAGTGAAGGATATTCAGTATGAAAAAAGACCACGTGTCAGAGGACTCAGGCTAGCCAAATATCATTCTTCTCATTAAGGGAAATTTATGTTCATTGAAATGGCCATCCAATTCAATTCACCTTTACGGCAAATTAAGAATTATTTTTCACTGCTTCCCTTTGGAGCCATAAATAATGACTGTCGCCAAGCTGTGTGGCCGGGCACAAAATATACAGTCACAGTTACAGTCTGGAAACTTTGTCAGCTGCTGAACATTTATTATTGTGAGTTTTAATTTATATTGGGCCCAATGTTTTAAGTAGACATAAAACTGTTTGAAAAGTTTTGCAAACTGGGTTATGCAAGATATACAGTATGTGCAATCTATTCTAACAATTCAATCTTTTCTCATGACCTTGCATTGCATTACAACACCACCTAATTCTTCGTATTCTTCTCATTTTCTCTGTACACTCTATGCCAAAAAAGGTGACAAAATATGCTTAAAAATTATTTTAATTTAATTTTTAATTTAGTAAGAAAAACTAATTGGTACAGTATACAACTGGGAAAACAGCATAAATATGCTGATGACAGTGAGCTTTTATATGAATGTGGAGTTCAGGCACGCCGACACTGACATTATATATGTCAGTGTGTGATCCTGGGGCAATATTAGCTGGGGACAGGATATACTTGGCTCAATAAATATAGAAACACAGTCACCTGATAGAAATATAAATGGAGCCATCCAAGTAAACAGGGCATTTACTGGACTGATACTATAAACTGCCCTTGCTGCATGACTTTTCAGTACCAATATATTTAGAGAAGAAAAGATACACCATTAAGGATCTAACTAAACCAACAACAAAAAAGAGAGAGAGGAGCAGGGAAATTAAATCTGCCATTATGTTTGGAAAATTAACATCAATAGATAATACACATGCTGTGATTTACAAAGTAAATGCTTAGAGGTTCTGCACAAAAGAAACACTAGACCAAACAAAGAGTAATGCATACTAATTGACTTGTTCAAGTAAGTCAGCAATTCCCTGAGAAACCTGAATACAAGGAATAGGTTACCAGAACATACAACATTATATAAATCTATTTATGTCAAAGAAATAGTATCCAACTATTTACTGACTTATCATTACAATAAATATGACAGTGCCGATGAATGTACTAATCATTATGGTTTTTTGAAAGAATGTAGTCATTCCATTTAAAATAAAATTAGCTTCTACTCAACAATATAAAATCTGCATGGAGTATGGTCATTGTGATGGCATCATTTAACTGATGTGGTTTCAGATGTTGTAAAGAAATACAGCATAATGATACCACATTTCCTGCGCTTTAAACTCAATCAGCTGATTAGGGTGCTCCTGCTATTTTCTGAAATCAATCGTTTTTCCTAAAACTAATCATCTTGTTACAGTCTGACTTAAAAACTGTCCTTCCACAGCGGGGGTTGTTTATTACTTTTAGCTCCTATGATTAACAAAGCAGTGGACAATGAGCTGCTCTTACAGTAGATCACAAATTAAGTTGCAGAGTTGTTTCAGAATAAACTACACTGAGTTTACATTAATCTACCCTGGTGGTGTTTGTGCTGAAAACATTTGACAACTCTATCAAATCTAACCTATAATGACACAAGATCTATAAGTACAAATAAAATGTAAACATAAAGATTGGCCTTGAAGAGTTGATGACTGAAAGGCAGTGATAAAGCCAGTATCACAACAAGGTTTCATCTCAACACGCACATACAGTAGAAAACTATTTCACTGTCCAAACAGACTTCAGGTAGATGGCTAACAGACTTTGAAATGTTTGTGGGGAACTTCCTGTCCGGATCCGGACTTTGACAAACGCTGTTGTGAAAGACCCCTTGCTATTAGCTGTCTGTTTCACATAGCTCTCCAGGTGATAGATATATCCGGGTTGACAGCTCGGTCTGTCAGTGATATTTCAGAATGCCTTGGGTACAGTACACTGCCAGGTCCAACAAAGTTATAATTCAGCAGAGCAGTAATTTGGGTGGCAGAACAGGCTTGAGTGCCATGTTGACAGATGAGGGATGAAGCACATTGATCTGACATGGCTTGGAGGGGTGGTTCCAGGGTGGTACTGTGCACTGCGACTAGACCACATCTCACGTTAAATTGAATAATACAGTACAATGGATGCAAGACGTCAGGTTTGCTATGTATTTCTGCAGCAATTCACTGTTCAGATGGACATCTAGTATGACTTAATATTGATTCTTTTTAGGTATAAAAGTAGGTATACAGCTTTATAAGTTTACTGGCGAGAACTGTCTCTTCAAAGTTCAGTCAGAGCAGAAGTAGTAACAGAAGCTAATTAATAGATTTTGGAAGATAAAACACTGACTACTGTGAAGGATGGTGGTGCTTTTAACAGCTACAGCAAATAAGCAAGTGTTAAAGTTGGGATGTTTATCTTGAGTCATTGATTTGACATGGGAAAAAATATTGTTTTTTTTATTTTTAATTAACTAAAACCTTTGTTTTACTACACTGACAACAGTGAAAAGATTACATCAGCTCAAAGCCCCCAATGCAGGGATGTAACACTGCTGTACATACCAAATGTAAAGGTCCCATGGCATGAACATTTTTTTTAAAATTTTTTAACATTAATATGAGTTCTCCCAGCCTGCCTATGGTCCCCCAGTGGCTAGAAATGGTGATAGGTGTAAACCGAGCCCTGGGTATCCTGCTCTGCCTTTGAGAAAAGGAAAGCTCAGATGAGCCGTTTTGGAATCTGCTTGTTATGAGGTCATAAGGAGGAAGGTTACCTCCCCTTTCTCTGCTTTGCCCGCCCAGAGAATTTGGCCAACCCATGAGAGAGAGACATCATGGCTTTCAAACGAGAACAGTGGCAGTTGGTCAAGGCCACAACCCCACCCTCCACCTTGCCCCTCCCACTCTCCTCCTCAATAGCTTCAGACACAGAAATGGCACATACTAAGGAAAGCTCATTGTGGTACTGGCTCTAGTGGCTGTAGTTCTGCACCAAAGCTGAATTTCGGGAAAGAGACTTCAGATACAGTATTAGGGGACCACTAAGGTCTATATAAAAGCATCCAAAGAGCACCATGTCATGGGACCTTTAAATAGGAAATGTTCCATCAATTCAAAATGGGCAGCTGTGTTTAAATATTTTCTGCAACAGTGTGTCAACCATTCACATGAGGTCAGTCTAAACTTTTTGCTGATGTATTAGTCCTCACTTTTAAAGCCTGGCAGAAAGGCCATAGTGATAAAAAAAACTACCTTCATGAAAGATGGACTAGTAGTGAAATGAATACTGACTCCATGAAATTAATTTTGATGCCATCCAAACGTAACCCACTGAGGTACGAGACCAAGAAAAGAGAGAAAAATGTGATGAAAAATAAGCTAGTTATATTAGTAAGAAAATGTGTTGATTGTTGTTCATGGTCACTTTTCTTGGTCTATGTCATTAAGGGAAGTTTAAAATGTGAAGATTTTCCAGTTGTATAATTCACAGGGCTCTAGAGTGCGACAAATTTGGTCGCAAAATTTGTAAGGGTGCGACAAAAAAAATGTTTGTTCTCCTTTGACAGAACTCACACTCATGGTTGGATCTGTAGGCCTACACTGCTCCGTGCTGTGTGATTGAAACTGCCTGTGTCGTTTATATCGATATGGTTCAATGTTGCGTTACATGACCCATTTCTTCTGTAAAGTCGGGCCTGTGTTTTAATCTCTCATCCGCTCAGCCCCGCCCTCATTCACTCACACATGGCTCCCCTGCAACATGAGAGACACAGCGCCGGTCCACTGCTGACATTTGTCTACAGTTTTAATTGTTATTAACACAGCTGCATATTGTTAAGCATGAGAGGGAAACCTGTATTTGTACCGGTGTTTCCGCGGGTAACTCTTGGTTATTGCGGCCGCCACGGCGAAAAACACAGGTAACTCCAGTTTGTTGAGTAATAGTGTGTGAGACGGCGCCTGCTGGACCTGGGCAAGAGATGTGACCCATGGCCAGAATATCATAGTTCATAAAAATGCAGCGCAGTGACGATACAGACATTTCATACACAAGACGTTTGTAACTCTGCTGACCCGCCAATTAAAGCGCATTCGACCCGCGCTGGACCCATTCATAATGAGTCAGCCGTCAGTCTGTGAGTAGCATACGCTTCCATCGCACTCCCCCTCTCTCCCTCCGTCTCTCTATGTCTGTCGGTCTGGGTTTTTTTTTAAAGATTTTTTTTGGGTCCTTTATTTTGATAGGAAGCCGTGCCCGCTGCGTCGAGGAGTAAACCTATATATCTACCAACTGAGCTATCCAGGCGCCCTCTTTCTCTTCTAACCTGTCTGTTATTATTGTTGAAAACAAGTGAAGGAGCTTTCTCAGAGATATTATTATTATTATTATTATTTTGTTTTTAAATATAGCCTAGGCTATTTATTATGTGTTGCAGCTGTATATTTTCAAACTGGGAAGGAAACCCTGTCTTTGCATTTTTTTTTTATCACATTCTGTTTTAATAAAAGAGCTTGTTTTGCTTAAAATGTTTTAGTTTGGCAGCTCAGTGAAGCACTTTAAAAAAAATTTATAAAAGATTTGAATTTTTATATACAGTATAATTGTGCTTCAAATTAAAAAAAAGTATTTACCTACACCTTATTCTTGTTTAAAAAGGTGACCTCGAAATTGGTGCGTTCAAGGCGACACAAGGAAAAATTTGGGTGCACCTAAATTTTGTGCTGGTGCACCTAAATAAAAAAAGTTAGGCGCACCAGTGCAACCAAGGCAAAACGTTAGTCTGGAGCCCTGATTCAAAACAGCCATCTGTTGATTGCAGGTCGGTCTTTAGTGTCAATATCCAAATAAGTTACATTTAACAGACACCTTTAATAAGGTTTAGGAGGCTTTAATGAGGCTTAGTTTTAAGTTCACAGACAGAGCCGACTATTCAACACTCCTTTTAAAAAGAGGCAACAATGTTTTCTTGTTTTTATTTTTTTAGGTTGTAGGAATTTAAAGTTAGATGTGCACTCCCATGCCTGTAACCTTTTAAGGTATTCTTTTTAGATTTGGGTTTTAGAATCTTAATAATTTTAAGACAGTGTTTTCAAATGTGTTTTTATTTGTTAAGTCTAATTTTATTGTGATACATCTGCAGCAATCCTGTTGGTGCAGGAGAATTTTCTTATACAATGAACCTAACTTTTCAAATGCATCAAAATGGGCAAAGTCATGCAGTCATCACTGAATGAATAAAGACGACTATGAATCTGACCAAGCATTCAGATTTTGTTACTTAGTACTATAAACACATTTTTGGCGGTTCTCAAATAGTAGCAACAACCACAAAGATTACTTCCAGTTCATGTGAGAGCAACTCTAAATCTGTTCAAACATCCTCCCATGTTCTGTGCCATTCTCAGATGACCCAGACTAATTGCATATCCACAGGCAGGGAATGCTCTGCTCTGGCTGAATGGGGAAGGTTGTCATGACATTATCTAGTTAATGATTCCTACAGTTCCCCCCATTTCCCAAAATAGCTCCAATGTGTAAGTTAGTAATTGACTTTCAGGGGAATTCAGGAGCTCCAATGATCGATCAGCCCTGCTAAGTGAGCTATGGGCGGGCTGACAGGGCCAACAGGGAGGTTTCTGTATCCAGCTCTGAAGGGATTTACAGTACAGTGTGAGTAAAGGGAGGAAGAGAGATGAAGAAAGAGAAAATAGAGGGAGCAAGGTAAATATTGGTAGAAGGATATGAAGGCAGAGAAAAAAAGTTATATAAAAAAAAAGTACTTTATAAAGTAAAGTAAAATAGGGTGAATAAAACCAGTGCATGCAAGGAGAAAAGAAAGACAAAAAGGGAAAAGAGGAACAAAACATCAGATGGGGAAAAAAAGAGAGCAAATTAGCAAACGAAAGAAAGAAAGATGGACCGAGAAGACACAGGGGCATAAGAGAAGGAGTAAAAATGTGTGTGCATGTGAGACAGGAAGAGAGACAAATCTGATACAGAGCACGTAGAAGATCTCCCAGAGAATAACTAATGTGGTGAACTCAAGACTGCAGCTAAGAGAGTTGTCCCTTTCCACTTTCATGAGACCAGCCCCTTGTGAGCTGGAGTAAGACATCAAGCCACAAAGCAGAGGAGCAGAACACCATGACTTTTTTTAGAGGGTAGGACAGATAACATCCTGACTGTAGACTAGAAGAGAGAAAGAAATATGTAGGAAGAAGAGGGGCAGAGAGTGAGGAGGAGCTAGAGAGAGAAAGACAGATGGAAAGAGAGGAGTAGTGAGGGGCAGAGAGCGAGGATGAGCATTAAGCATCGAGAATGCTTGATTGAGGAATGGTAAAACAGAATATTATTGGACTCTTTGATTGAATCTCCCTGTATGGGTACTTTGCAAACTTTAAGATAATATCCGATATGACACATAGTAATTGTGATGCAAACTGAAATGAAAATACTGTCGCCTTTACATTTTACCAGAAATACAAGAAAGGTGTGCAATTAGTTATGCCGAGCTTTGGGAGAAAAATACTTACGTTAACATGACCACTTTTGATCACATGATGGATGTGAAAGTGCTGTAGTAACTTACAATATTAGCTTTTCGACTTTGATAGAATGTGATTGCTAGTCAACAAATTTGCAATTCATGACTTACGTATTTTTTAACAAATGAAACCCATAGTTTAATAAAAATCGGAGCCATATAAAATTGTTAAAGACGCTCTTCTTTGAGCCTGTAGTCTATGTAGAGTATGGTTTCAGACAGAACATGAGGATTTCATGGAGCCAAGGCTTGCAGATTTTGCATCCTCTTTTTCAAATTCATGTTTCAAAGTAATGTTTGCCACTAATTGGAGCTACTTATATTATGGATGCACCGATCCGATACTGATATTGGGCCAAACAGAACCTAACAGCTGGATCGGGTATGGTGACAATGGGGCCAATCTATTTTATACGATTCTGTTTATGTATTTTTTTTTCACCCCCACCTACTTGTGCACACATACGAAAAAAAAACAAAAAAACACGCAGACGACACAGCATAGCATGCACCTTAACTTACCAGTAGCCTGCAGCTGCACGGCTCAAGACACCATGGCCACTGTCAGAGATGACGGATAAACAGCATGACTAGGGATTTCCTACTGCTTCCCTAAAGTCACTTGTCGTTACCCGATCCGTTCCAACTGCACAATCCGTTCTGCGCATGCGCTGTGGTACGATGATTTACGACACTACCCGATCTGTTCCCACACCAGCCTCCTCCGGGAAGCTAACGTTAGTTTAGCTAATAGCTAATTCACGTTAGTTTAGCTAATAGCCAATTCGGGCGGACCGCTAGGTGATTATAGCGGTCTGCCGTTAGCCTCCACTGGGAAGCTAACGTTACTTTAGCTAACAGTTCATTTGGCTAACCGCTAGCTGATTGTAGCGGTCTGCCGTCCGTCAGCCTCCACAGTTAAGTTAACGTTAGTTTAGCTAACAGCTAATTCGGCTAACCGCTAGCTGAGACGGCATGCAAACTTTTAAAAGACCCTCAAAATAAAACTTCAAAACAAACGTTAACATATATAACAGCTGTTACGTCAGTTCTACTTTACTTGTGCTCATTTAAAATACAATCACTCAATACTTGTCTTTATTGTTACTGTAAAGTCTTAGTTTAGCTGTAGCCTGCTTTTCCCATTATGTTTGACTTAACGTTATTTTATACCAGGGGTCGGCAACCTTAGGCACGCGTGCCACCATGGGCACGCGGGACCTTAACCAATGGCACGCTGGCAATATGTGTGCAAGAAAGTTATTGATGTGTTGAAATCATGGTTGAAAGGCTGAAGCACTCTCTCATCCGCATGCCAAATTACAACGTTCACAGTTGCCGACCTCATAGGTGCCGATACCGTGGGTGCTCCGGAGCTTGAGCACCCACGAAAAATACTGAGCACCCACGTGTGCCAGACTGCCAGTTCATTTTTATATTAATTTAATATTAAACATTGCAGGTGGTGCTAAGTGGAGCGTCTGTCATAGTGTGATTGGTCATGTCGGTGGCATTGATTTATAATTTCCCACGAAGCTGATTAAACTTCTCATCTCCAATCCTATCTGGGAGAAGTGGCGCTGTCCTGAGTTGAAAGCTAGCTTACTTTACGGCGTGTGTGTTCGTGTCGGCCGCTGTCCATTTCCTAAGGTTCTGAAATGCAAACATTGTTGACTACTTTTTTTATTTAAACTGTGTGAGCACCCACGGACGAAAACATAAATCGGCGCCTGTGCGCTTAGTAGCTTGGGTGGAGGCTAGCGTGGAACAGATCGGGCAGGTCGTAAAACGGTATTATCATCTGCGCATGCGTGAACATCTTGCCCATGCGCAGAACGAATTGTGCAGGTGGAACGGATCTGGTATTTTGCCTTGTTATGTAATGTTAGGTTAAACAAACAAAAACTCCAACTGGAGTTTGTGGTGCTTTCAGGTGACGCTCGTAAACTTATGCTGCGTTCAGGTGCTTCACGTAATGATGGTGTCTTACACATAAAAGAATGATCCCAGTCACTTCCACACAGTGAGTCATACAGCTTATTAATTAAACAACAGTATTGGATCGGTACTCATAATTGGTCGATACAACAATGTTTCAACAGCATTTTAGTGACTACATATCAACATACAACAGGTTCTACAGGAAGACTTGGACATATTGTCAATTAGTGAAAGCAGTAAAAATGCTAAATACACACGTTTACAAGAGAAATGCCACCAAAGCAGTGAATGCTTGTCAACTTCCACCTTCTTGTCTGGTTTAGTCTGTAAATTCATCAGAATGCTAGATGAGTGATTCCGCCCAAGTGATGCTTCTTACTACAACTGAGAGGACGCACACACCCAAACATGTACACACAGATATACATACAGAAAGAGCCACACACATACATCCCACATTACAAAACAACAGTGCTCTCTCTCTCCTTTTGTTTCTTGCTCTCTCTCTCTCATTGTATGTAGAGGGGTTGTGTGTCACTCACTCGACAAGCACATTCTCCTCCCTTCATGTGTCATGTATGCAAATATATGCACGGCACACTTGATTATTCATATTTGACCCTCATGAAAAACAATATCCTCATTTGGTTTCGTTTGGTAAATTAAGATTCAGGCATTAATCATTAAGTTCATCACTGAGTGAAAAGCATCTGCTACAGTAAATGACCTTCATTTGCTAGCCTGGCAAACTACCTAGCAATTGAGACTTGTAGGATTCAGAGTAGTCTATATCCTTGATGTTCCACTTCCGGGATTCCTCCGTTGCTGCCGGAAAATCCGCATGATTTCACTCATTTAGGCCGGATATCCGCTGCCTCGGGCTTCCTTTGTGTTGGCATTTTAAACTCGGGTCGATTTATGAGGACTATGGTTAACATTTTCTCAGATCTCTGCAAGGTAAATCCAGAAAGCTAGCTAGAGTATCTGTCCAATCAGAGTTGCATGACTAAAACAACTTTTAAACTTACACATTCCACCAAAATAAGTTCCTTCAGAGCCTATTTTGCAGCGGCACTGTGGCTTTTCTCCGATGCTTAGCACCGCCCAAGACAATTGGGATTGGTTTAAAGAAATGGCAATAAACCAGAGCACATTTTCCTCACATCCTCGAATGCCGTGTGGACTAGACAGACTCTCCTCCAGCATGCTTTGGAGGAGGGTCTGGCAAAGCGAGACTAGATTCAGAGTAACCTCATGCTGGTGTCATGCTTGCACTTGGGTTAGCCCTCAACTAAAGGCATGTTTTAACAGGCAGCAAAATGGATTTTCTCATTGTTGCTATGCAACCACCAAAAAGTCATAACAACAGGCAATCTTAGACCACCAGGCAATTGTCAGGCTGTGGTTAAAACACAGGTTCCTCACAACAGAGTGCACTTCCAATCACAGGGACACATGCTGGCTCCTGTCATTACCTTTCCCTGTGTTGTAACATCAGGAAAAATGCTTGGAAGCCAAAAGCAATAAATGCAACAAAGTAGTATACAGTAATACATGGTGATGCTTAAAGAATGTAGGTTGTGTTTGTGCACTAAAGGTGTGCTTATATATGTGCACCAATGTATCTTTGACATCTGCACGACATAAAGAAAAATAAAGCAGGTATACATGTGCATACATAATGGAAAACCTTGTCCATCATGTCCAACAAGGCCATAGGTTCAGTAAAGATTTGGTTATTTATGAATGCATCATGGTACATGTCTTTTGTGTAGAGAAGGCTGAGGGAGTTAGCCTCGTGAGACCGTCCTGATCTCGCGAGCTCCAGTTTTCTACTCGCAGATCAGTCTGGCATCTTGAGATAGAGAAAAAAACAAGACGCTTTTCTCTGAGGAAAAGAAGTTTTTGCTCTTCTCCCGACTGGTTTCGGCAAGAGTTTGATCTGATTGGTTGAGTTGGCCCATTTATCACCAACATAGGTGGTGATAGACAGATGGTTTATCCAATCACCTAACCAGCATTTTTGCCCCTTCCCAAAAGTTCTCCAACGGAAAGTTCCCAGATGGATATGCCGAGCAAATGCGAAGCAATCCATCTGGCGGAGTCAGGTTATGAGTAAGTATAAGTAGGTAATATGTATAAAATGTTATGGTAAACTGACTGCACTTATACGGTATGGTGCTTTTAACGGACAAAGTGCTTTACAATTTGCAACTTTCTCACACACACACACACACACACACACACACACACACACACACACACACACACACACACACACACACACACACACACACTTCATCACATTGAGCAAAAATCCAATAATACCATTAGGCAGTCCAGTTTACTGATTTGCAACATTGTTCATATTATTCTAATACAATCACATATATTAAAAGGTTAGCAACCTTAAAAGTAAAACAAAATCTTTGCCGTTCTGCTCAGAAAGAGGCCAACTCAATCTAAAGATGCTCTGTTTACACATTGTTTTACTGATTTATGCTGAGAATGTAATCTCTTTGAAATGGTAGAAACTACTGCATGTCTTACTACACGACTGTTTGTGATAATGTCCTCTGTGAACACACTGACACTGGTGAGTTTGTACAGTACATGTAGGGAGACAGGACTCCCACTGGGAGCTCACAGTTAGTACAAATGATTTTGGTGTGTCACGGTGCATTCAGTAAGAGGACTGCTCTCTACAGGTGGGCTGCAACTATTAGGAAATATATCACCCATGTTTCAAACACACTGACATGTTAAACATATTCATATAGTGTATATATGCTGTATAAAACAATATTTATGGTGTCTTGTTGTCTTCCGTCTGTAAAGTTTAATCTTTACTGCAATGCTGTTTCCTGTTGCTCTGGTTTGAAAATATCTTGCAAAAGGTTGGAAATTAGCAGGCTAGCTAACACTGACATATTTACAGTAAATGTTAAAAAATGTGCATTGTTCTAAATAAATAAATGAAATACAATGTTATGTTGTACATCATACTGTCCACGCACACCCATTTTCTCAGTAAATCAACCATGTACTCTCAGGCAGTTATTTCTATGCATACACTGTATATCACATTACATATTTTATTTACTGTCTCTCATACACACA
This sequence comes from Perca flavescens, assembly GCF_004354835.1. Taxonomy (NCBI): domain Eukaryota; kingdom Metazoa; phylum Chordata; class Actinopteri; order Perciformes; family Percidae; genus Perca; species Perca flavescens. Next base: position 23,228,777 of record NC_041343.1, read on the forward strand.
CACACACACACACACACACAAACTTGAGCTGTCTGCTCTCTCTTTGACAGTGCAGGGGTGGTGATTATTCATGGGAGGGAGATGGGGATGAGCAATCAGCGGCCAGCTCATTAATCACACTGGATGCAGACCCTTAATCTCCTCCACAGGTACAGATGAATCCTCTGCTGCCGCTCCTCATTGCTTCTCAAACTTCACTCCTTCTCTCTTTCACCCACCGTATCCTTTTCTCTTTGATGCTTTGTTTGAATCCTTGGCTATTTCTCTTTGTGTTTGTCCTTCACAGAGTCTCTCGCCATCTTTTCTTTATTTCTGTGACTCAATGACTGCCTGTAAAGTCTTTTTTTGTCTCATACTTTCCTTTTCTTTCTGGTTTTAATCTGCCTCTCTCTCTTCCCTGTCATGCTACTTAAAGTGCCTCCTTGTGTGGCTGCCTCTCAACTTGCCAGCAAAGCCGCGATGGTGCTTTTTCTCCAGTAGGGCCCCTTAACTAGGCAGTGAACAAGCCTTGTTAGGATCACAAAAAGAAGCCAAAGAGTGAGCCAGTGGAGGAAGTGTATAGTAGGAGTGTGTGCAGAAAGGAGTATTTTAAAAAGTGTTCCATGCTGTATTAATAAGCCAGGAGCACCAGTTTGGCAGGAGATCTGGCTCTGCTTGCTCTCCTTCTGCTGCCGAAAAAGCATTTATAAAATAAGGTTGAGAATACTTCCCTTCACAGCAGCTAGATGCATATTTTTGAAACAATGGGTGAATTGTTTTGGTTAAAAGTTGGTTAGAAGCACTGCTGTTCTACCACTAAATAAAAATAAAAATAACTGTGATTGCATGATAATTTAAAAAAATTGCCACCTCATTTTATGAAAAACAACTTCAAACATTTCCCAGAAAAAGAACCCACAATGCGATCTGAAACAGCTACATTATATTATACTTTTCTTTAAGATATATATAAGATACTTCAGCACACTGAGGTGAGAGTCACTAGTGGAGTTAATGCTTACAAAAAAAATCATTAAAGGGTTATATTATATTCCTGTTAAGATATACATATATCTTTTATATAATAAGATACTTCTCCAGCACACTGATGTGAGAGCTACTAGTGGAGTTAATGCTTATAAAAAAACATTAAAGGGTTATATTATACTCCTGTTAAGATATACATATATCTTTTATATAATAAGATACTTCTCCAGCACACTGATGTGAGAGCTACTAGTGGAGTTAATGCTTATAAAAAACGTCTGTTGTCAACAATATGTATTACTGAAGATATCTACCACAGTTGTCCTGGAACTGCAGAGTTCCCAGGTCATTCAAAGGGAACAATTGTCTCCCTCGCATTACTTTGACAGATTTTGCAGGAACAGGCTGCTGACAACAGAGCCCATTTCTAAGCTGGGTGTTGCTGCTAAGGACCTGAGCTCATTGCAAGGTGGATTTACAGAGGACGAGGCTAAAAAATTAACCAGCATCAGTTGGGTAATGACAGGACAGAACACTATTTACTGTGTCATTCAATCCCTAAGGGCAGGAGTAACCTGTCGGGAAAATGAACAGATTAATTGCCTATCTAGAGGGTTCACAGACCAGTAGTAGACCTCCAAATTTTGCAAATACTAACTTTTATCTTGTTACTATACACTGAGTGTTATTTTGCAGCTTAGAGCCAGGTTCGTCATTTGAAACATAATCATTAACCTTTTCTGCAAAGTCCATTAAATGCCAAGCCTGTAAATGACCACATGCTAATACAGTTAAAAGGAAAATAACACCAATATTGGCTTCTAAACATGTCACTCTCTGGCAATATCAAATCGCATTGACTGAGATGAAAGAAATCTTCAATATTCTCTCTTTTCTGACCCTTCAAAGTTGTGGGCATGTTCTGTAAATTAAATGATACAAATCCTCAAGCAATCCATGTTGATTCCAGGTTGTGAGGCAACAAAACAGAAAAAATGCCAAGGGGGGTGGATACTTTTGCAAGGCACTGTAGTTCTGCCCAGCTCTGAATGCTCGGATGTCATTGGGTCTCAGTGGGGTATTTGAATTTCCTGGATTTGCGAAAGAACCTAAATTAAGCTTTCAGAGGAGCTACAGAAAGTGCACCGATGACGGTAAGAGTTTCCCGACGATCTTCATAGTTTATTGTGCGGTGAATCATGTCAGGCTGCTCTATAGGTGTCCTGAATCAAAAACTAAGACCAGAAAAGCACAGAACACGTGTGTGTGCTTTTCTATCAGTCTTTTCCCAAGTAATTTATAAGGCCTTCCAAAGCGTTTCCAAAATCAAGTAATTTTCGTATACTTTAACACAAAAAAATAAATGAAATGTATAACAATGACCTTCCTTTCATTTTAATCTGTATTAGCCTTTAAAATAAATAAATCTGACTACGAGCTTCCTGGGAACTTGTCGATGCTCCAACCTAATACATAGAATTATTCTAAATGCAGTCTGGGACACGGGCTACGAGTGGCAGTTGTTTAGCCGCCAATAGGTTCCTGCGAGCCTGCTACAGGCACTGCCAGATGAGGGTCCTTTCAGAGGCCATGGAAGTTGAGCACCACGTCATGCTATTTCATTTTGAGATTATTTTCCATTGGATATTGAAGTTCATAAGTGTTTTGGCATGGCCTGCCGAGTGGCATTATATCCATGGTATTGAAAGGGGGATCTAATTCTTGCACATTTATTTTTGTTGTGCATGATCAACCCCCAGCTTAGATAACATTTTAACTTCACAGCCTTTGGTTTAATAAAACTGACATTTTAAGTCTCAAAGGCCAAAAGAGTCATCCTGCTCCGAGAGGCTTAATGGAAACGAGCTGACAGTCTGGAGCTAATCTCCCATACTTCATTTGGCCGGATGGGACCCAATTCATTAAAGCGATACTTTCATCTGATAGCAGCATAAGATCTCTGACAATCTGAATAATCTTTCATCTTTATGGAAACAAAAAAAAAACACCCTCCCCTCTTTCTCTCTCCCTAGCTAAATCTCCTACTGTAAACTGCAAAGGCATTTCCTGACAGGGTTGGCTAAGTGGACTTTCTCGTTTCAAAGCCCTTACAGCCTTGGGGAGGATGAGGGTAAAAGATTAGTGGCCTGTAGCAGAACTCTGCACTGCAGGAGCCACAACTTGACCTGACCTGAGGGTCCACCTCAATGAAGACAGAATGCACAAAGAGATGTACCGAGAGCTGTATGTGTGTTTTTGGGTCGATGCATCTGAACAGGATTGTATGTGTTAACATACAAGCAGCTCGACTTATGTGCGGGGAAGAATAAAATCTATCTACGTTTTTTGATGCAGACACATGCACACATTAACCAACAATAGTCTAATTGGAGCTGCAGGACAGAGGAATAGAGAGAAGACACTTTTTTTTTCTTCAGAAAAGCACCCCAAGAGGTCAATAGACTCTTATATTCCAAACTGGTGAAGTGGTGAGAGCAAAACACTTGATACTGTATTTTAAATATGTTACAGTACAATTTAGAGAGGTTACATTTTTTGTTCTTCAGAGAGAAAGAGGCTAAATGTGAGGAAAAAACAGAAGCTAATGAGACTACATCAACAGACACAAAGGAAACATAAATTGTTTCTCTTTTATTTACTTTCAAATAAAATACTGGAACGAAGTTATATGCTCTGTTTTTGCATTGATAATACACCATTGTATTCTGTCAGAACAAATGAGTGCTATTTTACACAGTGATAAATTAAAAACACCTTTTGAGCATTAAGGCAAGGCAAGGCAGCTTTATTTGTATTGCACATTTCAGCAACAGGGCAATTCAAAGTGCTTTACATAAAACATTAAAGAGAAGTTAGAAAACAATTAAAAAACAATAATAAACAAATCAAAAACATTAAAAGACAAGAATAAAATTGATAGTGCAGTATAAGAATAAAAGTTACAGTGCCGTATAAGAAATTAAAGTTAATAAAATAGATTATTTAAAGAAAAGCAACATCAAAAAGATAGGTCTTTAGCTTAGATTTAAAAGAACTGAGAGTTGCAGCGGACCTACAGGTTTCTGGGAGTTTGTTCCAGATATATGGAGCATAAAAACTGAATGCTGCTTCCCCCTGTTTAGTCCTGACTCTGGGGACAACAAGTAGACCTGTCCCAGACGACCTGAGAGGTCTGGGTGGGTCCTAATGTAGTAACAGATCAGAAATGTATTTTGGCCCTAAACCGTTTAGTGATTTATAAACCAGTAGAAGTATTTTGAAATCAATTCTTTGAGGCACTGGAAGCCAGTGTAGAGACTTCAGTACTGGAGTGATGTGATCCACTTTCTTGGTCTTAGTGAGGACTCGAGCAGCAGCGTTTTGAATCAGCTGCAGTTGTCTGATTGATTTTTTAGGGAGACCTGTAAAGACACCGTTACAGTAGTCAAGTCTACTGAAGATAAAAGCATGGACAAGTTTTTCCAGATCCTGCTGAGACATAAGGCCTTTAACCCTTGATATATTTTTAAGGTGATAATAGGCTGATTTTTAATTATGTTAATGTGGCTTTTAAAATTTAGGTCTGAGTCCATGACTACACCAAGATTTCTTGCTTTGTCTGTTGTTTTTAACATTGTCGTTTGAAGCTGAGCGCTGACTTTCAATCGTTCCTCTTTTGCTCCAAAAACAACCACCTCCGTTTTTCTTCATTTAATTTAAGAAAGTTCTGGCACATCCAATCATTAATCTGTTCAATGCACATATTTAATTGTTGTATTGGGCTATAGTTCCCTGGCGATAAGGTTATGTAAATTTGTGTGTCATCCGCATAACTATGGTAATTTATTTTGTTGTTTTCCATAATCTGAGACAGTGGAAGCATGTAGATGTTGAACAGAAGAGGCCCCAGAACTGAGCCTTGGGGAACTCCGCACGTCATATTTGTATGTTCAGATGTATAATTACCTATAGACACAAAGTAGTCCCTATTCTTTAAATAGGATTCAAACCACTTTAGTACTGAGCCAGAAAGACCAACCCAGTTTTCCAATCGGTCAAGCAATATGTCATGGTCTATCGTATCAAATGCAGCACTGAGATCAAGTAATACTAAGACTGAAATTTTGCCACTATCTGTGTTTAAGTGGATGTCATTAAAGACTTTAACAAGAGCCGTCTCGGTGCTGTGGTGTGGTCGAAAACCTGACTGGAAGGCATCAAAACTGTTGTTTAGCGATAAGAAAAGGTTGAGTTGTTGAAAAACCACTTTTTCTATGATTTTACTTAAAAATGGAAGGTTTGATATTGGCCTATAGTTGCTCATTAGTGTCGTGTCTAGATTGTTCTTTTTTAGGAGTGGCTTGATGACTGCAGTTTTCAGGGCCTGTGGGAAGATACCTGAGAGCAGAGATGTGTTTACAATCTGTAGAAGATCAGAAGTCAAACAATTCGAAACATTTTTGAAAACACCCGTTGGTAGAATATCAAGGCAACAGGAGGAGGTTTTCAGATGTTGTATTATGTCCTCCAGGTTTTTAAGGTTGATCGTATGAAATTGTGTCATGTTGGAATTTGTTTTGCGCGCACACTGTGACAACACATATCTTGTACTTAATATGGAAGCACTGACTGTTTGTCTAATTTTCTGAATTTTGTCTGTGAAGAAGGAGGCAAAGTCATTGCAAGCCTTGGTAGACAACAGTTCAGATGCTATTGGTACTGGAGGGTTTGTTAATCTATCAACAGTAGCAAACAAAGCACGTGAATTATTATTGTTTCTGGCAATAATGTCAGAGAAAAAGGACCGCCTTGCATTCCTTAGTTCCATATTATAAATGCGAAGTCTCTTTTTATAAGTGTTATAATGGATTTGGAGATTAGATTTTCGCCAACTGCGTTCAGCTTTTCGACACTCTCTTTTTTCTGTTCACACAACTATAAAATTTCTCCATGGAGATCTTTTCTTACCAGAGACAGCTTTGACCTTAGTGGGAGCAATAGCATCAATAACATTCGTAATTTTACAGTTGAAATTATCTACAAGCTCAGTGACTGAGGCCCCAGTGAGGGTGGGTGTAGAGGAGAAAAGCTGAATGAATGATTCACTGGTGTTTTCAGTGATATACCGTTTTCTAATTAACTTTGTTTGAGCACTTTTGGGCAGAGAGATAGTGCCGTTACAGAAAACACAGGAATGATCAGAGAGAGCAACATCAGTCACCACAACCTTGGAAATGTTCAGACCCTTGGAGATAATCAAGTCCAGAGTGTGCCCCTTATTGTGCGTGGGCTGTGTCACATGCTGAGTCAGTCCATAGCTCTCAAAAACACAACACAGTTCTTTGGTCCCTCGGTCCTGGGGGTTGTCAACATGAATGTTGAAATCACCAGCAATAATTACACGGTCAAAGTTAATACAAATTATAGACAACAGTTCAGTAAAGTCGTCAAAGAAGGATGCACAGTATTTAGGTGGCCTGTAGATATTTAGAAATAGAGCTTGAGGGGAGGATTTTAGCTGAAGAGCTACATATTCAAAAGAAGCAAAATTTCCGTAAGCAAAAATGGCGACTCCACCTCCTTTCTTATTCACTCTATTCTCACTCATAAAACTGAAGTTAGGGGGGGCTGACTCAATGAGAACAGCAGCACTGTTATTATGGTCCAACCAGGTTTCAGTTAAATACATAAAATCAAGATTGTGGTTGATAATAAAATCATTGATTAAAAATGATTTTCCCGCCAAAGACCTAACGTTTAGTAGTGCTAGTGTTAGTGCGTTTTCATTTTTTGGGACAGACTGTGGCTGACAAGGAATGGATGCTAAATTTGCAAAGTTTGCAGTTCCGTGCTTATTCACCATTCTTTTTCTATTACCTATCACAACATAAATTGTGGAAGAATCTAATACGCAGGGCCCAGTCTTGTCTTGGAAAAAGTCATGAGTGCTACTAGGCATGCAGCCTGGACCCGGCCCATATCAGTTAATGCTTGCTGCATTTTGCACACAAGCATCCTTATCAGTTTGGGGAGAAGGAATTAACTGCCGTCCTTGAGGGGGCAGAGGTGCCTGGCGTTTTTACGGGGGAGAAGGAAGGGGGGCATACTTGGTTCCAGCATTTACCAGCTGCTTCATCTGGTCAGTGAACTCCAACATGGGGATGGGGGAAAGAGGGGAGAGCGACGTATCCTTAAAGAGGTCCTCAAAGCTTTCGTGGTGGTCAAAGGGGTTTGAGGAGTGTTGGACGGGTGAGAAGGGGGGTTGAGATTTCTCATCTCCGCTCTGTGGTCTCCCATGGTCAAATCTTTGCTCAGGTGGGGGCTGTGGTGGCTCACTGCCGCACTTTGTTGTGTCTTCCTCTTGTTTTGGTTCATCTTGTCTCGTGTCCTTGGCCAAGGGAGCAGATGTGTGGTGCAGAAAGTAAAGTAGGCTAGAGGTGAACAGCTTTACTCCTGGCTTGTTAAGGAATAGTCCATCTGCTTTAAAAAGATGTCTGCAGCCACAGAAAATGTTAAAATTGTCAATGAACTGCATAGAATGGTTGTTGGTACATGCAGTTGATAGCCATCTGTTCAGTGCCAACAGTCTGCCGAAACTCTCAGCTCCTCCTCTGACTGGCGGTATAGGGCCACTGACAAACACCTTTGCGTTTAGGGAGCTGACTGTGTTCAGCAGATTCATAAAGTCACGATTCAGCACTTCAGACTTTTGCTTTACAACATCATTTGACCCTATATGCAGTATAATGTTCTTCACAGTTGGGTGTGCTGCTACGATATCTGGGATTCTTTGGGCCAAGTCAGACACCATGTCTTTGGGAAAACAGAGTATTTTGGTGTTTTTACTGCTTTTTATATCTTTCACAGTAGAGTCACCCACAATCAGAGTTTGGGGCCCAGTCATTAGCTTTCCCTGTAGCTTTTTACTTTTAGAATTGCTCTCAGTCCTTACCCTGCTGTGTGACGATGAGACGTAATCCAGGTCATGTCCAGGGTCCTGCAGCAGAGGAGCAAATCTGTTCTTCGCCTGCACACTCAGTTGTTGGGGAGGCCTTTTGTTGCTGATTTTCCCTTTTGCAGCTGTCCACGACTGTGTCCTGCTAAGTACAGGGGTTGAAGAGGCGCTCTGCCTGGATGATAATGCAGGCCAGCCGGTCATATCACAAATCTCAGGGCGCTGTGTCCTGCCCGTTAGTCGTCCTCCCATTTCCCAGGAAAATGATTTACTCGTATGCTTTGCACCAAAAGAGTTCCAGGGAGGACTGCCACTTGTTGATTTATTATCTGTTCCACAGCCCTCCTGTTTCTTTGTGGTCTTGCTGGTGCTAGTTAGCCGTGTGTTAGCATGCTTTTGTCCATTGTTTTGGGTCACTGGTAAAGTGGTGTCATTTCCACATGATCCGTTCACTTCCATATTTACTTCTAACCGGTAAATTTTGGTTTCCAGAACTGCAATCTTCTGAAGGAGTTTGTAGTAGTCCTCTATGGAGAAGGGTGGCATCTTGCTGCTAATTAGCTTTAGCTACAGTCACTTTAGGACAGGCTTGAGCTATTGGTAGGCCACGCTCACGCAGAAAAATGTTCAAATATGACAATAGCCTACTATGTCTACAAAAAATGTATAGTCCAGTGATTTATAAGTATCCAAGAGCCGCTGCTCATAGTTTCTCTCAGAGGAAAAGCAAGATTATCAGCAGAAATATGCAAGCAGAAGCAGGAGCAAGCAATAGAGCGTCTGCACTGTAAGAAGCAGGAAGTAAAATCTAGACATTAGACTTTACATTAATTATTATTAGACTTTTTAAGATCACTAAGCAGGTTTTCTATAAAGTATAGACACTAGGTTGTCCATGTCCATCTTTCAACATAGGATTCCAGTGGTTCTTAAAGAAGTGACCAAAGTCCTACAAAGTCCTATCCTGCATGGGATAGGACAGGAACTGCCCTACCAAAACAGATGTGATAAATAAATGGAGTGATAAGTAAAACCAGCATATTTGCCGCAATCTACTGAGCAGCTTCACAGGATCAGTTGGGTAAAGACACCCCACTGAATGGCATCTTGCCAAATTCAGGTAGAGTTTTGATTATACAAATTTGCTTTCTAAACATTGAGGAGATGCCTGTGACCAGCAAGTATAGCTGAGTCACTTATGATCAAAACTAAAGAATCTCTGATGTAACCACCTCTGCAACTTAGTAGTGTTGGGCGATATAATATATACTGTGAGACGATAAGACATTTGTCAACCAAACTATCATGTGGATGTACAAGGTTATTATGGGTAAGGTTACAATATTTGATTTTTCAATAGCAAAACAAATCTAATTAGACCCTTCCAGCCTTATAAAATACTCATATATTTTCTATTCCACACTCTTAAGTTTGAAACACAGACTTTCTATTAAGAACTTATAGTCTTCAAGCCAGGATAGTCAACTGATATTCACACTATTTTCTCAAGAATTGACAAACCTGATCTAAAGGCATGGATTGTTCATTTTCATAGGCAGCAACAACAGCTTTTAGGAGTGTAACTTAAGGTGGCAACATTTAAAAGTTAATATAAGCCAAACTTTTGAGCATGGACCAGATCAAGCAGTTACAAATAATTACAACTGACTAATGTTAAAACCTCTGAATACATACAGTACACCAGGTAGGTATGATGTAAAACATCACCAATGTGGCCTTGTTCTTGCTTTCAAATGCTGGCCCACATTACATCTGTTCATAAAGTCTGTGTCTCTGAACTAATTTAATTAAACTAATTCTCTCATAACAGAAACCTTCATTAAATCTTAAAAGACATTTTATCTGATAAAGATCAGTGTATTGAAACAACCCGATTTGGAAAAATAAATATTCTTTTTTTTTGTATCTCCACAGTCTCACATTATCAATTGATCAGTGTAAAATACATTTTCAGCTTTCTTTTACACCTTGGTAAAATGTAGGCTAATTAATTAGCAGAAACGTGAATTAAATGGGCATTGTAACAAGGCACCATTATAACCACTAGCAGGGTTTTAAAAAAAGATGCTGATGAGATGATGAAGTTGATTAATTGCTCCATATTTTCCCCTAGAGTCTCGCTCTACTGTGCAATAAATTATGCGAGAATAAAGTTTTTCTACATCATGCATGCACCACACTACCAAATTATTATGGATCCTCCAAGCATGACAGCAATTTTATAAATAATTATGAAAGTTTCAGGCAAATGCATGTTTAATGATTAAACTATGCAGCACCGAGGCTGAAGGGCAGAACTGTCGGCTTATAAAGTGATTTGATCCCCAACTGGACCCTGTCCATACGGAGCTGACCTCAAGTAACAAGTAACCTGTGTGTTCACAGAAGATAGTATGCTAATGTTTGTCATACACTGGTTGTCACACTAACAATGCATGTGTGAGCAAATTGACCAAAGGTATCTTTTCTGCATGCAGCTGTAAACAAAGTTTTTGAGAAGGCATGACACGTCCAAATGGTGATATTCTCTTTCTGGCTCTTCTTTATGGTTTTAGGCCTCTGCTCTTTGTTTGAATTAGTGGAAGTGGTGGACCCACATGTTTTCAGCACATCATGTACTAAAGAAGCAGCTTAGTTTTTGTCAAAGACCTTTATCAGAAAATAAACAATGCAATACATCTTTATATAAAATCACAGGCTGCAACAGCTAATCACATTGTTTTGTGTTCATTGTCTGGCCACACAGGTATACATGTGCCCCCCTTCTGTCTGTTTGTCAGCCATCTCAGAGTGTTCACTGCTCATGCGTGTAGCATAATTTCTGATTTGGACCTTAGTTTATAGGAGCTGCATTATTTTGCCCAGTTAACTATTAAATGTGTTCATATTCAAGTGACTTCAAGTGTATGTTTCCCATTGATTACTGCACTCAAGCAGTAGTATACTTCATGTTAAACATAAATATATACTGATTTGATTACAGCAAAGACAACGTCTGCAGTATTGACGGCAAAACAGGCTACAGAATATTTTGTTTTGGTGCAATATTTGAAAATCGATTTTATTTTTTTATTATTACATTTATATCTGCATTTATGTCAAAACCTAGAGACTTTCAAACATCAAAATGTCATTCATTAATATGTATTTGTGTCCAAATGACATATAAACATCTTTTCCTATTCTATTTTGCCTGGGAATGCTTCCAACACGCTCGCGTGTCGCGTGAAAAATAGGCGTTGGTTCTATTTCTAGCAGGTACGCGTTTTCGGCGCCTGAGACGTGGCAGTGTGTAAGCTCTAACCTGTTAACATGGGAGCCGAAATAAAAACCGACATGCCACGCAGCTGAAATGCTCACGTGACACAGCCAGTGTGTAGCCGGCCTTAGATGTCAACATCTTGCACACGTTTTACAGAATCACATTAGATTATGTCCAATTTATTCAGAAATGTTTGTCAGACCAAGACGTGGCTGTCTCTCTGCCTCCGAACCAGTGCAGTCTACAGCCCACTCCAATCCTGATTGTCATAGCTGTGTTCAAGACATCGGGGCATTAAACTTAAACGTTTCTGAATTGTTTTCTGGATTTTTGATGCGTAGTACGGCATCACATTGAGGTGTTCCACATGCATGTAGCTTGTTACTGGCAAAAAAAAACTAAAAACTGCATTATCTTGGTACCAAAAAAAAAAAAAAGCCTCTGAGCTTTAACCTTCAAGCCAGCTCAGCACCTGTTGTTTTAGAAGGCTGGGTTGAATAGAAGCTTGTTGCCAAAGGAGATAGGGAGTAACAATAACACGCTGCTGGGAGCGTGCAACATTGAGCTGAGCCGCGGAATTAGACCTCACCTCTGAGAATGAAGACTTTAGAGATGTGGGATTAGCTGCTCTATCATCACCTTCTCTCTCTCTCTCTCTCTCTCTCTCTCTCTCTCTGTCTGTCTGTCTATCTCTCTCTCTCTCTCTCTCATACACACTTGCACTTCAAAATGTTTGACTGTCTGACGCTGTCAATGCACTTTCAAGGTCTACTAAACCAAAAACTCTGTCTTTGGAAATTCTTACAGCATATATATATATATATATATATATATATATATATATATATATATATATATATATATATATATATATATATATATATGATATACAGTAAATGGAAACTGTAAGAAAACCAAACGAAAAACTAATCTGTCAGGTTTCATTTAGTTTGTTTTTCCACGAAATCACCTTTAACTCAAAGGATCTTACACACAAGTGTTCTGTTGTCACTTCAGATCCATCTCAATGACAAAGATGATATGCATAATTAAGATCAATAAAAAAAATTCTCAGTAAATCTTTGCTTTTTGCAGTTTATTTGCGCTTGGTGTTGTGTCATGCTGCGCGGGTGTTTTTTTGTGGATTAATTTCCCTAAAAATGACACATTTGGATACCTGCAGTGTGCCACAGATGCAACTAGAAATTATTGGCTTTTGTTATAGCAGCTGGAACCTTAGTGATCAAGATAAACATGACTAAAAGGCCTTCCTGCATGCTTTTTGGAGTGCAAAATGTACTAAATTACCTAAATTCACAACAGCCCAAAGCTGCCAAACTCTTGTAACTCTTGTACCCTTCATCCTTCCTCTTCCCCTCCCAGAACCGGTTTTGTGTTTCAGCCTAACCCACTCTTCTCTTCATCCTCACTTCTACCTTCCTCTGTCCTGGTCATCTCTTATACCCTCCACATCTCCTCCCACAGTCTTTACTGCTGCACCAAACTACACATGCAACTGTGTATTACCTACTCTTGTTTTCTCCTGCCTTTTTGCTCCACCCTCCTTCTCTTCCTCAGAGTCCCTGATTACTCCTTACCCTGCTGCTCTACCCCACCACTGTAGTCCTCTTTACCTTGACAAACACCTGGAAACATGTCATTATGCATCACCTGCTGTTTTAAATCCATTCCATCTCTCTGTCTGTCTCCTTTCTCCACACTTTTGGCCCCATCCCAAATCCCTTTCTCTCATTCCTCTCTGGGAAACACATGAAAACAGGCAGCATCAACAGGAAACCATGAGAGTCTTTTTGCAACTCCTCCGCATTTGTAGTCCTTATTCTGATGAAACACGGTTTCGTCCTTTTGAATATGGAGGAACTGAAATGAATAGCCCCTAAGGTGCTTGTTTGGGTTTTGGATGTGTGCTATTGAGCTATTTGCAAAATAAGCGTTTCAGCTGAGAGCCACCACATCTACTCACTTTTACGCTCTCATTCTTTTCCTCCTTTACCCAGTTCCACTCTCTTTCAACCAATTATGAGATCTGAGTGATTGTTGTCTTGTTTGTCTAGTTCAGCTTAGCGAAGTCAGGGCTGGCCTCTCTTCAGTTCCACCGTACAAACAGTGGAGAAAACAACTCCTATTAAAACATAACCATATCACTATAACCAAGCCATCTGGACCAACTCGCTGATGATTTACACAGAACAGATGTTTGCCTGAAGAAAACAACACTCCCTCTGAGTGCATCTATGGGAAACATTTCTTACTTTCTCACACAGAAATGTTGCAACAGCAGCGTACCCAAAACAACTGAGGTTATCCAGCCATAAGGGATTATGTGGTTGTTCTCTAACCTTGTTGGGATGTTTTTTTGTTTGTATGAATCTGCAGCTATATTCTTTTTTCCCCTTTTGCTTTCCATTTTTCTGCTGTTTATCTCATTTGTTCTGAGAGAACATTTTCAAAGCTGATGAAGGTGAATGCTGGAGGGGATTTTGTTGAGATGAGAGAAGAAAAAGGAGGAAGAGTACCACTCACATTCAAGCACAGACATGTGCGCGCACACACTCATGCACACACACGCACGCACACACACACACAGAAGCAAACTCACATCCATATGGACACACACTTGTTTGAAATTGCAATAAGAATAAAAGCGGGAGAAAGGGGGGATTGTTCCACCAAAGAGGCAAGAGAAATAGCAAATCAATGGAGGCATGATAATGAATTATTTCCACGCCAGAGAGGGAGTTAGAGGAGAGAGATAAAAGAAGACCACATGCTGCGCCACTAACAGCCTGGGGGCTGCTGCCTGTGAATTATTGCTGCCCTCGGGACCAGTCGGTTGCAAAGGAAAGAGGAAGGGGGAAAAATAGAAATAAGAAAGCTGCAAAGAGATGGGGACCAGAAAAGAAATGTCGGAAAGGGGAATAGGTCAAAGCAAAGCCCCTCAAGTCCCTGCAAAGCATGGATTTACATCTCTATTGCTAATTAGAGACGTAAAGATGAAATTAAAGTGGTGGAAATGAAAGAAGGAGAGATAGATGAGGATAATGGAGAAGCAAGGGTATTGGGGGGCAGTGTTGGATGGGATTATTCAGCATGTGTTATTATGAGAGATATTAGATATCTGGTGAAACAGTAAGTGTGTCACCAATGAGAAGTCATGTCTTAATGAGCCTTATATGATGTTCCAGATGTACCGTGACATTTTCCCCCATTACAAAATGATCTGCACTTAGAAGGCCCAGATTACTCAGCTACTGTGAGTCTTAGGGACGAATGAATTACAAGTGCAATTTGTACTTTATTGCACCATGTTTAACATGCCCAAGGCAGACATTTGTCTAACTCCTCTCTTTGTTCTTCCTCAACAAAGACATCCTGCTGAGATTGTCCCAATTTAAGTGCTTGATTCAGATTAAGGCTTTACAACTTAATAAAAAAGTTGTGGGAAGTATGTCAATATATACTTGAGATATTCAAACACAATGTTGGTGACTACATAATGGTTAAAATATAAATATGGGATACATTAAGACCCAATCTGTGGATATAATCTGCTGATAATGTTAATGTTACCAAACTTCTTATTTAATTAATATACTTTTTAAAAAGGGAACATTTGACTGCAACTGTTACAGTTTCATCCATCATCCATCTGTGACGTTAAATACTTTTTGCTTTACTCACTGTTGTAATTTATATTAAGGGTGCACTGACTTTGCTTCAACTTGCCTCATCTACTTCATTTATTAATTCACTGTTTCCTAAAATTAGTTTTAATATCCCTCAGAGAACATGTCTAAATTCAACACATTTAGCGGTTGTTTTTTAAGTCTAGGTGGAGAGAGCAAATGCAATAGTGCAGTAAGAGCAACAGAAGTACGTTTTACCAATTGAGCAGATATCAGGCTATAATTGCCCCCTGATTGTATTTGGTTTTGTTAGGCTGACACAAAAACCTTTACTTTAATGTTGAAGTTTTAGACAGCTAGTTAGTTGTTTTTTCCTGCAATAAAACTCAAAATGTAAGTCTAAAGAAGTTGACCATGCAACAACAGAATCAGAAATCACACCTTTAAAAGGCAAGGTACATCACCAAAAGTGTTTCATTTCTTACTAAGGTGATGTGTTCAGGGAGTATTTTCAGTATCTGCGAGTTTTGTGTAATTGGTCACTGGGAGCGCTCTCTCTGTATTACATGCTAATTAACAGATCCATATTAGCCCTAGCACAAACAAGTGTATGTATTAGTTAGTAGGGTGGTAGTGTGGTTTGAGATACTGTCCCCTCACAGGTTTGGCTGATGTATGTTTAGCAGCAGCTATTTTCAAATGTTACTGAGCAAGACTTTGAATCACTGACTGCTAATAAACAATTAGTAGAAACAATTTGACTATCAAGGAACATCAGCTAAATGGTATAAATATAAATGCCATGGTGTGGACTAGGGATTTGTTGAGATTCTGAACTGAGGAGTGTCCACTCCTTCAGTTTTTAAAAACATAATCACAAAAAAGCACAATATTTTCTGGGTATAAGGATAGCCGGTCCGGGATGCTCCTACATGTGGCCGTGAAAAAAACGTAGATATTTCATGTATTGTGGAACGGTCTGTGAGAGCTGTGTGGAGGCAATCCCAGCCCGCTGTTCTTTTCAGTAATTTGAGTAAAGCCCCATTAACGACTCTATATTATAGTTTTTATTTTTTTAAAATTTTTTTTAGTTGTCAGTAAACTTTAAAAAAAACAAGGAATAAATGCCATGTAGGAAAATTTGTTAATTTATTTACTTGCGAGAGTTAGATGAGAAGTTTGATATTGCTGTGTGTTACCACTAAGCACAGAGATGGAGCCAGAGGGGATTAGATCAACTCAAGAGTTTCTGCTGGTTGCCTGGCAACCTCACAGTGATGACGAGATTTCAGGGAGTAACTGCCCTGTAACTCCACGTAAAATTACATATGTTGTGTTTACATTTCTGTTTGTGTACAAATTAAACAAACAAAATATTCATTAATAAGCTTTAGAGGTAGTAGGCATACTTTTTTTTTACCTTAGAGTGAACCAGGCTGGCTATGCTAAGCTAAATTAAATGAATCGCCTCCTTTCACCAGCTCCATAGTGAATGCACAGACATGAGAGTGGCATTGATCTCCTCCTCTAACTCATGGAAAGCAAGCAAATAAGCGTGTTTACCAAACTATTGCTTTACTAATATAAAAATCCAAAGATCACATTTATTTTCCACGTTAACTGAGACTAAGACTCCAATGACTGCAACAAAGTAAACCTTTCCTCTGCAGTTTCTGTGACTACACCCAGACATACTACACTTTGTTGTTCTATCACTTTGTTGCACACACAATAAGTCTAGCGTGACAGAGGTTTACAAAGCACGGATGTCTCAGTTGAGGGTTTCACTTAAAAGTGCTTCATAGCGCCTATGATGCTGGACACATTTAGTGTATTTGTAATATAAAATACTTTTATGGCGCAATGTCTCTTGATATCCTTTAAGGAGCACTTATGGTTTGTCATTTAGATGCAGACAGTAAATCATTGCTTTGTTGCTTATCAAGGGCTAGACACTGTCCAAATGTCCTCTTATCTTTTCATTTTTGCTTTCCCTTTCCTTATATATTTCCCCCTTGCACGTACTAAAGATTTCCATCTGACTGCAGTGTTTACCCTCCGGGATAATATAGTCTATATCTCACACCACACTAATACATCATCAATTGTTGATTGTGTGCAGGGTTCATATGTCTTCCTTTACTCTACCTCTTCTTTACCATCACTGTTCTGTAACCCCTCTCCTCTCCTTTCTGACTTTATGCTCCTCTCCTCTACTTCAGGGAATTAATTGGATCTGCTAAGTGTTGTACTAAATGAATGATTCAGACATTAAAGAGACAGCCACAGTTGCCATGATGACTCACTGGGCATCTCTCACTATTGTATTCAGAACCGATGTCTGGATGACTACTGGCTGTAAGGTGTTATGTGAGTATGTGAAATGCATGCATACATAAGTGAGTACATAAGTGCCTGTATATGTGAGGTATGCAGTACTGGCAAGATACAGAACAGGAAGTGGCTAAACATAAATGATGAAAGCTGAGAGATGAAGCCATAACACATATATCATAATACAGTTCTCCAATTATAAGTAATAATCCAATATGTCAGCATATGAAAAAAGTGTACATTTTGCCACTTTCTACTGACTGATGTTACCTTAAATTAATTCAAACTATATCTAGTCAATGAAAACATTTTTGATTAATGTGTTCCTACAGGGCAGGTTCCTTTTCACTTTCTCTGATCGAAAATAGCTTTATTTTTATTTCCTTTAAAAGAATAATGCAAACAATGCTGCCCTTCATACCCAACCGACTAAAATCTACCTAACTGATATGCTACTGGTTTGCAGTTTGGTTTATGTGCCATCAAAATATCTAATTTCCACAGGAAATCGATCTAGTTAAAGATGCAAGATACTGTTAATATGCTGGTTCATTACAACTGTGATGAGCATAGGCAAACCAACCATAGATCTCATGAAACATGGTCACTTAATTTAACAACAAACAGCAGTACACCTTATCAGATACACAACATTTGGTAAAAAAAACAATCCCTCTTATAAAGCAGAATGGGAAAGTGCGACCAAAGGCTCAACAGTCCCTTACCTGTTACTGCAGCTAACTGACACTGGGTAATTACCCAGGAGCAGAGACGACACTGGTGGCAGGAAGCCACACACACACACACACACACACACACACACACACACACAGGCAATTAGCTGTAAAGGTCCATTGAACAGTAATGAGGCATCAGACACTATCTAGGGGAGAGTGGGCAGGGGGGAGAAAAGGAAATGAAAATAAAGGAAAATGAAAAGTAAAAAGAGTCGATTGAGGAAATGTTACTGTGTGGGTGCAGAGGGAACCTCTAAGACCTCCAGTTCAAGTCACTTTGTTGTTAAGAGCTTAGCTGGAGGTCTCTCACCCACTTGGCTGTCAGAGAACGACAGGCTCCCCTTGTAAAAGCGATATCTGATCTCAGCAAGATCATTTGTGCAGATTAAGGGCAAACTTGAGAAACATGAAAGATCAAACCTTGACAGGAGCTGCCAGGCAGCAAGCATCAGGGCTCTCTTCGAGCTTCATTGGATGCATGCAAGGTGTAAAATGGAGACAGAGCCCAACGGGAATAATATTTATCCTGACGCACCAGCTGCATTTCTGCATTGTACAAATTAAATGTTTCAAATGTGATTTCAGTTTTTCTGCAAGTGTGTTGCTGAAATGACAACCCCTGTCTTCTACAAATGTATGTACAAATGTTTTATATGCAGTTAATTTGCAATAGTAACCACATTTGTGGACTAAACGGAATGCCGTCCGGATTTCTTAATACAAAAAAGTCTGCAGTGACTTGAAGCATGAGCTTTACTTTATTAACATTTTAAAGAAACCACAATCTTTTCTTTACCTTAACCAAAGTGCTATTATTGCCTAAACCTAACCACAGAATGTGAACCCTGGTATTTCAGGAGCACCCAACTCCCTGCAACTTCTATGCGAACTAAATCGTTGCACTGCCTGTGAACATAATTGAGGCGGCAATTATGTTTCTTTCCACAATTGTTTTGGTAAAACAAATTAGTACTATATGATTTCTATGAGACAGGGTTAGAAGTGAATAAGTGATTCGTTGATTCAACGAAACAATACAACTCAAAACTGGAAAACTAAAAAACTAAATAGAAGAAGTTCCCCTCTGCCATAGCAACTCTGAATAACCCACTGATTACAGGGATGCACTTACCCATAAGTCCATCTATCATATGTACTGTATATGTAAGGATGTTGAGGGGTGCTTTTACGTGGGTGTCTCTAAGTGTAGTGTTCAGGTACATATGATCCTGAGGTATGAGTAATGCATGCAAATGTCCCCCTTGGGATTACAGTTTTTTCCGATTGCTAAACAACAGTGGGCACAACTGGAGTCACATGTGCAAAACTCTAACTACAGTCTGCACTACCAACACCTGAGCTAAACAGTTCACATCTCCTGCAAAACAGGCTCAGTGCAGCCACACTATGCACAATCCTCACTGAGATAACACACACTGTCACTCAGAACACACTGAGGGTAAAAACACTAGCGTCAAACACCAATACAGAAATTACAAACTTTTTCATCTTTACAGTTTGAACAATTTGAGTGACTTGACACTACTCAATAGTTTATTTAAGGAAAAAATATAGATTGTATGTCATACCAATTTTTACATAAGGTAAAAAAGAAGGAATGAAAATCAGCCGTTTTCTTCAATAAAGTATTTTGTCTCTAGTAATTTATGGAATTACTGGGGAAAAAAAACTAAAGGTACATACGTAACAGTACCAAAGAATAGTGTGACTAATCCTGCCTCTCTCCAGCATCATGTGGCAAGTTTTCTTCATCATTTCTGCATCATCTCTAAATAAAAATGAATGTGGAATTTCTATTGCTTTCACCGCCATTACTTTCGGAAAAACAGTAAGAACGCAGTTTTACTATTGTAAAGATATAGTGTTTTTCACTTTTTTTATAGCTGCGTACATGACCTCAGACATCTTACCTGGACATGTTGGTATCTTTGCTCTTTTACCTGTTTCTCTCAAACAGTACAGTGTATAATTGTTCCATTCTTATTTGGTGTTTGTATACAAAAAAAAAGTCTTTCTGAGCTTTCTCTGTATAAATACCATATATGTTCACTAACTAGTCTAAAATAAGACACCTACTTAGGCTTTCAGCTAAAATTGCAATCAGCAGTGTTTGATAGGTACCAGACTGAAATCTATTCAGTTTTGAATGTGTGGTTAACAGTTTTGACAGCAGTGTGTTAGCATTTGAACAAAGTGCTGTAAATCTACAGCGTTGTGCACGTTGTGGTTAAAGTCATGGGATAAGTGTGTAGAGTTTTGAAAACTGTGTTCAAGCAATGGAAAACGAACTAGAGTTTGGTCCACATGAACTGCTGCTGTGCAGACTGTAGTTAGAGTTTTGCACATGTGACTCCAGTTGTGCCCACTGTCGTCTAGCAATCGAAAAAAAACTGTAATACACTTTAACTATGACAATATTATCTATTATTGTCTACTAGTCTGTTAATACCATGCCATGTGTGAATAAAATAATTTGCTCATAATGTGGTCACAGTTCCATTAGTCTATATCGACAATGTTTCACTTCCGGGATTGTCCCTCATTTCGGCCAGATGATCGTCGCCTTCCACTTTCTTTGTGTTGTCATTTTAAACTCTGGTCGATTTAGGAGGACTGCTCCTCAGATCTCTGCAGGGTAAATCCAGACAGCTACGTAGACTATCTGTCCAATCAGAGTTTTCTCTTACGCAACTAAAACAACCTTTGAACGTACACATGTTCCACCAAAACAAGTTCCTGGCCAAGGTTATTTTGCAGAGGCACCGTTGCTCCGACCGTCCCTTAACGCTGCCCCAGACGATGGGGATTGGTTTAAAGAAATGCCAATAAACCAGAGCAGGTTTTTCTCCCATCCCAGAATGCTGTGTGGACTAGCCAGTCCCTCCTCCCCAGCGCTGTAGAGGTAGGTCTGGCAATGCGACACTACAGTTCCATAAATGCAAAGATTTGCTTGCCTTTCTCTGTTAATTTTTTATGGCTGTGCCTCTGATTTTGTGTTAAGCATTACCGGTGCACCTCGAGAAACTGTATTGGCCCCATACAGTGTTGGGGAAGTTATTTTTAAAAAGTAGTGTTTGCTCGTTACTCCTTAAAAAGTAATCTGTTACTTTACTTTGTTACCCCCTATGGAAGGTAAGTTTTTACTTTACTCGTTACTTTTATGTTACTTTTAAAAGCAGGCATCTCTGGCAGAGACTGAAGTTGATTGTACGAAAACTATCTTTGACCATAAAGCCAATCTATGGTTTATCAGTGAAGTGTCTGAACTACACTGCAGACTGGATTCTCTACTATCTCCATGGCCATCTCCACCGCATCCATCTGTGAGGTTGTCAGCTTTGTGTCTGCCTGACTCAGAGTGCCGTCCAGCAAAAAGCCATAAAGCTTAAAAGGCTCTCAAAAGTTAGCTTTGTTCTCGCTTGCCATGAGTGCTCTGCTGCCAGCCTATGTCATGTCGCGTGTGGAGCTTGTGAGCGCGCAGCTGAGAAGGCAGCGCCGCTGTCAAATCTGTCCC
Organism: Perca flavescens; assembly: GCF_004354835.1. Classification (NCBI taxonomy): domain Eukaryota; kingdom Metazoa; phylum Chordata; class Actinopteri; order Perciformes; family Percidae; genus Perca; species Perca flavescens. Next base: position 23,250,234 of record NC_041343.1, read on the forward strand.
TGGGGAAAGTAACGTTGCGCCAAATTGAAAAAGGAACTACGTTTCATCACGAAATTTTCAGTAGTAGCGTGTTACACTACTTTTTACCCGAACAAAGTAGTTACGTTACTGTAACGCTTTACACCCAACACTGGCCCCATACCACTTCACTCTCTACACCTCTTCCGGTTCGCAAAATTACGAATCCCACTATGGCCATGCCAAGACCCACCCTCCGACCACCAAGCGGCTCGATTGGTTGGGGTTAGGCATTTGACCTCGAGTGGTTAAGGTTAGGGTTTGGGGATTTTGGGGATTGGTCAATGCTATTGTGCTATTGTCTTGGCGTGGTCATAGTGGGGAAAAAAATATCGCTTCGGGTTCACATCTGGTTCCTGCCACCTCCAAAAGTTTTCCAATGACTTCTCAAGAGAACTATAGAGGAGAAGTGGAGAGGTTGGACTCATATACAGGTACCTTGGGGTCCAAATCAACAAAAAGCCAGCTGTGTGGTCAGGCTGGAACTGGATAGTCTAGAATCAGTGGCAGAGAGGAGGATGAAGGACAAAATCAAAGCCATCTTGGATAACCCCTCTCATGCTCTCCATGACGAGCTGTGGCAGATGGGTAGCTCATTCAGCCACTGCATCATCCGACTCAGGTCCAAAACGGAGTGCTTCAGGCACTCCTTTGTGCCCACTCCCATCAGATTATACAACAGCAGTGGAAACCACAGACTGCCATCACTCTGAAAATGAATGTTTTAAATAGAAAGAAAAAAACTCATAGTCGTGGATAGATTAAATATCTTGCTGATTCAGACATTTCCAGATGTTATAGAGCCATGCTTCATTTTAAACAAAAGTGTACTACTCAGCATTTCTATGTACAGTAGTTTCATGTAATGTTGCCCCTATAAAAAACGCACAGTTTTTCTTTTTTACATGTAAAATCCCAATTCCATGTGTGATTTTCAAGTGATTATATATTCACATCACCAACACCATCAACATTATCCAGAATTGGTGATGTGAATATATAATCACTCAAAAATAATTACTCTTTCAACAGATTGTTTTATTGATCCCAACCCATTTCTTCAACTATTTGTCTTACTTAAAATGCATTGAGAAACACGACCCAGAACCCCGCAGGCAGACCTGTACACTGTAGGTAGACAAAGACACATACACACCTGTACACATCCTTCTCTTCAAACAACAAACCTGTTGACCTTTATCGGACACTGACTGCTCTTTGTCTCTCACCAGCAGACAAATTAAAACCATCTCATTTTCTTTCCTCTATTTCCACTTTCTCTCATTTCTCCTGCTGGCAATTCCCCTCCAGAGAGGCAGAAAAGTATCTTCTCCCTTCTTCCACCACTGGATTTTATCTAATCTTCCTCCATTTTAGTCCCTCTTCTCCTCCTCCTCCTCTTTCCTGACCACTCTACTTCACTCTCTTGATTAATCAGACCTGCTGAGTGGCCCTGCTAGTGCAGCCCAGCATCTCCATATAATTCCACTATTAATAGGACTCATGGAAAACAAATAAGACGGAGGAACAGGATCAAGAAAGAACTAGCCTGGTCCAAATTAGATGCTCACCAGCTGTGTGTTTTTGCAGGTAATTAAAAGCAGGACCACTGGCTCATTGCGCGCCACCTTAACAACTAATAGTTCTGTTAACATACACTAACAAGGTCTGCAACTGTATAGTTAGGTGCTCAAGTATATCGCTATTAGTCCAATAAACATGGTTAACTTTATAAATCACTCTGAGGAGGAAATCAGCAATCTTGACATCAATTTTAAAGCTATCAAAATACTTACAATATTTTTTTTTTTTAAGAGAAAACTTGCAGTTGGAAGATCGGTAACTTCAAGAAAGAATTAGAAGCACAAACATTTCAGTAATATTTAGTCTAACAGGGATCTATCAAAAATAAATAACCTAAAATCTTGCCAACATCTTGTTCTGCTCTCCTTCCACCATCTCCCTGCTGTCTTTCTGCTGCTGCCCTGCTGCTTTCTTCTCACATGTCCTCTTTCTGTAGGTGTTTTCCTCCTTTACTCCTCTGTTGCTCTCCCAATTTGCCGGTTTCATGACCCAGAGTCAATCATGAACATTTAGTAAAATAAACAACCAGTGGGCTGACATTAGAGCAGCTCTGGGGCATTAGTTTGAATTCATGACCATCATTATTTATTTTTGATCTGCTGCTTTCATGTTGGTCTCTGCAGGATCTGGAGGGTCTCCAACAGTCCCAAAGTTTCTGCATCAAAGACAACTTTTGACTTTTTTGACTATAATAACACAATGAGGACTCTAGTTTCATAGCGATAAAATTGAAGGGTAACAGCCGATAACGCTGCTTTGGTGTATCAATCCTGTGAAATGACTTCACTTAAAGTGTTTAGACTTGTGTCGTCGCACCTGTGGTACACAACTACTGTAGCAGACAAAATCTCTTCACAATTCTTCTGAAGAGCCTCTAGATAGGACACACAGACTAACTAATAAATATGTTATCTATATAACATTAAACCGGTATCATATCAGAAAAATATGAGCACATGGTTTAGCAGCTACAACAGTAGTACTGCTCTGTGAGCCCATGTGTGCTATAACACGTAATTAAAACTATTAATTCATTCATACAGTCATTTATTCAAGTTTCAAATTTTTTCACTATTTTTTGTAATTCCATTTGTCTAGGTATCTTTTCATTTGAACAGCTAAATGTTGTACAATTATACAAACATATCATCGCAATACAATACCACAGAAAGTTAAGAAGCAACCCTGAATTATCACCCTGCTCTATGACCAGTGTTTTCCCGTTTCTAACTGTATAATCTGTATTGCTTTCCAATTGGACTTGCACCATCCACCTTGTAGCCATAAGGATGTTTCCATGATGTGCTAAACATTTATTCAATAAATACACAAACACTGTTCAGGACAGTACAACTCCAGATATGGTGTAAAAGCCAATATTATGAAGTCTAGCGCTGATATGTCAGACTTCACATTTACAAGAGGTTACTTGCCATACATAATGCATGCGCAGTCCATGTATCACAACAGGGCACCTTCATATATACGACAAGCTCTGACCTTGTGTGACCGTATATATTATATCTGCAGGCTTGAGACATATCTTAATGTGCCTGCTCACCTATCAGCTTCAGTGCTAATGCACTGTTGTCTTTTACCAAATGGTTAATGTGAATCATCTAGGCTCTGGCATCAGTGCCAACGTCCGCGAGGCAAATTCCTGCACATTTATTATTGTGTAATTACAGTGGTTCTAATTCTGATACAAAGGGCACATGTACAAGCCATGCACTCCTACACAATGCTGACACTGTAATAAATGTTAGGAAACAGAGCCCTGTGAAACCATACACCAGGACACTACAGAGCTGATTTAAAGTCATTATGGTTTTATCTCTGTCCTGCAATATGCTCTATGGCCGAGAGAAGGTTGCTTATTGTCATAGAGCATAGAACACGAGGTAATTCTCTCTGGGGGTTTTTAATCACTGTAAACCAAATACCATTTGGGTCTGGTAGGACAAAACTAGCAATCACAGGATGTTACTTTATGTTCTGGAAACTTGTGATGGATATTTGTCATTAATTTCTAACAAAATAAAAGACAAAAAAAAAAGATACCAACAAATTAATCGATAATATAATCATTGGTTGCAGCTCAAGTAGAATTCGAATTTTAACGTTATATACTGCGAATTTAATTGTGAAGTCACTTTAGCACTCTGACAAGCACTATTAAGAAACGATTTATCAATACACGGTTTAGTAGTTAGTGGTTTAGTAGTAATGTGAGTCATCAGTGTTTTTTTCAAGACTTATGAAGGGTCAAGGTCTTTCAAATGTAAACATCAGAGATAACACAGAGGAAAGGTGAAAATGGCTATTGGCTACGATCCCGACTACATGGGCAAGCAAGACCATCTCTGGTCCATCTCCATAAAGGGGCACCGAGGCAAGCGTGGAGGAAGTGAGCATCGACTGTGGCTTCTCTGCTGCGCATCCTGATAGCCAGCCACTTTTTCTGTGTGCTGATCTGACGGCCATATTCTGCATTAAGATGAATCATGCACAAGCTGAAGGAGTTGATGGGATAACATTTCACTGGGAGTGTACCTTGTACGATTTATGTGACAAATAAAAATTGATTGATAGATTTGGGTGGCAACAGAACAGACCTTGAGCGGTGTGCTTGTTAAGGTGTAATACATTAAATAAAGCAAAGACAACACAATCACGGTTTCATAACAGAACAAGTTCAGTGACTCTAGGAGCAACAATGAAGCTGGAGTCGTCTTTTGGGGTTTTGATTCTTACATCAAAGCCGCCGAAAAGAAAGAAAGTATCAACAGAGGAGAACCATGAAAACTAAAGAAGGATTCCTGAGTAATTTTTCTCCAACATATCATAGGGTCTCCAAAACACAGCCAAAGCTTTCATTTCAAATGCATTTCACCTCAGATCAGACAATTGCCCTAACAGTAGAATATCAACCAGGGAAAAATACCTTATCACATCATTAAGGTCTATTGTTATTAGTATTCTATTTTCCAAGCTGATGACCATATTGTAAATTTCCACCCTGCTAAACACACCTGTGATTCCTGGCTGGCTGCTCGGAGAGCATTGACTGCATCCCAGGAACAAACACACTCGAACACACGAACACACGAACACACACACACACACACACACACACACACACACACACACACACACACACACACACTCAACATTATCCATAACAGCAGATGCGCCACTCAAAAATAACTACTCCCAATTGGTGTTGCCTTTCTCCAGCCCAATAGTTAACCTTGAGGGTCATCTGATCAATAGCTTGTTTTATTGGTCCCAACCCATTTCTTCAACTGCTTGTCAAACATAAAATGCATTGACAAACACGGCCCAGAACCCTGCAGGCAGGCCTGTAACCTGTAGGTAGATAAATACCATGCAATGTCTGCTCACTGCCCATCTGGAAGGTGAGGGGAGTGTAACGGAATAATAGCAGGATGGTTCCCACTAAAACCAGTCATTAGGAGGCTAAATTAGTGGTGAGGTTTAATGGACCCACACAAGCTGAAGGTAGCATCTTAGAAATGGCCACCTGCCACAGCTAACTGCTGGATTCATCAACTTTACTGGATTTTATCACCGCTTTGGATTCAGATCTAGGTTTATTTTACTGCAGTTTAATGTGAGATATGGAAGAGAAAAAGAAGAAAATACAAAGTGTGAGTTTGAAAGAAGCAGTTGCAGCAGGTTGCCATGGCGCAATTTTTGATGCTGACGCTACGGTAAAATTTGTGGTGGAATTGCGATTATTGGTCTTAATAAGGTGGAACCTGCCTGTGCTCTCAGCTGCTGCTCAGCCCAAACCCCAAAGGCTATTATGGCTGTTCCAGATGCTATAGTCATGGCTGGGTCTGGGCACATGGGCTAGTGTGCAATTATCAATTTATCTGTGGCTGAAACACTTTTATCCTGATGGCTGCTGTGGAGAAGCTGACTGGATGGGAGGTCATCAGGTTGTAAACAGTGGTAACAGGAAGCTGTGTGTTTTGAGCTGTTAAAAGCATGGGTGACATATGTATTGCAGGGTTTTTCAACTAAAGCTAACTAATTTACCACAGTGTGCAAACTGGGCATGTAGCTTAAGCAGAAAATGTACATAGGCAGATAGGATTTAAGTATGTACAATTATAAGGAAATGTACTGGCAAACTGCACTATTTTACAAGCAGACATATTTTAAAGACAGGATAACATGGTCTCTGGGACCAAATACTTTGTATCTCTGTTTTCTGACAGTAAAGGAAAATGGAAGAAAATAAGAATGATAAAGACTCACGGAAAGCTGTGTAGAACTCATGCAGACTGAGGTGTGCATCGTTGTTGTAGTCGTCGTAGCGCAGCAGGTCCTGCATGGTGCACTCCAGCAGGCTGTCCTCCAGGTGCTCCTTCATAGAGATCTACACACACAAACATGCATGCTGTGTTCAATCATACAGCTGAAGAAAAAAAACTGTACGTAGAACTTGTGGGAAATGGAGGTGACATACTGTAGGTAACTATCATTCACAGCTACACAATTCTCACACCTTATCATAGCCTTTACTTATCTATTCTCTCTTTCTTTCATTTTTATTCTAAGCTATCTGCTGTGAGATAGAACCACATCATGCACATTCGGTATAAATGTAAATCTGACATTTTTAAAGGGAGAGATAGTACACACATTTAAAATGTCAGTGTTATTCTAATAGGGTTGCCATGACGTTTTTTATGAATATAAACAGCTGCGCTCAGCCTATTTCGTGAAGAATAATAGAATCGGCCTGTAATGAAAACCTCACATTTGCCTACATTCTGCGTTTAACATATTTGAGTTATTGTATATTATCTAAATTGTGACTTTGCTTTTTTCTTAAAAAGTAGATTAAACCTAAAGTTGAGCCTTCTCATGAAAGCTTTCAAATATTGCAGTTCCAAGTGCTACAAGAAGAGATCATTTGGGTTTCCAGCAGAAGCAGTAGTGATTTGAAATAAATTGCCAACCTGAATACCCCAATAATCAGAATAAGATTTCCATCAGATGGAAAATGCCTTATTGTACATAAACAACCAAATCACAGAAACGGACTCATTCTGAGAATAATTGTATTCTGTTTGAAAGGGGTGGGTTAAATATGCAATATGTCATGAAAGTGCTGTTTCTGATTGCTTTCCATTTTAAGAAAATCTCTACTTTTACTGCTTACACACATGTATGCACTGCACTTGAGTTAATTCAAAGATGCTTCTCTGGGAAGACGCACCACTCACTCCTCCATGGTTTGTCATTTACGAGCCATCTCTTCCACTGTAGCGGTGCGTCCTTCTCAGGGGAACCATCTTTGAATAGGTGATGTGAAGCAGTTTTAGGGAGATAAACAAAAGGCTCAGCTTCTGCTCAATAACACCAGTGGCACTTTATTCTATTAAAGCTGCTGCTTTTGTTTAAAAAAAAAAAAAAAAAAAAAAAAAAAAAAAAGTATTAACTAAGAAAAGTGTAGGACTATCTTTGTCAAAAGATTCCTCGTGCTGGAAAGTTGAATGTCCTTACGGAGGATCATTTTATTAAAGTGCCCAGACTTTCTGGGGAATTTTCCAATCCAGCTCATTACATTTGCAGGTAAAAAAAACTTGAACAAAAACAGAAGAGATCTCTGCAAAGTAAATGAATGTGTTTGTACAGCAAAGATACAGACTGATGTTACTATATAAAAGCAAAAGACAATAAATGTGTTTGGCCTTCACGAAAGGAAATTTGGGGAATACTGTACTATCCCTGTAAACCATTTAGGGATTTGCAGGTCAAAATACTTTTAGTCATCTTTAAACAGAGCTTCATTTGTTTAAAAAGGAGAAGAGCGAGGGAGCTGTTTGTGTTCATTTGAATTTGTGAATCATTATATTGACCTAATATTGTACAGAAGAATGGTACAGTTAGTTGAGGCTTGATTGATTCATATATTTTTAGCAACATGTGCTGAAAGTGAACTTATAGCTGTACTGAGTTTGACTTTTGGAAAACTTTTTTTTTCCCCTACTGATGTTTTTAGTAAGCCATAGATACGGATTTAGTTTCAGGATTATTTGATTGATTGATTTCATTGATTTGGTGATTGTTTGCCTTTGACCTATTTTCTCAATATTTCCCGTTTTCTTTCTACTCTCTAAACAAAGCCTAAATCTCAGGAAGAAAACAGTTCTGAGTCAGCAGTTGAGTCAATAAGGAGTCTTGCAAGCAAACAAGGCAAACTAGACCAGTGGTAACTCAGTAATAATCTGAGACACGAGATGCTGACTTGTATGACTAGTGATGCCACACTACAAAGCTGTTTTTTATTACTTTAAGATTTTTTTATTTTAAGAAATGCAATTAAATAATTTTCTGTTACTTTTTTATTTATTTTTAACATAATGGGTCTTTTTACACCAAAATGCTAATAAGACTTTCACGACGTGCTGTTAGTTCAATGTTTAATTCCTTCGGCTATGATTTCAAAGCCTTAAAAAGTAGCCTGCATGCTTGTTCATCTCCTCCAATTGATTCTACATGGTGCTGCACATGTGACATGGCAGATTAAGGGAAGTGACACACTTTTTCTCCTCTTGCTGCCTACAGCAGACTGCAGTCATGACAGACTGATCTGACCTTAAGCATTTGGTAAAATATTTCAAACCCAAAGTACAGAACTTCACCCTCTAAGACCATCTGTGACAATAGATGAATCCCAAAATGGAGACAGTCTGGATGGATGACTAAAATCCATCTTTGAATTAATTTGGTTCTTAAAAGCATTATCTCTGTGAAACTGTATTTATGAATTCCTACAGCATAAGAATGTGATATCTAAAGATTTCCTGGCAACATGTCAGCATTAGTAATTTGCCAGCTGTGATTGATCAAAATCATTTGCTTGATCTTTTAGTGTAGCTCTGCCAGAGAGAGATTTTATTATGTATTTATGCCGCTAGAACTAGGCCAGAAATCACTCAAATCTTTTAATTTTAAAAGGGGACAAAGCATGTTGTCATTTACAACCGCAGAGAGATGACACATGATGAATTACTGTGGCATTTTTTAGACTACATTCAGTTGCACTTATTAATCTTCAGCTTCTAATAAGCTTGTTTTTCGGTGTCATCATACAGCCATTCTCTTTCAATTTCTACGTAACGAGGAAAAACTACAGCACATTTTAAATGTTAGACATTAAGAATGTAAAAGCATTTGACAATGTATTAATCCGGTTGCAGTCTGCAGTCAGCATTGACTGTAACATGGTTCATTGCATTCTGGCAGAAGTTGCTGAGATCACAGCATTGGTTGGGAGGAGTCTAATTAACACCCATCTCTGATGGCCATTTCCTGACACCAGATGATGCCCACACTAATTTAATTTTTCTCACCCTCCAAATATCAATGCCAATCCTGTCTAATGTTCCCCCACTGTTACAGACCCTTGTGGGAAGCCTACCTCAGTAAACATTTTTCATTGTTAAACAGGATGATTAAATGTTCCAGCCACATGTCACTCACTCTATAGTTATAGTTTGACCAAATGGTCTTTAACATTCAGTAATAACTCTGGTGAACACAAAGAACAAAAATCTGATCAACGGCGTGGAGCGTGGAGGATCTCAGTAAAACAGGAAAGAAGTTCAAATAACATTTTTATTTCTAAACGGCAAATGTCTTGGATTAGGTTTGAAATCTCTCATACTCTTACATAATCAATGTAATGTAATAAATGCTCTTATGTTCAGAAAAACTAACAAACATTGATGGAATACAGCAACCATCCAGTCCACAGTCTGACACTAGCAAAACCTTTACAGGAAGATATATTCCAGGCATATGCCTCCCTTATTCAAATGCATTCTTTCTCAATCAGTCCTAAACATTTGTTTGTCAATCCATACAGCTATCCCATTAATCAGGCCATCTCAGCTTGATGCCCACCTTTTCCAGCTCATCACTGACCAGCCGGCCGTCCTGGTCCACATCCAGGTATTTAAACATGGTGTCCACCAGTGTTCTCTTCTCCTCCATGTTTCTCTGCTGGCTCTGCTCTCCAGATTTCAGCACTTTTGGTTGCATATCCAGCAGCATGCTCTTCAGCCGGTTGTACTCTGACATGGTGCACGCATTGCCTGCAAGAGCAAACACACAGATATGTAAGAAAAGACATTTGATTAACCTCAATTATACAAGCTGAAGCCTTTGAATTGTAGCTGTAAATTGGATTGAATGCGTTTGTGTGTTTTAGAGAGGGAAGAGAAGAAAGAGGGCAAGAGGGATGGATAATAGGTGTAATTGTACATACAGTATATGCATGTGTGTGTGTGTGTATACTCATTTAAAATAAATTAGTTTTTTGTTTGCATAATTTGTCTGACAGCTTTTTTTGGTGCAGAGGGTCCAATTAATTACAAGTAATCCTTGAATCCACATGAAAACAAAAGGTAAACATCCTCATTTGGAGCCTATCAAGCTTCTGTTCCTCCTTTGCTAAGAGATTAGAGCTCATGTTTCATACCAGACTGGTCCTCTAACTCCTGAGTCTCTGCAAGGCTTTGCCAGATGAGGATGTGAGGGGAAATGAGAGACCACAAATTAATCACAGGCCAATAATAATGCAAAACGCATCTGTGCCATGCAGTGAGGGACTTGATACTAATGGAGAGCAGGGAATCAGGTTTTCCTTTGCTTTTTTCTACAGTGTCCCTCTTCTGCTTTAGTATCACCTGAGTCTGATAACAGCATGAGGAACACTGACAGGATGGTTGGAGGTTGCGAGGCCTACGTGCAAGTCAGAAGCATGAGAGCAAAAATGTGAAAACAAAACTCTCCCATATGAATAAATCATTAGGAGATGTCCTTGCCCAATCACTGCAGAGCAGGACACCCCCCTCTGAGAGTACACAGGAATTGATCTTATTGTCTAATCTCCTCCGACAACACAACTATCAAAGCTAATGAATGCAAAATGAGGAAACAGAATGCACCTAAAAGAAAGACTGTTCCTAACTTCTGGTTCACCAACTCCAGTAGCAATGTGGAGTGCTGGCAAAGCAGATCTACAGTTGTTAGCACAACTGTCACTGCAGCGAAGTCAACAAGGGTTCAACTAGACTACAGCAGAAAGGAAATATCTCCTGCTGTGGTACTCTATGTTAAAGTGCATATTAAAGATGAACATATGTTCATACTTATGCATATGTAAACACACACACACACACACACACACACACACACACACACACACACACACACACTTTCCTTCTTATCTCATAAAAAAGCTCAGGGTGACCCATGATTAAGTCCTCATGCTGCTCTCCATGTATGAAAATTGGCTGTCTAAAGTCTAAAAACAAACATAAGTCATCTTGAGACAAAGAAAGGGATGGGGGTTTGTTTAAACCGCTTGAGACCGTCAGATGGGTGACAGATGTAACTGGGTAATGGGTGTAATGGTTGTTAACTTCCCCCTACATTGGGAGATAATTTTACTGCTTTTAAAATAATTTCACTAAGTTCTAATTCACAGTTTTTATTCTTACTTGCTATTTTTATGTATATGTTGCTTTTGTGTATTTGGGTATGCACGTATTTTTGTGTTAGCACATTTTCCAAATACTTGGTATGTGGAAATGACAAAAACTACTTAACTTGATATTAAAGGAAAACCCAACATAAAGCAACATAAAGCCGCCAGAACCCGTTTAATGTGCCTTATTCCCTAACTTTGACCAAGTGGTTCACCAGATCTTAGCCTCAGTGGTGGACGATTACAAACTCATGTGGGTCATTTTGGAAGGTAGTGACATACAGTACGACCTACTTTGTTGACTTAGTGAGATCTCTGCCATCAAGCTCCTTTTCAGCTTTAAGGAGGAGGATGGCATTGTTCCACATTTTTCTTATTGTCGAATACCATGAAAAGAACCAACAAATAAGTTCATCTCTAAACGTTTGATGAATTCTCTACAGTCTGCGACACTGAGCCCCGAGCCTATTTGTTACTACTAAAGACAAAAATGTGGGTCATAAATATATAGTTTAATTTTTAATAGAGGCAGAATGATTTCCGAAAACAGTTGGTCATAGTGATTTCTAGGGAAATGTCACTCAAACAGGAGTAAGTAATGACTTTGTTGGGTACTATTTTGAGCTTTGGATTAATATACATTGTTCCACAACAGCTTCCCATTGGTTCATGATGGGTTTAAAAAAAAATGTCAAGGCCGTTGGAAAAAATAAATTGTGTTGATGAATTGCATATAGGACTGAATGACAGCACAGTACATCTATCAAAGTGTTGGGATATTTTGCTTGGTTGTGGAGTTCAAAACAGCAAGTTATAAAAGGTAGTCATCAATCCAATAAATCTCAGTTATCTCCTGTTTATTTCTGGGAGGATTACATGAACTTTGACATGTATTCACAGTCACACATGAATACACAAGCAAAGACAAAAGCCAAAACACACAATGACACACACAGGTCTCACCAATAGCTACCCTTCTACTTATTACAACACACTTACAAACCCACACAACAAAGACGAAATGCACTCTTCTCTGCAAATAGGCAGTCAAGTCAAGGTCTTGGCTAAATCCCTGTTCAATGTTATTCCTGCAGGAGGAAAGAGGCGTGAGATGGATCAGACATGAGGGATCATCACCTAGCTTTCATCCCTGAACCTTCTCTGGAAGGACAGAAACAAATTAACAACCCCACGCTGTTTTACATCTTGTCATATATGGAGAGAACAATCCCCTCTTTGCTCAGACTTACTCTTCCCCTACAACAATTTCTATACGAAGTGAAAAATATCATGAAAAGATATTTAAAAGCTAAATCTACTGTCAAAGAAAATAATATTTTAAAAAGGCAATTAAGACTTGTGTTAGAGGAGACATGTTCCTCTAATGTTGATGCAATGACAGAGGCTGATAAATAATGCCCTAATGACCTCCTTACCACTCCAGGTACACTTTCTATCCTTTGGCCATGGTGAAAAAGTTATGTTACAAATGTTGCAGTGGATGTTATAGTGAATCACACTCTCTTTCTTTGCTGGTGTGAATGTCCTTTGAGTCAGTCTCTCTTATACTGCTGAGTGCAGCAGCTGCAGCAGTGGCAGAGAAATATCTGTCTGTATTACAGTGCATCCACCCCTGACTATAACACTGTTTTATTGTTCTAGAGGGACCAGGACTCTCTTTATTGCCCGTTTGAAATGTTAGCTGCTTAAGTGAGTGATCCGAAGCTGCTCGCACCATGGATGCCCAATGTCCCGGAGACGGAGCTCCTCTTCACCACTCAGAGCTTCCTTCAAGCTCACACTTTATAAATGTCAGGCAGGGGGAAACAAACAGAAGGAGGGAGAACCAGAGAAGAAGTCCCTGTTGTGCTAAAGGAAATGAAATATATGAGAGGACAAAACGTCATGGACATTAAAGAGGTTCAAGTCTCTCAATGGTGAAATATCTCACATAGAAATTTCCATTCCACTCCATTACAGACAGAATACCAGCTGAGATCATTTGCATTGTTTTTTTAATCAGGGCAGCAGTTTTCAGATTACATTATGTGTTTACATAATTGCAAAAGGGTTCTCAACTGTTGTAGAAAGAAGTGACTGATCTTTAATGCAATATCTACATTGCCCATTATCAGCAACCATTCATCCAATGTTCCAAAGGCACATTCTCACTAATCCGATATCATTTTATGCTAACTGAGAAAACATTGGAGAACCCTTTTGCAATTATGTAAACACATAATGTAATCTGAAAACTGCTGCCCTGGTTAAAAAACAACTGCAACTGATCTCAACTGGTATTCTGAAATTTCTAAGTGACCCCAAACTTTTGACCGGTAGTATATGTATATATATATTAGTTTATTTAAAGACAATGTGAGCAATACATTGTGAGTAGGAAATACAGTAGGAGGCAGGAAATACGTTGGCATTTTTTTGTTCAAATCGTTAAAAAAACAAAAATGATGAGCCTTTAAAACATGTAAGATTCAGGAAAGTTTATGATGTTTATTTTAATGCATTAAAATCTGAACATGGTGTAAAACATTTTGTCTTACTGAAAATCATATGGGTGCACCAAAAAGGCATTTCTTAATAGCAGAACATGGTGCAAGTAAGGCATCAAAGCTGATTTGTTGCTGGTCAGCTGTAAACTGTTGCTCGCCAGAACAATTTCTTAAGAATCCCAGTATAGAAATTAAAACGGTACAAAGCAGTCATACATCTACTAGAATTCAGATGTGTACTTATTGGATAAGTTCTTGGCTATGGCTAATAGAAAGAGGGAGGACAAGGGGAATCAAAGGCACCAATCCATCAGATGATGAAACCTCCCTACAATGCCCTCCAGGATGTAAAAGTGTTCTGTGTTAAATTTATGTCTGCCTGAACTCCTCTGGCTGAAATGATGGGATTATTTACTGCCATGGTGTCTGTGTGCTGCTAATATGCGATGGTGATGGACCTCCCTTACAGATAATTATGAATATGATGGACACTCTTTGCTCCTGAGGGCAGCAAGGTCTAAGAGAGCTGAGCCAATCTGGGAAGGGTGACACAAGTCACAGGAGAAACTCATATTGCATAATAGCTGTTGGCAGCTGTTTTAATCGGCTTACTGTGGGCTTTATTGTCTATCCCGAATTTCTTCTGTGACTGAAACTTTATAATTTCAATATTTAGCATACTGTATATTCAATATGGTTAACTTATAAGGGAAATTCCTGCATGTTACAGTCTTTTGTATGACAAGTGAGAAAGACAAGTCACTGAAAATACTAAAGGTTAATGATTAATAAAATCGCATTACCCACCAACATTAGCAGGCAATGAGTACATTCAGATAATGCTGAAACAATTATGATGATCAATCAACTGGTCAAGTGATTTAGGAAGCAGAAATACCAAACAATTCAGTTCAAGCTTCTCAAGTGTGAGGATTTGCTGCTTTATTCTTTTTTATATCAGTGAAATAACTAATAAATGTAATACTTTTGCATTTCAGGCTACTGATTAGGCAAAATAAATTAAATTAATTTTGAGTTCTGTAAACTTCTGTCACATTTTACAGACTAAATTAGTAATCAAAAAACATGAACTGCAGATGCATTTTAAGTAATCGATAGCAGTTAGGGTTACCTTTGTTATTTTCATGTCTTAAGGCTGCTTCACAATGAAAGCCACCTCATGGTTCATGAATGTCTTTAATGTGGAGCAACAGCAGTAACATAACACAGCTTTGATATGACTGTATGACTGATATCAATGATCGGGGAGGCTTCTATCAGTGAGATAAAACTAGAAACAGTAACTGGAACTTGAATCATGCAAAGGAAAGGCGGACTCTGTCAGTAACAATGAAAGATAATTGCAGGAAATATGCCAACCATAACCAACTTTAAGTTAATCTTTAGTTGCATCCTAAAATTCAAAAGTAGTAGTACTGTACTGTAGTAGCATTTATTACAGCGGTATTGCACAGAAAAGACTGATGACACATCCCAGATGAATCCAAGTGGCACTTGAGATATTCTGCGGGAAGTGCAATAAAAAAAAAAAAACACAGATATACTGTATATTTTCATAAATATGAAACCATGGCACAAAACCAACCAGCCATTATCCAAAAAAAGCTTGCACAGCATCCATCTACACAGAACAGCAGAAAGGAGGCTGGGGAGGCGGAGGGAATTTGCAGCAACCTGGGTCAACAGCAGCAGTAGCAGCAGCGGCATGAATGATCAGCAGAGTATGAGTATGAGCTGTCAAGTTATTAAGACATCAATGGCTATGGGAATGTGGTTAGGGAATCGAGGAGTCAGCTGATAGGACCAGCTGTAAGCTGTCAAAGCTGACCATGAGTGAAATACCATGGTCAGAATGATGGGATAAACAACATTCTCGCTTTCTAAATTAATATCCCACATGAAACTGTTCTTGGGAGCTTGTTATCTGTAGTGTGAGCAATAATTCCATGTCAAAAGCATGATGATGATGATTCATAGTTTAAAAGAGACTCCCACATTTCTAAGCTAATACATAACTCCCAGTGATTTAAAATGACGTCTCTAGATTTCCTGAGTACAGGCAAAGCTGTCTGCCAGTTTGCCTCACCATACATTCAGCAGAGTGGATCAGCGTGTGCTCGGGAAGCCTTATCAGAGTCTGTGCAGCTTGCCACTGACTAAATGAGAAACCCATTGCAACACCAAAGCTATTGGCAAAGCAGTAAAGGAGAAATACGTAGTACAGTAGCATTCACTCCCCGCCTGCCTGTCTGTCTGCAAGCCTATCGTCTAGAACTGACTTCTCAAACTGCACATCAGCACTATGCGCATCAGCCATATCTCTCTCTCTCTCTCTCTCTCTCTCTCTCTCTCTTGCTCTAACAGATAATCCAGTCAGTCTGAGGAGAAGTATAATTTACAGGGACATGCAAAGTTTAGTAGCTACTGTACACAAGCTCCAGTGACTGCCCTGTTGCCTTCTTTGGATGAAGTTCCCATCTGAACCAAGTAAATATTTACTATTGTAAAAATGACTAGAATTATTGTTATTGTTAAAACTGCTGCTGCTGTTCTTTTGATAATTAGTGCTGTGAAAATGCAAAAACACTGTCTACAGTGTCAATACATTTTACACCTTTCTTTTTTCCATTGCTTTTCTTGTTCCTAATTATTTCTAATGAATCACTTAATTAGCATAAATTGCACAGCATGGAGGCTGTATTGGTGTTGGTTATGTGTTATGTGAGTTGTACCTGTTTGTTTTGAAGAATTTCAGTGATTATTTCAATAGAGGTATTCATGCCCATGATGTAGAAATTCTTTAATACTGATTTCAACTCATTGTATTAGATATCTTGAAGCTCATAAATCAGGCTTCATATTTGGTTTTGCATATTGTTGACAGTAACAGTGGCCTCTAAAGAGAGATGGCAGAAGCTGGGACAGAAAGAGCTGAGAGAGCCGATTTGAAAGCAGCAAGCACCCACAGCTGAATCACTAGGATTGAAATATCAGCATCACACTTTCTTTTCAATATCTGTTTTAGTCTCCATGCATGAAGTGGTTATTTGCCTCTATAAAAATTAGGGAACACACACCTCAAAACCAAAATCAAAAGTGTATATCTTTTATAGTGTATATCTATAAGTGTATATAAGAACAGTCCATTTACATGTATCTATAATATAGTTTGTTGATTGGCTCTCATAACAGGGCGGATGGGTGGTGCAGGGCACACTGCCATGAGTCTATGAATGAGACAAATGTCTGTGATTACAGATTACAGTGATTAGCAGCAGGACAGTTGAGTGTTTAGTGTTATCTAAACTGCTAAAGTCAGTTGTGAATTGAGGATAAAGTTAACAGTAGACACCTGTGTGTGATGAAAGATATATCAGATAAAACCTTATGTGAAATAAGTTTCACTAAAATGAAACAATTATTGGTTTTTGGTAGCCTAGATCAGCTGAAATGTTCAATATAATTAGATATAATGATTTGGGGGCCCCAGGCAAAGAGCTTCTTGATTTACTTTTCACCCTTTCTCTAACTGGCAATGTTGGTATTGGCAGTAAAACTATTAATACCGCACAGTACAAGTCCTGCATTAAAATGTTTACTTTAAATGAAAGTCAAGGTGGAGCTTTCAACTTTGATATAATGCTGGACAGTTTAATGAATAAAAATGGATTATATTTTACTTTTTTTTTTAAGTATAATCTGAATCTGCAACATAACCAGTAACATGTCTGTCAGGTAAATGTAGTAGTACAATGTTTTCCTCTGAAGTACACAGTCAGTCAGTAGTATTCTGTATAGTTGTGTGGCATATTAAATGCTTTGGGGGCCTTCTGTAAGTTATTTCGGGGTACAATGGTTCTGGAGAAAGTTGCGAGCAGCAATACCAGAGGCCAAGCAATCGGCCCTTTCCGAACAGGCATGTTTTCAACTGGCACTGCACTAGTACATTTAATTAAATAAAAAACAATTTAAAACAAGTAAACACTCCAAACATGCTTAGGGCAAATGAACCTTAGTTAAAAAAAAAAAAAAAAAAAAAAAAAAATGATTTCCTCTCATTTCCTCCAGACTTTTTAGCAGTACTGGAGAATGAAGAATATGCAGTACCATCCAATAGCCTCCATTAGCTTCATCCTGGACACTTTGCAAGCTATTTCCTGCAGAAATGTACAATACTATAATCACAGTCAATGTAATTTATTTTTTCCTGCTATACATTTTTCATGCTCACTAATACAATATGTGGTTTCTAACAAATTGCCGTCCGGTAAAAGAGCAAATCACCTCCTACCTGCATGCGGTTTTGGCAGTAATAGCAACAGAGTACTGACTAATGGAGACTCAAGTGGCTCTCAGAGTTGTGGACTATATGATGACCTTAAAGACCCATAAAGCAAATAATAACAGAGTTTGTTCTGTGCAGGGTCAACAAAAATAACAAAAAACAAATTTGACCCAGAATATAAATACAGTTGCACTTGCACCCTTAGCTCTAGCGAAGCGGATTTACAGAAAGAAAATAATTACCAAGCGTGCACTCCCGCTAACAGATTGAGACTGGGAACAAGCTCAGGCGTTGATTACATTTTTAGCATCCATCCTCCTCTCTCCCCTACACCTGCAGTGTAAGTTACAGCAATCTCATAGCCTTTCACAGCCCTTGCTGAGGCCTGCAAGCTGCTGCCTGATGATCCCAAGAGTATACAGCTTTTAAATTGCCTGGGTGAGGGGACCGAAGGAGACGGCCACCTCGGGCTGTATGTGGCCTAACTGAACCCCACTGACGACAGAGAAACCTGGACTAACATCCAACATTACCCTGCCCAAATACTGCAGTGACCTTGCAGGGAAAGTTTCAGAGACAAAGAAAGAATGGCCGATTTTAAGTAACTCAAAGTGGGAGGTAGACTAAAACAAGTAAACTCTTTCTGTTCGTCTCAATCGTCTCAAGTCAGTTTCACCTCTGACCACTGGTCAGACGTGTGTAACCACACCCACATGACATCTCATGCTTTGCTAAAGTTAGGAAAAGTTAAGCTTAGGCACAAAACTCGATTGATTAGGGTTAGGGAAAGGCCACAATCATGGTTAAAAGAAAACAACTTTGATTGTAAGAAACAGGAAATAGTGATCTCCTGTGTCCAAGACACGTCTAAGCACTTAAAGGTTTGCGAGAATAGTAACACCATCTCGCTACTTTATCCTTTATTCCTGAAAGACAGAAATTTCACATGGCTGCTGGGAATTCTTGTCAGGGGAACATCGACGTGGTTTTTCTTGTGAGGAAAGTATCTGAATTTGACAGACATAGAGCTCTCTTAACCTCTACACCATTGTGTTTGATTCTAGTGATGGGGTTAGGAAAGTTGAGCTTTTATTACTTAAGTAATATTTTATATATGTATACTGCATGTTGTGTTGAAAAGTAAGGTACATATGGTGTTTCCTTTATATGGATGTGTGTACTTCAATGCATGGCTGGATTAACCTGCAAGTTGCCCCCAGAGCAAATATTTGCTGTTGATCCCCTACTGACCTCCCCACCCACCACCCACAATGTGTCTGTATCCTGTCACCTCAAGTTCCCTTAAGTCCAATTCAACCAGTACTATGCTGGAATAATACTTTAAATACTTTGTTTGAATACAACTTTATTAGGAATATGGTCTATTTAAGCATAAATACAAACTCTTACAACTAGATTTTGACAGAGGGTCCCTCTACATGACACAGCAACGGAAATACCTAATAATGTGAGATCAACTGTAGTAGGTTATTAGTACTTTAGTAATGAAAATTCCCTGTCACATTTTCAATTAATTAAATTATCAAAACCAACTGCCATTGAGCAAACTTTTGGGGCACTCCAGGGCTCTGACAAAACTCTTCTAAACTCCAACATGGTATCTCAGCCTTGGCTCCATAGATACATATTTGCATTAATAGTATGCTAATCAAAAAGGATGGAGGCTAAGGATTCTGGGCATGGGTTTGTTTTTTAAACTCAGCTACAATCTGTATATCATCCTTACTACCCCATCATCAAGTACTTGCAAATAAAAGTAATTAAACATAAGTCATGTCTCTACTAAACTTGGCTTGGACACTGATATCACTTGACCTCATTACAAAGATCAGAAAACATTTCCAAGACAATTCATGAAATGACAAATCATGTTGGGCAGTTAAGGGATAATTAGGTATTAAGTACAAGAAACTAGAAACACTTCCACATAAATGGGAGGACCACGGAGGACCAAAAACTTGCAGCAAGTATAAAGTAGAAACCCTTCAAATGACAATCACCACTAGTAAAATAATGATGATGTATGCTGTCCTCACAGTTTCACTGAGAATGATCACATAGTTTTTTTTCCATGTATGTGCAGATCAATAATGCAGAGTACCGACACTTGAAAAACAACAAAAAAGGAACAAGAGGAAGACAGGGATGTATGCTGAGAACACTTTGCTTTCATTCTTTCTCCTCAGTGAAAGGTTCATCCCTTTCATCTGAGAGTTTTATCTTTCATCTAAATTCTGTCTGTGAGTGTATGCCTTAAGAAGACTCTTCATCTTTCATTCTTTTTTTCTGAATAGGTCACAACTTTGCTTTAGTGGCAAAGGCCATGAGTAAGTATTTTGCGTGGGAGTCTCGTTCAACAGGGCAGATTCTTCGCATAAATGTAGCAGCTTCAACATCTAACTACACAACCAATGCTGAAAGTGCAACTAACCCTGAACACCGACGTGTGATGTCATTCATACATGTAGTTTACCAGACTTTTTTTTTTTTTTTTTTTTAGATGTCTCTTTGTCAAAGCAAGGAAAGCTCTTAATTGGTGGGGGTTTGCAAGGGGTTCCAGTTTTGGGTTAATACAAAAATGTATATGGTTGCCAGGGGCTGGAGGCAGGCATGTAATGCCAGGCAAAACATTGAAAAGAGAGATAGATGAGACAGCAAGCTTGATGAACAAGAATAATGCTACCAAATATTTCAAACAGAAAAAGCATACAGGAAGTCTGCTATTTTTCTTTAATTTTAACCTCATTTTCATTGTACCACTGCTTAAAAAGGGAAATTAATTTGGTCTCTGATGATTCCCAAGAGATGAAGAGATGAATTGGTCTGCATTTTTTGAGTCGCTACAATCATGCAATAGCAATGGTGTTTTCATTACCATTAGACAGAGTAAACATAGGAAGCTAATTTCAAATTTGATGACAGCTCTCAATTATAATGAGTATGTTTCCCCCCTGAGCTAATGAGAGGCAATGCAATCAGTTGATAATGTGATCATTAATTCCCCTCCCAATAATTACAGTAGATGTATTTACTTGGTGGTACATAAAGGTTAATATATTTTGTCTCCTCTTTTCATTCTTTAAGTTCATTACTCGGTCATTGGTGACAGGTGATTGCATGTTCAATTGAGAGACAAATGGTTGTAGGTTAGACATTGTTTATCATTTAGTTTATCTGTTAGTGTTGCAAAATGAAGGTACTTATGAATATGTTGGTGTGTTGCATTTTATTGTTTGATGTGCTGTCATATTGTACTTTATGGAATGTTAATTTTTAAATGTATTTGGTTAAGGTTAGGGAAAGCTTGTGGTCTTGCTTGAATATTGAAAAAATCAATGCAGAGCCTAAATGGTGTTTTAGTAGCTGAAGGGACTGGAGGGGTGCAGTGTGTGCATACAAAAGTCCCGTCAAAGTTGTATTTTTTGTATGCCTTACTATCCAACCTCTACTTCCTACCTAGGACCTAGGTTACAGGCTTTTCTGCGACCAGTGCGGTTGAGTTTAGCTGACAAAAGATGATTGTGAGCTGGGTACAGGGCACCGTTGGGGTCGCAGTTAAGTTTAGCCGGCAAAAGGTGACTGTCCTGCAGGGACGACAGTTCAGTTTAGACACCAAAACAACTAGTTGTAGTTAAGATTAGAAAACATATTGTAGTTTGGGTTAAAAGACCGATCCCCTTGACCCTTGTGTTATTCTAGGGTCAAATTTGACCCGTTTTTGAATTTTTTTTATATCAGAAATATGGGTTTCTTTCAACCAAATTGCCCCAAATTAACATGGATGCATGGCTGTACGTTATACAGATACGTTTTTCGCATTTGAATTTTTTACATATACCAGTCTGTGATACATTCAACATCCTCTGTCAAAATAATTAATTTCTGTTTTTTAAACTCAAAAATTAGGTTGATTGACCATTAATAAAAAAAGCGTTGAAAAAAGTGACAAAACATTGTTAAGTAGTACTTCCAGGGGCCCATTTCAGAAAGCAGGTTTAGTGAAAACTCTTGAGTTTGTTAACCCTGAGATGAGGGAAACTGAGTTTTCTGTTTCAGAAAGGTAGGTTAATCAAACCTGAGAGAGAGGGGTAACTCCTGCGCATTTTAGAAAGAGAAGTAACTTAACCTCAGAGTCAGTTACTATGGTAACAGTCTGTGAACCTAACCTGGGGTCTCATTTATAAAACTGTGCGTAGGATCCTTACTATAAGTGTACGTACGCCCAAAACCCCAAAATGGCATACGCCAAAAAAATGTCGTGCGTACGTGGAACAGCCTCTTATCCCGCCCTGTACACTCCCATTTTTAACCATAAATAGTCAATGCAAAGCACCTCGTGAATGCTGATCAGTGTATGAATGACACTGGCAGTTATACTAAATCATGATGACTGGCGGAGAAAAAGCAAAAAACTTCAGACTTTCAGGAACTGCAGCAAATTGAATTATAATTTTGGCCTGTTCTTGCACAGAGTAGGAACCCTGATCTATACCCACATATATTAATAATACGTCCAAAACGGCATGCATTACGGCACTCGGGGACAGCTTCGATATACCAAACGTATTAACAGAACTATATATTATATCTAAACAAGCCTTAGTGATAAAATTGAAGATTATATATAATATTTTTTTTTTTAAACACTTAGCTGTCTGACATTTCCCTCTGGAAACAGCCGGTTGCCCCCAGAGTATTTGGACCGGGATGGCACGGTTCCGGCGCGTTGCCCTCTCTACTGGACCCAATTCAGTACATAGATTTAAGAGCACAGCTTTAGAAAATCTAAATC
Source organism: Perca flavescens (assembly GCF_004354835.1). Lineage (NCBI taxonomy): Eukaryota > Metazoa > Chordata > Actinopteri > Perciformes > Percidae > Perca > Perca flavescens. The sequence goes on from NC_041343.1 coordinate 23,272,997, forward strand.
GGCATATTAACCAGTCATCGTCATGGTCCCTGAAGTCTCTTTTTCTCCTGATTCTTCCATTAGCGTAGTCCTCCTGCAGGGCCAGCAGTGCCATCATGCAGCATTACGCACGGGTTCACCGCAGTATTTATATGTTTACAACATATTGTGACAGCATCAAAGTAGTGGTATCCCCCACCTCGAGATACAATTTGAAGACGAAATAAAGTCTAATAGGCAAACACACTTTTCTTCATGCAGGTTTTGTCACAAACAGTATTAAAGTTTGGACTAATAACGAAGACATTAACGGTAACGATTGCGCGAAAGCTTAACGGCTGTATTTTCAGACTTTGACATTTGATGATATATGCACAGTTTTAAATATAGATATTTAGTTATTTACACTGTGTTCTTATCCAATGGTAGAGTATTTTATGGTATCCTGTATTCCATGCAGTCGGGCCATCCCCTCCTCCTGCGCTCAGTAGCGGACAACGTGACGGCGAGACAGTGCTGATTAAATATTAAGACATTTTTTTATTTAAGATTTGAGTTGGAGGTGTTTATGGAACAGTTATCACTCAGTACAAGCACAACTAACACTGCTGGATTTCATCTTCATGGTAACGTGGATGATATGGAGTGAAAGAATGTGCGTGAGGCATCAATACTAGAAAATATTACGAGTAATTTTATTCCCATTTACTCTCTGCAATCTGACTTCAGTTCACCACCTCACCATCTGCGTCGCCAATTCTTCTTCTTCTTCTTCTTTTGTCTCCAAAATGTGTGTACGCATGGGTCAGAGTTTGCGTGGAGGACCGCACATTCTCCCGTCAAGTTTGTTTTTTATAAATCACAACCTTTGCGTGGGAAGTGGCGTACGCAAATTTTCAGCCCCGTTTTGTGGGTGGTGGTGCACGTGCTTAACTCTGAGTCAACCTACTCTGAGTTGAACCAACTCAAATCAGCTGTTCTGGAACCAAAAACTCTGAGTTTCCCATCTCAGGGTAAATCAACTCACAGTTCAGGGTTAGACTCAGAGTTTGTTAAACCTCCTTCTTGAAATGGGCCCCAGGATACAAACACCTATTTTGTGGGTGAAAGTCTTGTGTTTTCCCCTCAACTTCTTCCGGGACACAAACTCCACTCCCCAGCTTGAAAGCCCTGTTTTAGGACACATTCAACCACCCCAACTTCCTCCATACGCCTTTGCGCTCTTAAACAGAGACAGTCAATGTGGTGCATACAGTGATAAATACATGGAATACATGGATTACAGTGCATTACTTTTCGTATTTATATGCAGAAATGAGAACAGCCTGCTATTTTTTCAGTGTTTCACAGTATTTTACAATGGCCATTGGAACGTTTTCTGTGCTGTAATACTACCCAAAACTGTTGGGATGAGCATTGAGATTGTTAGATTTTCACAAATCAAATTCCTTTCTTTTTAATGACTTACTGTTTTGACCAAATTGTGTTCCATGTCCTGTTTTTTTTTTGTTTTTAGGAAAAAGAAAATGAATAAATCAAACGGAACAAGAAGTCAGAGTGCCTTTGATTGCACTGCATACCACATTGCCTCAATGTACATTGACAGCAGTGGACTGATATTGACTCATTAGAGGTTTACAACTGAAGTCCTCTCTGCCATCAGGTAGACATAGTAGCAGAGCAGGCCATTAACCAGAAAACAGAACTAATGAAGGGGGAAATTAACAAAACTACAAATAACACATGTATTTCTGAATTCCCTGCCTGGCTTCTGTCGATATGGCTTTCCTGTTTGAACGTCGCCTCCTCAGTTCATTATGTGACACTATCTGGGTCACACACATCTGCCACCATTGGGGGAATTCAAACAAAAAAAAATACAAGAAATGTGTTTTGTCAAAGTAGCAGTTTACCATTAATAATGAGGTGACCTGGATGGACAATGAGTTATTCGGACCTTTCTGCCTTCAGGTTATTTATAGAAATGACCACAGTACAAACGCAGAACAGGTACATTTATCATTGGGGCTGGGCGGTTAAGAAACCCATTTCAACTCTGTGTGCCTTCAGAGAATTGCTTCTAAAAAGAATTGTTGACTTTTGGTCTGGTTGTGATATTTCTTTCGTTTTTTCCCCCCCATTCAACCCTTTCCTTACTGTACTCTTTATGAATTTGTACTGTATCCCTATCAGGGATGCAGGACTTTCCGACAAAACAATTTCATTACGGTGGGAGCCAGTCCTTCAGTCAGCAGCTTGTCAATAGGAATGACATGTTTCAAAGCCTTGGATCTACAGCTATTTAAATACCAATTGGCTTTCTGCCTCCTCCTGGACCAAGTCTCCATATCCCTCCCCTCATGCCAGAGACTCACTCACTACAAAGAAATCCAAGACAAGCTGTCTTTGAGATCCGCTGTGTTGATTTATTTCATGGCATACCATGCAATTCTCAAATAAATTGCTACAGTAGTCCAGTCCAGTGATGTTGTGTTTTTTCTGTTACACCTAACTGAATACATGATAATATATTTGAGACAGAGGGACAGAAAGAGAGAGAGCGTTAAGACTTGCTCATAATATAGGCCTTCATATTTACTACTACTTATGGCCCAAGGACTGTAAATGTAATATATATGCAGGCTTTTGCTTCTCACATTGATTAGGAAAAAACAATGACAGTTTAGAAGGCACCTACAGTAGGACGTTCATTAGTGCAGTGGTGAGTGAGTGACATGCTCTTAATGGCTACTAAACAACAGTTAAGCTTCATGGTGTTATTGAATTAATGTATATGTATGTAAGTTATTTTCCAAATCCATGCGTCATCTGTAAAATAGAGTTGCGAGTTCAGGTTAATTTTGAAAAAATAGCTTAAGAGAGAAATGGGAGAATTAACTGGCAGGGTATATTAAAATATGGGGAAGCAGTGGAGAAGATTTAGGCCAGTCGGTCACATGTACAGTACAGTATGGTGTAACACAACGTACCCTGGAGTACTCCTGCTTGTAGCAGTGACTAATTTGAGAGCATGAGGGAAACACAGTTCAGCACTGTACTTTTTTAATTATCAAGGCCCGTGTGCAGGATGAAAGATGGCGGGTTAGCTCAATTTCTTTATTCTCATGTCGGCGTTTACTTTGAATAACTTTGGTCGGACAAAACAAGCAATTTCAAGACATGCAGCATCATGCTACTTTTTCGGTTTCTTTCTTCCTTCATTGTATTTCCTTCCTTCTGTTCTTTCCTTCCTTCCTTCCTATATCTTTCCGTTCTTACGTCATCTTTTTTTTCTTTTCTCATTTGTCTTTCTTCTGTGCCTTCCTTATCCTTCTTTCTTTCCGTTTTCTTCCTTTTCTTACCCTCTCTCTTTCATTTCTTTAATTTTTTTTAACCAATCTGAAAGAATGAAAATGCTAAAACTAAACACTTTTTCACAATGAATACTTTCACTTTGGATACCTACACACATTTTGCTATCTACTTTACATCTGCTTAATCAAAACTTTACTTGTATTGGAGGGTTTTTACATCATGGTAGTCATCCTTTAGTGAAGGATCTGAGTACTCCCTCTACCACCATGTGCAGAATTTCAGGGATAGTTATTTTGGCGTTTAATTTGGCATATTATTCCACCAGACACACTAATCGTTATTATACCATAAAATCAACTCTCTCTGAACCTACACTAGGACTACAGGCTGAAAGAAACTATGAAAAGAGGTCTCATTAAAAATGGTTAGTGGCGCTCTGGCACTTACAGTAACTCACACTGCAGCAGCAGGGAGCTGTCTTTGTTTTGGGAGCTGCTTTGGTGTCTGTATAGAGAGGCAAGATGTGCGTTTACAGCAAATTCTTGTGTCTCTGGAGCTTTTTCATCATCTGGAATAATTAATCGACAGGGAGCAATTAATGAATAATGAAGAAGGAAAATCTGAGCAATTACTATCCCAAACAGTGGATTAACTACCATTGTCTCTAGGGGTGGAAGACAGAAGTAACTTAACTTAATCCTCTTGCTCCCGGATGGGACATAAAGCTTCGACGATCTGCCTCTATCGAGACATGTCTTGTGCTGCATGCTGTGCTTCGCCCCGTGTTAGGTCCATCTCCTTTAACTCAGCTTTCACAGTTCCCCACCATGTGGTTTTGGGCAGACCTTGCTTCCTTTTCCCTACCTTGTCCATCCTAATGCAACCTTTGGGATTCAATCATGGGCTATTCTGGACATGCCCTAGCAATTGAATTTGGCGGTTTCATTGTTGCACTTAGTCATCTTGTATAGCTGTTTATTTGAGATGTTCTCAGGCCAGAAGATGCGGCAGATTTTCCTGAGACATCTATTGTGAAAAGCATTGATCTTTTTCATTTCAAATGTCGTCCCTCTTGTGAACACACTTAGGGGCCATTATTTCAGAGAAAATAGAGCCAACAGGTAAATGTTGCCACATTTGGTTTCCCTTCTAATTAAAACAAATTAAAGTTATCTGTCAGCTTTTCTTTCTTAGCGGCATCCTTCTTGATATTGCTTTAATTAGATACCCAAAATTGCATTAAAGTGATGCTCCAAATTTGATCTAATTTCGACCGTATCCTAAACAGACATACATTTATAGATTATGCTAATCCAACACTCCGGGCGATACTTAGGTGTTCTCAGCCGCTCTAATCAAATTAGTCTTATCAGACAAGCTTTAATTGCCAGTGTCAATAAAAATTAAGTCTACAGCTTAGAAGTTATGATATTTTGGCTCAAGACAAATGTTATTAATTTATTCATGCTCTCAATTGAATGAACTGATTAATTCAATGATACTATAAAGAAACAATGAATTCTACTCTGTATCCAATCTTTGTTTAATAACAATATTGTGGAAGGTTTGGCTTTCATTTTCTTAAATCAGATTTAAAATGCCTCAGCAGATGAGTGTCAGGCATTTTTTTATGCTAGATAAATCAAAAAAGTGAAGTTCACAGTTGGACAGATTTAATATTTTAAGATCAGAGCAAAATACTTTTTAGATGAGGCAGAGGAGGAAGTGAGAAAAGTTAAAAGAACGTGAGAAAATCTTATTTCCTAAGATCACAAAAAAACTAGCTGACACCAGTTAAAACCTAATTGACTGTACTCTGCCTCCCGAACCATATTTTACACGAGATGTGAAGTCAAATGTGTAATGTAGTTGCATATTAATTTAGCTTCCTGCTGAGAAGCTTCTCATCCTTCTAAATGAGTGGAACAGTGGTAACTAAAGGATAGCACAGTAACAACACTGAATAATGTACTGTAGTCTAACCTCAGTAAAAATTACACAGACACACACAGACAGACACACAGACACACAGACAGACACACAGACACACACACAGACACACAGACACACAGACACACACACACACAGACACACACACACACACACACACACAGAGTCAGGGCTGAGATCAAGAGGAGGTAATATTGTAAGTGCCATGAAACAGATGTTTTCAGAACAGGGAGGGTTAAATCGGGACAACCAATAGGTGACCACATGAGACTAATGTACAAACTAGACCTCTTAACATAACTGTCTGTAACATTTTCACATAAAAAAAAATGAGATTTGCTGGCATCGTCTCTGGTGTACACTCACCTAAAGGATTATTAAGAACACCGGTTAAATTTCATGTTAATGAAATTATCTAATCAACCAATCACATGGCAGCTGCTTCAATGCATTTAGGGGTGTGGTCCAGGTCTAGACAATCTCCTGAACTCCAAACTGAATGTCAGAATGGGAAAGAAAGGTGATCTAAGCAACTTGGAGCATGGCATGGTTGTTGGTGCCAGACGGGCTGGTCTGGGTATTTCACAATCTGCTCAGTTACTGGGATATTCACGCACAACCATTTCTAGGGTTTACAAAGAATGGTCTGAACAAGGAAAAACATCCAGTATGCTGCAGTCCTGGGGAGGGGGGGGGGAATGCCTTGTTGATGCTAGAGGTCAGAGAAGAATGGGCCGAGTGATTGAAGCTGATAGAAGATCAACTTTGACTCAAATAACCACTCGTTACAACCGAGGTATGCAGTAAAGCATTTGTGAAGCCACAACACGCATAACCTTGAGGCGGATGGGCTACACCAGCAGAAGACCCCACCGGGTACCACCCATCTCCATTTAAAATAATAAAATGAGGCTACAATTTGCACGAGCTCACCAAAATTGGACAGTTGAAGACTGGAAAAATGTTGCCTGGTCTGATGAGTCTCGATTTCTGTTGAGACTTTCAGATGGTAGAGTCAGAATGTGGCATAAACGGAATGAGAACATGGATCTGTCATGCCTTGTTACCACTGGGCAGGCTGCTGGGGGTGGTGTAATGGTGTGGGGGATCCCTTTCACCTTCAGAACTGCCTTAATTCTTTGTGTCATTGATTCAACAAGGTGCTGGAAGCATTCTTTAGAAATGTTGGCCCATATTGATAGGATAGGGTCAAACACGGTATTAGTATGGCCATTGCTAATCTCCATCATCCTTTGACACAGCAGTTATTCAGCCTGCACCCAGCCATCACACTTTTGCATTTGTTTTTGTGCACCTTCTGAGGAATAATCATCTGCCACAGGAAATGATGCATTTAATAGTTTTTTCTGCAGCGTTTTGTTTGGAATGAATACAAAAACTGGTTGCTAGCAAGAGCAGAGAGAGCCATCGCTGTTAGCATGACACAGATCAGGAGTGGAGAACCCCACAAACAGAAAAAACAAAACATGTCACAGTACTGCATGACCAAATTATTTGACAAAAAAAACAAACTGAAATCTGAAAAGTGCAGTGCAACAATAATGTGGCAATTCTGTATTAATCGGTGCTGTAATCCTCTACTAATAATTCATTGTAAACTGTGCTATATAACATTTTAGTAAAATTAAATCTGTTTGATGCCATCTGAAATCTTAGAAATAATAAAATCTGGTTTTAATGCAAAACTACAGAAGTTGAAATGGAGCCATTTGTATTTCCTGAATTAAGTCCAATATGACAAATGAAAACTGCTTTGTTTTATATAAATTGGGCAGACAAAAGCTCCTTAGAAAACAGATGGGTGATGTTTGAGGATTATAACTGTAACAGGTTGAGATCTGCACGTCAGCCTTCTGGGGAAGCAGTCTGTAAAACTTGCAGTATAGCCTGCCGCTAATTTCGCGGCAGCGAGCAATTTGCTTGATCCTGGGTTTGCATGGAGAGTTTTAGTCCCTGTGATAGTTTATATGCAGTTCTTATTTGACCAAACAGGAGGGATAAAAAGAGAGACATAGCTGGCTTTATAAAATATTGCCATGTTTAACAAAAAACAAAAAATGATTAAAAAAAAAACTATCTATATCCTTCAAAAACACAGTGGTTCAATCTAATTTGTAGCAGAGTTAAGAAGTTGACGGAACTCACTAAACTACGATATATTGTTAATATTGTACTGTACAACTGTAGACTAAATAGACGGATGTTTTGGCAACAACCTGAGTCGACCCGCTAGAACAACATTGACGCGTGATGCCTACAATAAACTTCATCAAATGCTCTTCAGTTTACTTTTCCTTGAATATACTGAAACTTCAAATGACCTTTGCATTCCCTACACACGCTCTCTCACAAGTTTAAAACTGTATCCACACCAAATGCTCTCTACCATCAAAACAAACTGAAACGTCAGTCATTGTCAACAGTTCCCAGCCATATTTTTCGGTTTCATCAAGCCTGTAGACCTGTGTTTTAGCCTTTTGTTTTTTCAGATTGGTTTCCTTCCTTCCTTCCTGGCAGAGTATTGGTTTCAGTACGTTGCAGTACAGTGCAGTATGACAATCAACTTGCAGTTACTCCATTTTGTTGATTTTATTTATTTCAAAAGTACATAATAATTGTCTATTTATGCTGTTGATGCATTCAACGGCAGAATCATACACACAAAAAAAAAACAACTATAACATAGTTTGCTGTTTTGCAGCACACTCCCAAGGCTTTGGTTCCATAGTGTCCTTGATTGCACCAACAAGGACAGTTTGTGTACTACAGGATCAAGGACAGGACCTTTAAACACCTGTTGCCATTTTCAGCACCCTCCTCCCCATAACCAGCAGGAGGGTAAACATATGTCTGGTTAATATGAGTTTCAAGTGGGGGCCAGATGATGTATTGCTGTGGTAGTTGCAGCATTAGCAGAGTAGAGTTAGAGTGATTCAGCCTGAAAATCACCTTGATTTTTATAAGCACACTGTCCTCACATGGGCAAAGCGGCAGGAGAATTAAGGTTATAGAAACACGGCTGCTGGTGCAAATCCCCAATGTGGCTGGAAAAATCTGAAGAGGAGACTGAATGATAAACATTGTGACAAGAAAGTTTTCAGTTTAAATTCCCTTGAGAAATACTCCCCCCTTTCTTCAACCAGTGCTGTGAAGGTGTCCTTTTGCATGGCGCCAAACCACCAACCTGTTGCCGAATGCTGCTCCTTCTTGAAACAATCTCCTGAATGAATCTCATCTTTCCCACCTGCCGGTTAAGCCGGGTTAAAACAGCGTCACACAAACACGCACCCCTAATGTGTCACGTGTCAGTACTGACCATATTGGCGCTAACTACATTCACTGAAAGACCTGTCGTAGCATGACAAATAAACAATAAAAAAAAAATGTGTCCACATTCAAAAGGGCCACAAAGTCCAGATATGTGACCTAATAAAGACACAGGAATAGCATTATTAGTGCATCCTCACTATTCTGTGTCACTAGTCCCTCAAAATCAATTTCCTTTATGCCAATTTCTTTGTTAAATGTTTAGCTAAAAAGTTCACTGTGTGAGGACAATCTATCGGAAAAATGATTCAGGATCCCTCTGAATAATACAAAAGGCACACAACCTTTTTAAACTATGCCCAGATTCAATTACCACCACAAAAACTAAAAGTGTAATTCAATTACAGGAGTAGAGGACAAAATAAAACTGGGATTTTTATTAAATGTCTAGTCAAAATGGAAATGCGCAACAGTGTGTACAGGTTTTGGGATGCGTGTGAGATGAGATAGATAATAAATCAGCTTTTGTTTGTTTGCTTTTGATGGAGTGCCACTTGAACAGATGAGAGACTGAATATGGTAGAAATCAGACGTATAAAAAAACACAAACACACACACACACACACACACACACACACACACACACACACACACACACACACACACACACACACACAAACAATATCTCTATTTATCGGTCTAACTCCCACCTCTAATTTCAATTACTAAAGCGTGTGTGATTCCTTTCCTCTCAGAGTGCTGCATGATTTGGCATATGCCTGCAACTGCTGCTGCTACTGTAGCCACTTCATGATTTAATCAGGATGAGACAAACTTTGACTTTGCCATTGTTTCTCTGTGTGGTCCTCCCTTGCTGCTTTCCTTCCTGCACTTCCCTCCCCTCTGTTATTTCTTCATCCTAATGCCCCTTCCCCAAATTCCATCTGTGTGCTTTAGTACTGAGGCTACTGGCAGGACCATTCTCAGTGGGATCATGTAAACAACACAAGTCACTCAAGTAGGGGCGCGCGCACACGCACACACACACACACACACACACACACAGTTGTAATCCTTGAGGGAATCACACAGATGTCTAGGCACCTGGTGATCTATTCTGAATGTTGCCAGTTGTCATGCCCAAAATCTAATTTATAGCCCAGGTAAACACTTTAAAACCCACTTTGTTGGGGGGAACTGACATCAATCTTGGGTTAATTACTTGCTCTTTCCTCAAGGAGTACAGCGTCATGTTTAGTGACCGTCTGTGTTCTCCACTAAAAAACAGTGTGACTGTGATGCCTGTACGATCACTCAGCTTACAATGACAGGTACACCACATTACATGTATGTTGTCATTGACCACTGTTCCTTTTTCTTTTTTGTGCTTGTTTCTTTATTTGTTGACATTTGTATTGCTTTTTCCCTTACTCAAAGGGTGAAGAAAAGGATTATAGCAATTTTGTGCTTTGAAAGCAAATTAGCGATTTGAAAAAAATATATACCTGGATCGTCACAAGAAAGACAGAACAAGCCATACAAGTGATGAATTTAAATCCCAAAAAGTAAATGTGTCTTTATTTGAGTAAACTCTGTATACATTCCATAACTTTACCATTTGAATCCATGCTTTTGTGGATAGCCATGCACTTTGTAAGTAGGCCATCTGCATCACATGTTCTTCTACTATGCAAGAATCTGAATTTTAAATGTGGCATTGTGATTGATGAGAAGTATTCATGAATGCAAGGCTTCCCTCTTAAATTACCATATAATTGCCATGAATATATGCAGATTGATCCGTCCGAGAATCCCAGATCTAACATCTTCCAAGGAAACATTAATACTAAATCAAATGGTGCTTTCATGCTCATTTTCCATGCACAATTCAGGCTCAATTGTCAGCTATTAAAAGGAAAAGGGGGTAGCTTTTGGCCCAGGAGGAACACACTGATATCGGAAACACTAAAAAGGTGGCAGTGATAATGAAAGTTTGTCTTGACTTCAACATGACATATTTTTTGAATAATTTCTTTGACGGGTTAATGCTTTTCTCAATCAGTCGTCTGTAGAAAATGTCTGCTCCTGGTCAAAGTCATAATTGATTCTTCAGAAAGTAACTTCAAGAAACCAACAGATTATGAATTACTAAAGTGAAAATTCTAAAAAATAACACTGCTTTAATATTTAATTTTTTAGTAGTGACTCATTGCATTGTTTTAGCAAGAGTTCCATGTTGCTTTCATCTTATTTAGGAGGCCACGATTTGTAATTAGTGCAGCTTACAGTGAAAACAACAGTACAAACATGTCTATGATTAGTTCACCAAATTTCAAACAATCATTAATGAGAAAATCTGAACCTTAGCAAATGTATTCAACTCTTGGACCACTAAATAATTAACTAATGAAGAGGAAACAAAGTGCTAAGGAAGGGAATAGATTCATTAGGAGCAATTTGAGTTTGAAGGGGAAAAGAGATAATGTAGCTCGTGGTTGTGATGGTGATATGAGCTGCTATTTGAAAACTTTTCAGCCTACAACAGAGGATGCGGTGTGACTCTGCTGTTTTAATGGAGTTGGAAGGTCATTTCACCGTTGGGCACCGAGTGGCGTGGCCTTTGTACTGATGGGAGGGATAAACTGCCAGTGGTGACAGAACTTAAATTAGAGGGTGGCAACACATTACCAATAACCATTAGCAAGCAAAGCTATTTACTTTTACAGACTGACTTAAGCCCAGTTCAGACCACAGATTTGCGTTATATGGTCAAGCGAGATAGAGAGTGACTGAAGAGAGGGAGCCCAGCCCAGCAGCGTTAGAACAAAGCAGTGAATCAAAGGAATAAAACGTGTTTTTGCCAATTCATCACTAGAAATGCAACTGTAGCAAGCATCTCAATATCATTAACGTTATCCACATTCATATTTAGATGAAACAAATGATATATCCAGCTACAAAAAAGCCTAAAAGTCGAAAGTTAGAACAGAAGTACAAAGAGGTGTTGTTATGGAGATGATACACCGTTGCGTTGTATTGGTGTGAACTGGCAGGTTTTACAACGCTGCACACCGGCTCGTTGCAAGAAGTTAGTTTCAACTCGTCTTGAATCTTTGGTCCGAATTGGGCTTAAAAGGGCACCTTTTATGGTCCAATGTTTGCTCCTTTATGCTGGTTAATTTAAGTACGTGAAAACAATGCAGTTTGAAATTGACCAAATTACTGTTTTAAATCACAGAAACTGCAGGTTTTGGTCGTGTTCAAATCCGGACCAACTACAGGAAGCTATCCCAGAGAGCAACAGTTAAAAGGGCCGCATACCGATACACAAGCTCCTCATTGTCGGTTATTGGCTGGAACACTGTTTGGTATGGTTCATTGTGCAGGTTGGTGTGGCTTGTTTTTGTTGCCGTTTGTGGAACCTGGGCTGTCTACAGAGACCCCGTTTTTTTACAGTGTGTTCAGGGGACAGGCAGCTAGCAGATAGTAAGGAGTTGTTTGCTGTATGTGACAACAAATGTTGTAGCCTAAAAAACGCGTCACATCACTTAGAGCACCTTTAAGATGAAAACCCTACTAACAAACTGAAAGCACACAGTCACATTATGTTGAGATTCAGCTTTACCGGTTCAGATTTTACATAGTTAATCATGCTGGGTGAAGGTTACAGGTGTGGAATTTGACACACACACACACACACACACACACACACACACACACACACACACACACACACACACACACACACACACACACACACACACACACACACACACACACACACACACACACACACACACACACACACAAACGCTTTCCAAATATTGTCCCAGTGCTCTATGAGCCTGCCAGCGGGTGTATCATGATGAACGCTGTTTGCCTAGTTGGAGGCCGCCATTAGCTACCTAGGGGAGTGTTCAGAGTTCAGAGAGGCTGCGTCCTGGAGTTCCACCTGCTCTTTAGGAAGGAACATCCTCAGGTGGAAACCACCACTGCCTCCTCTTCCACCCAAGCGGAAATCTATTCATCAACTGCTGTAATGAGCTCACGGCACTACTGTACATGTGGGTGCACACACACACTTTTGGCTAAGAACAGTTTGTCACAGCTGGTCTTTTCCAGTCAGCAGCCATGCTTCCTTACACAATTTTGTTTTATGTCAAGAGAAAGTTGAAAAAGAATCTTATGAGGTGTAGACGAGCATGGCTATCCTTGGCTATATGTGCATTGCAAAAGCTGTATTTCTAATAGATGTCTCAATCTAATATTTAGATTCAAAATCTAGTCTGACTGGATTGGATTATGCAAAACAGTTGGACTTAATTTAAGCACATCTCAGTCGTCTTGTTTTAATTCGACATTGCATCTTTTACCTGGGAGTTATTTTTAGCTAGATCCAAGGGACATGTTACACATCCTCAAGTTTTCTTTTTGTGTTTATTTTAAACTCTGAAGTGTCAAAAAAGTTACATTTTTCACTGATAACAATAGTGTACTCATAAGGTTTATACGGATTTGGTTATACAATGAACAAAGCTATAGAAGCCAAAAAACAACAAAAAACATTGGACCTAACATCCAACAAAAATATTTACCAGAATAACAGCAATCTATCCAATTGTGGTTGAAATATTTGATGGTGGACTGCCAACTAACCTTGCCATCCCTAGAGCCACTCCACAAATGGGGGTTAGAAAACAACAAATTCATCCATTTGGATTGGCTTTTGCTCCTGTATGCACACTGGCAAAAATATTTCTCTACTTTCTATTTTAAAACAAATAAATGCACATATTCATCGTCCACAATATGATTTGTCTTTGGACAGTTTTAAACAGCTTAAAAAAAACAATCTTGATAGGCAAGCCTTTTTAGAGATTTCCATCTTTGTCTGTTTTGGTTTGTTTTAATTTTGTCCATTTGTTATTGTGCTGTTTTATTGTAACAGGCTATATTTTATTTTATGTAATACTACATACGTACAAGATCAAAGGAATGTCACCAGAAATTTCTTCTGCTTTATAAACAGCGCTGTCCCAATGGACACATTTCAAACTACCTACATATCATTCAGAGAGGTTTGCTGTAGAGTTAAAGACAAGGGAGTTTATTTTGCAATAGAAACCTACATTTTGAATTCTGTATGGGATGTGGCAGGACATAATGAGAAACAGATAAATAAGGAATCAATGGATGGTTAGATTCAAAGGAAGAAAAAGTGACTAAGTGAGCAACCCCAGGTCAAGAAAAACTGCCAAGGCAGTCTCAAAAAGTAAAGGACCTCATGAGAAAGCCATAAATAAGGCAATCGTTATACTTTAGAGACTTCACATTATTCAGTCTGAACATTGTTCTTCAGAGTATCCCTTCATGCTGTGAGAACTCAGTCCACTATTGTCTCATAGATCTGTCCGTCACGCAGGGCTCCACATGTGATGCTGAGGGCTTTTGTGGAGTAGGTCCCACCCCACTCAGTCCCCTTCCCAGGCAGGGGACCGATAGATACAGTAGCCCGGCATGGCTGATGCTGAGAGGTTGTTCCCTGTATGAAGTGTTAACTGAAATTCTGGGGCCCAAACTGTTTTGAAATATTTTCTTTTCAATAGTAATGGCTACTTAAAAACATGTTTTGCTATATAAAGTTCTAAAAACTTTTCTGTATTTGACTGCAGCATATGAAAAAGTCTTGGCCTAATGTGAGACCCACACATTTGGTTGAAAACTTAGCACTGCAAAGTGCATAGAAGTCAAGTTTAATGTGATACATTTTCGATTTTCTTTCACCCACCAGAAAGATTTTTCTTTTATATTTTTAATCTTGGGTACCTCTAGAAATTACATACTTTGCAGAGTTTAAATGCAATCTATTTGATCTAAACTGCAGAAATGGGTTAAACTTATTTGGCATGTTTTAAATGGTCTGCACACTAATGCTTGTCTCTTGTCCTTACATCTTTCTCTTCCTCTTAGGCCTTGATAAATCAGCAGGAGAAAAGAAGTTCCAATAGATGTTCAGTAAGATCATTTAGACAAGTCTTATCTTTGAAACATGTAAAACTGCAAATATGTAGTGGTATGAAATGCAGAGCAATTATTCTAGCATGCTATTAGAAGGTATTCAATGATATAAGAATATGCTCCTGGAACTGGAAAAAAAAGATTAGCATACAGGCTATGATATGTTTTGCAGTATAATGTGTGTGTGTGTGTGTGTGTGTGTGTGTGTGTGTGTGTGTGTGTGTGTGTGTGTGTGTGTGTGTGTGTACTGCAGAACTGTCAAAATGAATGCCTGAACAAAAGTCTAGCCCATCAAGTAAATGTTGGTCAGGCCTCAAGGACACGCACAATGCAGAAAAAAAACCTTGGTTTCTTTAAAGTAAAGTGTTCAAAACTAAATGTTATTGTTCACTATGGAGTGAACATTTAGTGTTTCTTAACATCGAAAATAATCAATAAGCGAACAAGGGATTTGGACACAGCAAATGTTGTGTCTCACTTTTTAAATTCAGTGCAGTCAACTAACCTGTCGAACACCTTTTTGTACTTCTGTGTCTCTACAACTTACTGTACATTACCTGCAAGTTCTAAATAGTATAGCCAGTTACATATTACAATACAATGCTAAATTAGTAAATAAATTCTCTCCCAAGAATGATATATTTCCATATTCATATGAGTGAAATACCACACTTGCTGTTTTTTCCCACACAGACAAACACAAAATGTACTGTATGGTGCTTATGCTCTCTTTATTTGGTTCTACCATACACCAGGTGTGCATTAATAGATACCATATTTGTGGAGTGCTTTAAAGAAAATGCAAGGTGTTCCTTCCTTTTTGTCATTGGCATCTGTTCCCATGGCAACAAACCTAAAGTTGCAAAGGAGAATGTTGACTGTTAATATGTTAATGTTAATATGTTCTACATCATTACTGTCATAACAGCTGTGACTTGAGGTCAATGAGCTGTCAAGTAGAATGCAGTGTCTGTGATTATTTGAAGGATGCAAAGGATTTTCCTGAGTGACTTATGGGTTTTTATTTTCAGTGTGAACTCCATTCATGAATTTTCTGCCCACTTATCACAGTCCAGGTGGGAGCAGGCTAAGCAAAGTCACTCAAGTGTCCTACCCAAACATGTCCTCAAGCTCTTTCTAGGGGATTGCAAGGCATCCCCAGACCACATGAGGGTTCCTAGTCCTCCCAAGGGTCTTCTCACATTTGGACATGCCCAAAATACCTCAGCAGGAACATATCTGGGCTGCATCCTGATCAGATGCCCGAACCATCTCATCTGGCTGATTCCAACGCAAAAGAGCAGTGGTTTTAGCCCAGTCCATAAGGATAAGCTCGGACACACAAGCTCATTTTGGCAGCTTGAATCTACAATCCCATTCTTTTGGTCACTATTTAGATCTCATGACCAGAGATGATGGATGGAATGTAGAGCAACTGGTAAATCTTCAGGCTCAGTTCCTACTTAACCACAACAGTCTAGTACAATAAACCTTGGTCCGATGGATGATGTCTTCGTCCATCACAGACAACCCCCATCTCTGGTTTAAACAAATGGCGCTAATGGCATTAATTGCGTGCTTGAAAAGTAAAAATTCTTTGATTTTTTTTTTTTTTTTCTTTGATTAAATTCATTGATTTATCAACAGTGCAGAGATTGATTTTGCGAGTGCAACTGCAGAAACTTTTCCCAAAATTATCAGTTTGAAGTTTTAATAATTAATAATTTAATTAAACGGTTGCCTCAGGACATGATGCACCTGAGAGAGAGAGAGAGAGAGAGAGAGAGAGAGAGAGAGAGAGAGAGGTTGTGTGTGTGTGTTTTTTTTTTATATAATTATATTTGAGCTATATTTGAGCTAGCAGTCATTGAATTAAATCGGTTAGTTATTTGTGTCCTCTATAAGAAAAACACTATAATATTAAATTTGTATGTATGCCATCCCTTGTTATACATTTGTCTGATGACTCATTTTACCACACCATTCTCCAAATAAAGAAGATAAGGAAACAAGGTGTTGTTTTGAGAGAAAAAAAAAAAAAAACATATGAGGTGAAAGCTCCGGATCTGTCAGCCAGCTGGTCTATGGTTCACACCAGCGGGGGAGCCGCACCATAAAACCAGACTTCTCCAGAAGGGGGTCCAGCGGCAGTCAAAAGCAGGGCTTTAGGTTTCTCTTGGCTCAGCTGATCAAAGACCTAGAGCTAAAGGGGCTCTGCAGGCCCTCTGCAGGGGTGGTGATGGGTTAAGAGATTGACTTTTGGGGAGGCTTCAAGGTCTTATTCAGTTAAGAATCAGGTTTTATCTGCAATGAAGGCAGAGGTATATGTCATTGCTATTGATCTATATTCTATAAATACTGTATACGCTTATTTTGTATTGTCATTACCTTGTTTTGCACTTTTTGGCCCCACTGTTTAGCTGTCTGTTATTTTACTGACCGCTTTTGCCTTGCTTGTCTGTCAAAGCACTTTGTAAACTTAGTTTTTTTAAAGGTTATTTTTGGGCCTTATTTTTATGGGACAGGAGACGTGAAAGGGGATAGAGAGGGGGAATGGCATGCAGCAAAGGGCCACAGGACAGCGTAGAACAAGTGGCCGCTGCTTCCTAAAGTAGGCCTCTATATATGGGCGTGTGCTCTACCAGGTGCCCAGGCACCCTGTAAACTTTATTTTTAAAGGTTCAATATAAATAAAGTTATTAGTAACTGTATTTTTTGTAATATGCTAATTAATAAATATAAACCACAATAATCCAGGTAAAAGCTATTGCATTGTATTGTACAAACAGTCACACCGCCAAGTAATCTGTAGATTCCAATACAATGAATGTCTATGGACCTTGAGAAAACCCAAGATAACATAGGGAGAAATTGAACACAGGACCCTATTGCTCTGAGGTATCCAAAAAGAGCTACAGTATATCCCTGAGCCACTGGCACGGTGATATTGAATAGTTAATAATATGGAGCATGGAGAGCACTTAGTTTTACCTCTATTAGTTTTTTAGCCTAAGAAAGAGTGACTGCAGGCTGTCAGGCAGAGCGGCACTTCCTACACATAAATCTGACAAATGTCAGGAGCAATGTATTTCACACATGCTGCCGTATACGCTTACCAGGAGATTTGTATATCTGGGCTTTATTTTGGTTAGAGATTTCATGGAGAAAAGGGTTGTTTAAAGGTTGCTTCTGCATTTTATCTCCTTCTGGAGTAATTGGTTTAGAAAATGAGTTTATCCAAAGCCCAGGTTTAATTGGAATTAAACACACATATATGGAATGGTGCACTGCTCTTGCTGTTAGATTAACTGGGTCTATAAATGTCTGCCGAGGTAATCGCATTAGAAGAAATTGTGCATTTGTTCGACTGTGTGCAAGCATTGATGTATATGTGTGTCCAAGTCTGTATTTGCCTGCTGTAGTGCCATGTGTGCACATCAGTTCCAGGTTAACCCATTCCACACAAGATCAGTGCAAACATGCAATTAGCAAGAACAGAGAACGGCATCAACTTATTTTCCTTCACCCCTGCTAATGTCTATTCATGTTTATCTAGTGTGTGCTCTCTCAAGAAAACCCTGAAATATATTACCTGTATGATATGAATAGCTCATTTAAGCCTCAGCCGCGGACCAGGAAGTGAGTAAAAGTGCATGGAGTCTTTGTTCGGAGTACCAGATGTTCACAATTATTTATGATGCCCCTACCTTCTTGTAAATCTCTAATTAACACTGTTGATCCTTGTGTGTTGCTAAATTAAATCAGAGGAAGATCTAAGGGATCATTCACGCCTGTTATTGATAATGGGCTTCAATTAATTGAGTGCTCTTGAAGCATCAATCCTGCCTCAGTGGCAGGCACCTGTTTGAGTAATTAAGCATCTCGTGCATTCAGTCAGTAGCACAGCTCCCCTGACTGAATGCATCTGCGATGAGAATAAACACACTGTGCAGTGCAGGTCGGATTAATGCCTTTTGGAATAAAGAAAAAAATAATCATACTAAGAAGCCGCCATGGCACAATCAATGCAACTTTAAAAACAAAAAAAACCATAATGCAGCTTTAATCTAAATACTAGGGATGTGTAGATTAACCTTTTCCATATCCTTTCATAACCTTTCCACAGTATTACCATATCGCCAAACAGAAATACCAGACGGAGACACAGCTACATTAATACACAACCACAGATCTAATCCAAAATTGATGTGCAATTTGTGAAAAAAATCTAGTGTGACCCTACAGTGTTCATGGCCCATTTTAAAAACATGCAGTGGTTGGTAAAGCCATCAACAGAAACAATCACCCCAAGGAGAACAAAGCTAGCATAGGCAAAGATACAGCAAACTGACTCCTGCAATTACTGAAGTCATTAGCTGTTGTATTTAGAACCATGTGTTGCATCCTTACAGCCTGGTCCTACCAGACTCATTTGTACAGAGTCTGGCCTCTCTCCATTGACAGGTGTTAACTTCCTTGAAGGCGGGTACTCTGTTGAAGTTTAAAACTATTGGATCTGCCCAGAGCCACACTGGTAGCCTGGCTCGGCCCTCCTACGTACTGGACCAGGCAAACAAGAGGGGAGACGACAACAACTATCGGCTTAGCATTGCTAGCATTTGCCTTAGCCAACTCCTTCACCACAAACGGAGTGAGCTGGAAAATCAAACTGTTCCTGAACCCCGTGGGGAGGAGGGCCACAACATTATGGCCACCATCAAAACTTAGCAAAGGTTGTCCTTGCTCGGGCTTTAACGTTTGGATATTCGGCGTCGTTGCCACAACGGACCGCATCTTTCTCCGCGGCCATTACGGACCTACAACTCAAACTACCGCACATCACGACTTCAACGTCATCGTTCTCAGCCACTCCCTCTGTTTGCTGATTGGAGTGCCAAATATTTGGTCGGAGAAAACCCAAGAATATACCGCAAACCCAGACGTAGTACTGAGGGAAAATTAAAATTGAGCGGAAGTACGTAGGAGGGCGGAGCCAGGCTAGCATCCTTATGGCGCTGTTGAAATTACAAAGTTTGGAAAGATGACTGACCCAGAAACCGAGGTAAACAATACTAAATTAATAATATAATTATACAATAATTCAAATGACAAGTGTCAATAGTACACCTTTAAAATTAAAATTTAAAAAATTGCTAGTACTTTCTGAAGTTTTCTTATGCCTTTGAGTTCTGTTCTGCAGATTGACATTCATATTCACATTTATAGTTTAATGACTTAATACATGACTCAAAGATAGATATTTGAGGTTAATGTCAATACACTGTTCTCAACAGCTATGAACCATTTGGGGAAGCAACGCAGTGGCCTGAATCGCTGTCACAGAGCTCGGGAAACGGAAAGTGTCTCTTTGTGTTAGACAGATTATAGCAGGCTCATTGGAGGATGGATTGGTAACAGAGGGACAGTAATTTTAAACAGGGTTGGAACATAAGGGAAGGAGGGAGCACTCAATGCACTGACTGACTACAGAGGGCTCGCCTTCAGGGTGTGAGGAGATGAAGAAAAAGGGGAAGGTGAGGCCAGGAGAACAATAAAGTCAGGAAAAAGAGGAGGAAAAGAGAAACGTAGAGCTGAAATACTGTAGGATAAGAGTAGAAATGTGAGTGAAGGGATGACAGAGGTCGAAACCTACAGGACGTAGTGAATGCCAAAGAGTAGTGTAATAATCAAAGGATGAGAGATTTCTTGAGGCAGATTAAAGTTTTAGTAATAGAAACAGTTCTTGGAGGCAGGGCAGCTCTAAAGGTAGAAACAATCTCTATGGGTGTAGCGAGAAATTCCTTTTTTTTCTGGATATGTAAAGCTAGACTGATGCCTGATTAAAAAAAAAAAACAAGCCCTGAATAAACGAAGAAACAAGTTGCTGCCATTTGACCGGAGTTCCAACTTTACGTTTTAAGTTGGCCCGTTAGCCAACTTGTAAATCAAGACACTGCGCAGCGAGGTTTAATCCTCCCTAATAAAACCAAAAGCACTGATGTGGGATGGCTGGGTAAAGAGGAGAGAAAAGGAGAACATGGACAAGAAGGATGGGGCCTCAGGGATGGAGAGTGAAGTGGATGAGTGGATGAGTGAATAGCTAGCGAGGAGAGAATGAGGGAGGTATGGGGACGAGAGGAGGATAAAGGCATAGAGCAGTGGGGAAAGAAGAGGAAAGAGAGGAGGGTTTGGAGAGCTAGGTTGGGGCTCCAGGGATACGACGAGTGAAGAGGCTGAAAGAGACATAGGTGTAGCTGCAGGGATGGTTGCTCCATTGCTCCGTTTGCACTAAAAGGAAGGCAGAGACGGAAGTCACTCTGTGAGCTCAGGGGCCTGGACGCCAGTGTGTGTGTGTGCGTGAAAAGTGTATTTGCCCTGTCATTGAAGCTCCCAGGCCAACCACTAGTGCAGCGTTCCATGGCAAATGACCCTGTAGGAAAGAGCTGCGTTTGGGACTTTCTTTTTTCATGTGTATTTAGTGTGTGTGCGCTTTTGCAAGTGTGTTTGCATTTACCAAGACTACTGCTGTAGCCGCTCTTCAAAAGCAATTACTGAAGCTAAAGTATGCAGTGTTTGTTTACTATGAAAGTGACCTGCCACTCAGGATTTCAATTATCATCCTCTTTGCTGGTGAACTCAAGCTTACACACGGAGCGAAAGGCAGACACCGAGAAGAATAACATCCTGCGTCTCGCACAGATAAGGTTGCAGACACCAGCTCTGGCCACAATGGATACGACTACATCTTACTAGATAACAGGACCATTCAAACAAGTTAAGTGTTCACATAGAGTTGCGGTTATCATCTGCCAGGGGAGGTACAATCAATGTCAATATAAACAAAGAATGGGATGGGCAAAGAGGTTTTGTAGGAGACAGTATGGTCAAGTACTTAGTTATATTCCTGTGCTAATACTGGGTAAGATCAATAGGAGTTTCTTAATGCTGATACTGATATTTTTTGATTTGAAGCTATTTAAGATATTTAAGCTGATATTTCGAGCCAGTATTCAGTACAATGAGCATTTTGAGCCATAAAATACTACCTCTATTAACAATACGTATTGTTATAATTATAGAAAAGCAGAGCACTGTGCTACATACCAGTAACAGTTATTCACTTATTACACTTAATTATAACCCATGCATTATAAACTTTATCAATATTATCATTCAGTTTTTCTATATTGTAATTCTACTACTTCTGTCTAGTCTGTACATGATGTGTGCTAGGGTTGGGCCAGTGGACGATGCCATTGGACGGCTGACAGTCATCGACCACTGAGACCAACAAACATGTCATCGTCCATCGTGATGCTTCACTATAAACATCAATATATGCCAATTCGGTTGGCATCGCCCAACCCTAGAGTATGCACACTGCATGTCTGCCTGTCTTGTAAGAGAAATCCCTCCTTTGTAGCTTTTGCTGAGATTTTTGCAAGTTGTTTATTATTCTTTCTTATGAATTTCCGTTATCCATAACAAGGATCTGAGAGTAGATGGTCTTTTATGTTGCTCTGACTATAAAGCACTCTGATACAATGTTTTACTTTGGACTGTTTCAATCAAATTGACATTGACAATCAAACTCAAACACTGGACCACACACAGAAAGATATGCAATTGGGAATCAATTAATGTGCAATACAACTGTCATCTTAAAAATCAGACATTAACCACTGATGACGCAGAAAGATAAAAGGTTAGGTGATCGAATGAAAACGCTGTCAGTGTCTCATATTTAATCAGTTATATTTCGACAACAAATTCCTGAACATGCAAATACACTGCTGTATTTTGTGTTCTCTGATAACCAAACAGCATCATTAATTGTGTGCTTTAAATCGTGTTAAAAATTTGAATTAAATCAAGCAAGTGAAGTAGCACCTGTAAAAACATGCAGGCTGAATTTAAAAGTTCTTGCTTACTAAATATTCCTGAGTTAAGGGCAACAAAAAGAAGTTTCCTTGACATGGTTTGTGAACACTACAACCACTCCACTCCATTAAAGCTGGGGATTACAACTGCCTTCTTGCACTAGACGTAGGCCATGTTTTCAAGAAATGGCAATAATGCCAATTAACCATTTAGCTATTAATTACATGCACAGACACCCACTCATGGATAAACATGTGGATCTGTGTTAATTCTTAACTAAGGGTCTGCAACAAACTAATTGTTTAGCAGTGAGTTGTGTGGAACAGCAGTAGTCATTTACTAATTAGAATTTAGTTTAGAGTCATTTGTCACAGTAAGGTCACGGGTTTGACCACTTGAGTAAACAAATGTTCTATTAAGTGGCCTTCAGTAAGACACCAAGCCTCTAATCACTTGCTCAGACAAATGCTTAAAATGTAGAAAATGAATGCAGATGAGTGAGCAGCAAAAGTAGTGAAGCAAACAAACTGCAGCATTACTATCATGAGTATTAAGCAACCATCGCCTTCCACTCAGCTTTAAGTAATTCACTTGAAGTGTAATGACTAATTCATATGAAATAGTATCCATCACTGAAAAGCTTTTACATCACCATGCAGCACACATGAATAATGCAACTGTTTTGCATGATAATGAGTGAGGCCAGGGATCACACTTCAATCCCCTACAAACTAAATATCTAATGTTACGTAAAGAATGTAGACGATTTGGACTGCACAAGATGAATGTAACTACAGCAGTAGAGTCAAGTCTTCACCAGGCCTGCTCAACAAAATAACATTTTTTTTTTTACATTTTTTTTTAACCAAGAGCTCTAAAGAAATTCGAAGATTGGAAGTGCTATAAAAAATGAAATGAGTGTGTTTTATTCGACCAAGTGGAGTGTTCCATAATAAAACATCGCGAGTAGCAATACTGTATCGATACACGGATGCCAAGTATCAAACATTTATTATATAAATTGCACATGACAATTTAACTTTTTGGTAATATAATAATATAATAAAATCTATTGTTTTTTTCAGTCCACTAGATGGACTGGACAATAAAGTTGAAGTGAGAGGAAAAAACAGATGTTGACAAAACTTTCCTTCATGGACATAATTTGGGTTCGAAAAAAGTAATAAATTGCAATATTTGCAGAAAATATAGATTTGCAGTAATAATATCATATTGTGAAATAAGCATCGTATCACGGGGCCTCTGGTGATTCCCACCTCTACAGTTAACCCACAAGTAATTGCTTTGAATGGTAATTTGGCTGCTGAAATGTTAGTTTCCACATCATCTAAAAAAGCTAACACTGCCTAAGAGGCTGCTTCAACTGTCAATGTTTAAAAGGTTTCAGTGTCAGGCTTTTAAATGTATAACAAAATATTTTAGAGGAAAAACTGGTGCAGTGAAATGCCAAACCATCTCCTACAAGCCACAAGTATGAACCCTGACAATGAGTTTTGAGTTTTCAACTAACAATATACTGCCAAACTAAAAGAATAACTGTTCCCCGATATTAGTTAGTTATATTGTACAATGAATGCATTCTTAGAAAAAACACTTTTAGTCAAATGTGAGAATATTTTTTACACCATGACGAGGTGTAGCGGTCAACATTAACGAGCACAAGTAATAAAGGTAATCAAAGTCACCCATGATCTAAACATTATCATGTATAGAAAATAATTTGTGATTTATCACAGGTATTGAAAAAAGTAAAAATGTTTGCCAGAGAAAAATAATAATGATTGATACTCTCCGAGGATCTTCATCATGTTACTGCCAATCTATGTAGTTACGAATTGTTGGATGTTGCCAGAAAAAAATAAGTGATTATTTTACTTTTTTCCATTCTTGCAAGGCACATAAAATATAAAGAATCAATGAAATACTGTATGTAACATCATAAGATAATAAAACTCAGTCCTCAGGTATAAACGCTCAATCTAATTAAAGAGTGAATTGTAAATTACATTAACTGAATTGGCAGCAGTATTGTGCATCACGCCAGCAGGCACACAACAATGGGACTGTGACCAGATGGAGTCTCAGCTCAAGAGAAAACCATTGGTCCCTGGTAGCAGTAGTGACACCTGTAAAATAGGCGTTAAAACAAAAAGGTCAGCAGCATCCATCCATACTGCTCCTTTTCTCTGAGGAAATCATGTAGGATGAGCTTGAAAATAATAACATGGACTGATAACTTCCCTGAGGCAGCTGTTGGGGTTGTTACTCCCTCTGGGTCTTAGAATTACCGCACTCTCCATACTCAGCGACTTATGGTACAATGGCGACTCGATGATGCAAATAGGCCCTGTGGTACTAAGATGCTGTACGAGCTAATCATGAGCACCAAGGGCACAGTGTCACTCAATATATTGGAGCTATAGCTTCTAGTGTTGATGGTATGAAATAAACATTAAACGTGAAAAACGGAAAAATGCCTGTTCCTCCCACAGGAGAATATCATGTGATGCCGTCATGCTTTTTTAAACAGTGTGTGTATTTTTCCACCATTGCTGTAAAACTCAGCTAAGTTGTTCATATACACAAACAACGTGTCAGCAATTCAGAACTGCTGTTTATTGAGCACGCCAAAAGCCAAATAAAGATGGTCTCATTACAGATGGCCTCTGATGTTGCTCCACGTTAGTGTGTGCCATCAGCCATTAAATCAACCATTCATATCGGAAGACTGACCTTTGTCAAATGGAAAGAGACACTATTTAGAGCCATTTCATATGAACAACCAATAAAACAACCACATAAAATCTGAGCTTCCCAAAGCCAGTAGTATGGAAACATGCACACATTAGCTTGTAGTTTTCAAAGGTTATAAAACAAGACAGGGATCATATTTGAAAATACCTTTACAAAATAATTTTGAAATATATCATATATGTGACAAAGTACCGGTAAGTGTGACAAGTAATGTCCTTGTAATTAAGTTTTAAATAATGCTATCATGGCAAAAATGGGGAACTTTTGTGTGAGGTTTCCATTAGACATTGAAAATGAAAACAATATGTGCAGATTATACTTTATTTTTTCTGATTAGCAATGTGAGGTTCTCTATAAGAGAAGAAAATAAGGAACCCATTTTCAAAGAAAAAAACTTGAGCACATTTCTTAAATTTCTGCATCCACATTTTGGAACTTCACATTCCTTTATTGGAAGTAGTGTTTTAAGTGTAAGTAGCTCAAGTGTTTTGGTCAAATAAAAAGGGCTATGTATGAAGCTGGGCAGTCATTGAATTGATCATTCATTAGTCAAAATTGCACCCAGTTCAGACAAACTTTATGAGACTAGAATCCCTGTGTAATAACCTACGACCATGCACAAAGGCATGAAAGCAAATGACGTAAGATGCATCTCATTGAAATACATTAGTATAAAAAATGTGACCCCAACACGTAAATCTTCACAATAACGTAATGGTATCACGTTCTAATAGATTTAATTTCGTAATGTCATCACGAACTGACGTGAGACTGGGTTGTTTAATTCACAGTGTTAGTACGAAACCTTCTGCCACTTGGCTGCAGCAGAGAAGCTGGATACAGCTTTGATATTATTGGTATTTTTAGCCCAATAATCGCTGTTTTAATCAACATTTATTCACCAGATCTTATCACGGTTTATATGTATTTCTTTTAATATTATTTCGGTCTATTTCGGCCAGGGAAGCTGGATTGCTTTGTTGTTTATTGATATTTTTAAAACTATAACGCTACATCTTTCAACATGTATTTAGCTGTTATCATGGTATGCATTTCTTTATTTTAATAATATTATTTCGGTCTTAATACAGGTGAAATATTACAGTAAATAAGACAGAACAGTAAGCTACGATATGAGCCAAGCTGGGCGCATTCAAAGCCGATGTCCCACGATGCAATGCGGGCATTCATTCACAGGGGTGATCAGGACCCCGACGCCAATCTTCTTCTAGCGGATGTATTGATAGCTCTCCTCCGGAGGGAACAGAACTGCGTCCATGGCAACGCTCTGCTATGCATGGCAACGGTGTGTTATACTTAGCAACGGTCTGTTATCAAGAAAATAACAGACCGCATTCTACATTAGAATATAAGCAAGCCATGTAATAAATATATATAATCAGTAGTTTTGTCACCAGCAACAATACGTTGCTCAGTTTTGTTCCAGTAAGTAATAACGTTTAAAAATAAAATCAGCTGAAGACTCCGGAAGTGACGTCGTAATTACCGCTCGGCGGATAGAAAAGATACAAATACATAATATTCGTAATATTGATGTTTTTGTCTAACGTTGTATTTGAGGAGTTAAACAATAAAGATAGCATCAATAATAAAATACAGTTTCATGTATTTGTCTCATGTTCGGCTCCTCTTTCTGCTGTCTGCCGTGAGTGGGCTTCATTCCGTTTCAGATTGATGCCGCCCGCCAGCCGGCCGAGAACACAATACATGAGACAAATACATGAAACTGTATTTTATTATTGATGCTATCTTTATTGTTTAACTCCTCAAATACAACGTTAGACAAAAACATCAATATTACGAATATTATGTATTTGTATCTTTTCTATCCGCCGAGCGGTAATTACGACGTCACTTCCGGAGTCTTCAGCTGATTTTATTTTTAAACGTTATTACTTACTGGAACAAAACTGAGCAACGTATTGTTGCTGGTGACAAAACTACTGATTATATATATTTATTACATGGCTTGCTTATATTCTAATGTAGAATGCGGTCTGTTATTTTCTTGATAACAGACCGTTGCTAAGTATAACACACCGTTGCCATGCATAGCAGAGCGTTGCCATGGACGCAGTTCTGTTCCCTCCGGAGGAGAGCTATCAATAAATCCGCTAGAAGAAGATTGGCGTCGGGGTCCTGATCACCCCGTCGTTGTTGTATTCGCTATAACAACGCTCTACATTATCCCTTACGTACATTGAAGCGATACTGGCGTTATAGACACGGTGATCGGCGTCTGATTCTGTGAATGAATGCCCGCATTGCATCGTGGGACATCGGCTTTGAATGCGCCCAGCTCGGCTCATATCGTAGCTTACTGTTCTGTCTTATTTACTGTAATATTTCACCTGTATTAAGACCGAAATAATATTATTAAAATAAAGAAATGCATACCATGATAACAGCTAAATACATGTTGAAAGATGTAGCGTTATAGTTTTAAAAATATCAATAAACAACAAAGCAATCCAGCTTCCCTGGCCGAAATAGACCGAAATAATAACATTAAAAGAAATACATATAAACCGTGATAAGATCTGGTGAATAAATGTTGATTAAAATAGCGATTATTGGGCTAAAAATACCAATAATATCAAAGCTGTATCCAGCTTCTCTGCTGCAGCCGAGTGGCAGAAGGTTTCGTGTTGTGATTACGTAAGATGTATCTCATTGAAATACATTAGTATAAAAAACGTGACCCCAACACAAAATGTAAATCTTCACAATAACGTAATGGTATCACGTTCTAATAGATTTAATTTCGTAATGATTTTCTGTTATTATAATCAAAATTAGCCAACTAATTGCAAACGTAGCCGGAAGGCTGGCTGAAATGATTTCTTTGGAAAGGCTATGATAAGGAAATTGATGTGCTGATTATAGGGCACTCCTAGTATTATAATGTGTCCTGGGCTCTCTTTGCTAAAAGTGTTTCTGTGAAAAGTCCAATTCCTAGGGACAATCCCGCCAAATTATAACTGAGTAGAATATTCTTTGGAATATTCTTTGGATCAGTTTTGTGTGCAGGTACTATTTAAAAGTTTCAAAGGGTTAGATAAGAACTACTGTAATGTAGCCTAAGACATGTGACGCTGCACAAAAAGGTGACCACTCTCATTTCTGCTTCAGTAACTGTAGTTCATGTGGTGAAAATTGGTGAGCTAGGCCACAGTCGTATCAAATCTTAAAGCGCATTTCTTCTGCTTTACCTTAATTAAATTACCACTTTGAACTGCATTTTGTAATTTATTGCATACTCTCTAGAAGTTAGGATAGGAACCTAATTCATAAACTGCATTGCATATCAAGAGTCTTGTAAGTTGGGGACCCAAGCGGTTTCATACCTTGCCTAATGGTAAAGTCGGCCCCGTCATTTGTGTCTTTTCTATCTTTTCTGTCTCCGCTCTCTCTGTGTGTATGTATACCAATATCAAGATCCAAGTTGGCTAAAAAATAACACTTTTCTACATATAAAGGGGCTGCATACAAAGCAACACATTGGCAATACAAATGTTACCATATAAAATTGCAGCATCTACACATACACTTCAGCGCTGAAGCAAGGATCTTTAAGGACGCTCCGATAAATTAAGAGTGAACACAGCAAAACATTTTAGCCTCAGAGCCTGTGCGTGTGTGTGTGTGCGTGTGTGTGTGTGTGTGTGTGTGTGTGTGTGTGTGTGTGTGTGTTTTTCCCAGGGTCACTTTGCCTCGAGGTAATGCTTGCATCTCTATTTTTTATTTTTCCACGCTCACACTCTACTTAAGCTCTGAACCAATTTAACACAGACCTAGGTATGTAGAGAGAAGCTTGACAGAGTCACTCAAATCCCCGTCTGCACCACATTGAGGGCATAGTGAGAGAAAAATGAGGGCGAAAGAAAGAGGAAAGGAAGTGGTCTATAAGGAGGGAGCAAAAGGGGGGGTGGGGGGTGGGGGGTGGGGTGTAAAGGGAAAGAAAAAGATCTGTATGAAGACAGAGCGATGAGTTTCCATCTTGTAGAAAAGGCAGTTTATTACTAAGCAAGAGTTGCCAAGGCAAACCATAAATGCATTACTTATTGCGGTCTAAAATGCTGTTGCAGTGAGATATGTTAATAATCTCACTTGTTACTAATTGGATCCCAATTTGACAAAACACATCTGATAAGCAAAGTTTTCAAATTTGGGTTCCGGAGTTCTGGCAGCCATATGTATTTTCATTTTATGCAGCAATTAAACTGATGAAAGGATTGTGAAATGAAAGGGGATTGGCCATATTAATTCATCTGCCACTTTTACATTTCTCAGTTGTTCCGAGGTGTTTGCCAACAGCTTTTAAAGATTGGTGTAATGAACGGTAATAAAAGCAGACCATGTAGATAGAGAGCTCCAAAAATGATGCAGTACCACCTGT
This sequence comes from Perca flavescens, assembly GCF_004354835.1. Taxonomy (NCBI): domain Eukaryota; kingdom Metazoa; phylum Chordata; class Actinopteri; order Perciformes; family Percidae; genus Perca; species Perca flavescens. Next base: position 23,302,623 of record NC_041343.1, read on the forward strand.
TAACTCAACAAGAGATGAGTCAGTGTGCCAAAATGGCTTCCCCCAAACAGAGTTAACATTAGGGATCTGTTAATTACTTCAACAACAGAGAGAATGAGGAAGCAAGTGTGTGTGTGTGTGTGTGTGTGTGTTGGAGAAACAGAAAGAGAAATACGGAAATTCAATTCTAAATGGCACAGCAATTTATTCACTCACATCTCACATTTCAATTATCAATAAAAGCTGTATACGCCAGGCTGGGCATCATGCAGCAAAAGCTAAAGCTGTGCAGCGGATCCAAGGCACCCATTGTGGTGCCGCGGAGAACAGCTCACCACCGAGAAGGCAAAGTGATTGGGAATGCCAGCGTAGTGACAAACATGTAAAACATTCTTTTTCAGAGGAGATTATTTTAGTTTTTGTCATGAAGTGATGTGTTTTCATTCCTGTGTGTGTGTGAATGTGCGTGTGCGCACGCCGCACACACACACACACACACACACACACACACAGACCAAGAAAAAGACGAGTAGGCAGACTTAGTTAGATGTTAGAAAAAAAGAAAAAAGTTAGATGCTAGAAAGGTGAAGAATAAAAGAACAAAGAGTGTGCAGTCAGAAAGATACTGGGATGTGAATTAGGATCAGGACAAAGACAAAGCTTCTGCAACTTCTATTATATAAGGCCTATACATTAAAGATGCCGCTTATAAAACATGAAATGCTTTAAAAGGTGTTCATGAATCAAAAGGGATTTACAAAGAAAGCTCCACTTCAAATACTCTATTATCATAGAAACATTTCCAAAACCTTCTGTATTGGTCAGAAAATAGATAGTCTACACGACTAGCTTTGACTTTTCCATCACTGCTAGAGATTGCTTACTAATTGTAGTCATCTGTAATTTGGTAACGCTTGTTTAGCCAAAAGATGGCAAAGAATGCCAAATAGGATTTTATTCAGTTTTCTTTCATCTGTCATTTGGGTTTAATTCTTGTTTAATGAGGAAACCAGATTAAAACAATTAAAACAATATAAATATGTCACTTATCAGTGACAACAAACCACAATGTTTTCATATAAAGATCAATTCAGCAGGGGAAACATGGTACCATAATTTCAGAAAGGTTCTGCTCTTATACCACAAGTGTAGAAAGATTTACATCAGCAAAATACCCCTAAAAGCAAAAAGACTATTTGGGGTTTTTGTATGTTGATGTACTATAGTGAATCTGCATGTGGGCAGTTAAAAAGGTTGAATTAAACATCCTAAATGATTCCTGCATAAGCATAAGGTTAAGAAAAATAACTTCATTAGGAGGTCTGTAATCATAATCCAAAAAGCATCACTAAAATCCAAACAAATGTTTTTGTCTGATTAAAAGTGAAATTACTTTAGGCTGTCTTATCAGCCTGTGGTCTAATGTTTGTGGGAGAGGAAAAAATGGTGGAAGCTGAATACAAGGAGGTATAAATAGGTGAAATGACTGATTCACAGTCAGTCAGACTGCTCTCTCTCTCTCACAGACTCTCACATCAAGGCTCGACTCGAGCCAACACCGCTGGACACCCTGCAGAAGTCACAGGAGATGGTCAACTATGGATGCACCAGCTGTCGGCATAGTATCAGGGCCTTTAAAGCTGCACTGCTACATTAATCTTATTAGCCTACGGGCTCCAATAAAGAACTGTGCCCTAACTGAGACTAGATTTCAAAAAAAATGTTTATCCCAGATAAAATCCTGATGTCATCATTGGGAGAAATCTTACACACAAAAACTTTAAAATACAGACTTGTGTTTTACCATTAGCACCGTTTAGAAAAGGGCTTACCTAAATATCTGACATCTTGCCGTCATTTAGTGCTGCCAACAAGTGAGGCACCTTTACTAATTTGCTTTCATCAAGTAATAATAGAGAGAAGTTTCTCTTCACTAATATGCAAAATAAATGCAGGACATATACTGTTTGAGGTGTAGAGCTAAAAAAAAAGGTTTTAAAAGACAAATTACAAAATATTTTAAAAGTTAAATTATTCATTCAATCATACCCTGAAGAAACTTTAGTTTTCAGTTAATCTCAAACATTTATCCAATGTTTTGGTACCATACACCATGTATTACTAGTCTATCCTACTAATGGTACAGCAGAGCTGACATCACTAAATCTTAAATGTTCTTTTTATTTAGTTCAAATGCCACACCAATTGTAGCCTGTTCAACATACAGGGTATTGCCTTATCCATGGCTGATAGGAAAACACCGTTCTTTTGGTGCAGTATCCTTGACAATGTCCCACAACCCAAACAGCAGGGGACATTAGTGGTCAGACATTAGCTTTCTATTTTCATAGGGGAGACTGATGTGTATGAGGCAGGGGACCAGAACTGGACCAGGGGACATCTCTATCTGGCACAGGGCATCCATTTCATATAGCAAATAGTTCCACCCTAATGAATCTGTGGGGAGGAAACCAACTTAATGAGTTAAGACCCACGTGACCGCTGAGGAGAAAAAATGAGGAGGAAGGTGTTGGGGGGAAAAACATGAAAAGAAAGATGGGGATGGTTGGACTGCTCGTTAATAAGCCTGCTGTAACAAATAAAGGGCTGTCAGGGGAGGCTTGGAAGGTGGTGTGTGTGTGTGTGTGTGTGTGTGTGTGTGTGTGTGTGTGTGTGTGTGTGTGTGTGTGTGTGTGTGTGTGTGTGTATAGACATGTCCCACCTGGTAGCCCAGCCCGGCTTTAGTCCTTATTAACCTAACAAAGAGTTGCACGGCAACTTCTGATCCAATGCTGCGTTATGTGACCTGGACAACTTTGCAGCCTTGTGGTTTAGTTCAATTGTAAGCATTTATAAAAAAATTGTCATTGTGATGTAGCGCTGAATGGTGTCACTTAATAGGGTGCAGCAAAATGAAAGAGGGTAATTTTCCATGAATTAAGGAGGCCGCACAACTGAAGCAGGTGATGTTCTGAACACACAGCACACATCAAACTATCTAATCATCTAGTAATTTTATAGCAAAGAACTAGAGAGTAATGTTGACTGCAGTTCATTTTACTTTCACAAAAAGTGATATAGCAGAACTGCAACCCACTTTTGTGGCATGGTGTGTAAAAAAAGTGTATTTTTTACTGTAGCAGCTCTCACATCACAGTCAGTTTTGAGAGAAATAAACAAAATATTTTTAAACAGTCAAATCCAACAAGTTTTTGGCACAAATGAGCATGAAACAACAACAAAAAAGAGATCATGAACATCCTGCACCCACACATGGTTGGTATATTTGACACCTTTAAAAGCATCTTGCTGTGACCCTATTCAGCCTTTGTGTACACAACTAAAGCTGCAGGGCTAAAGCTTACGGCGAAGTGGACCCTCCTTACGAGAGCCATGTGTTTGTGTGACCGAGTTAATGGCCTCAGTCACAGGACGGGGAAGAGCGTTAGCGAGCAATAAGATGGACGGCAGAGGCAGAACGCTGCCATGGGCTGCAGAGAGGGCAGAGAGAGAAAGACGAGGAGGGCAGCTTTGATGGCTATGCAATAACCACAGCTGCCACAGAAGGAGGGTAGGATGATAAAGACTAATCAGAATGGTAGAGGAGGCTCTTAAAGTGAGAGACACGGCAAACATTAATAGATGATGGATGACTAAAAGGCAAGGATAGAGGGAGGAAAAAGGAAGGAATTGATAGTGTTAAGAAGATAAGATAGTGTTTGTTGAAATTTGGGATCCCAAGAAGCCCAACGATGGCTAAGACATCAATCAATCAGGATCCTTATAAATATTCTTATATATAAGCTGGTTAATAAACCAGGGTTACAACTAGGGGTGTCATGATTCTTCAGATAGATGATTCAATTTGACTTTTGATTTTAAGGTCACGATTCGATTCAATTTAAACAATTTCTTTGGGACAACAATGTCACAATAAGGGTTATGGCAAAAGGTTTGGGAAAAAAAAAAAGATTCTTTTATTGGCGCTATTGAATGCACTATTAGTTTAACGACTTGTACCTGAAGGCACCATGGAGTCCTGTCGGAGCACACATGCTTAATCTTCGTTGTTTGTTAACATAACTCACTCATGGGGAAGGCAAAATCTTGCCACACCGGTAACTTCAGGAAAGCAGGAGGATTTTACAGTTCTGTTGTTTCTCGGTCATCTCTGACTCCGGCAGTAGCCATGGTGTCTAGAATAGTCTGCAAGCTACTGTAAGCTAACGTTACCCTGTGTCTTTAGCTGCATGCTGCAAGCCTGTAAGCTGTGCTGTGTCTGTTGTTGTTTTTCTTCGGACGTGCGCAAATAGGTGTGGGTGGATTTAAAAAAAAAAAATCAACGATCCTGCTTCTGATTTCAATAGTCGAAATCGAAAGATCATTCTGATCAAAAATTGGAATTGTGACACCACTAGCTGCAACTATAATTTATCATCAATTCATTTGGTAATTATATTTACGATCAGACAATTAATTGTTCTCTCTATAAAAGTCAAACAATATTAAATAATGTCCTTCAGTAGTTTTCAAGGTAATGTCTTCAAATTCCTTGCTTTATCCGGTTCAACAAAATTAGGATATATATATTTTTTAGGACCTTCTCTCTTTTAGAACAGCTGAAAATAGACAGCAAATGGGGGAGAACCCAGGTGAGCTAGAGACCGCCCCACCTTAGGATATTTCATCTTATTATTTATAAAATAGCAAATCCTTGCATTTAAGAAGCTGAAACCAGAGAATGTTTGACTTTTTTGCCTGAAAATTACTTTGAAAATTACTACTGAAGGATTAGCTCTATAAACAACAATGTTTATAATATTTTACGGAATAACAAGGCAAAAAGGTTGGGAATGGGCTTCATTGATGGATGACCAGATGGATGGAAGAGTAGTTCAGTGCCCTGTCTTAACTGAATCACAGCTCACTGTGACCCTGGCGAGACTCGTAACTAATTACTGTCTGGTGGATGGCAACACATCACCCATCTGATCTGGGAGTCAACAGCATCACAACCAAGTGCTACCACTTGTCCCTAATGAAGTGGCTATAGCCAGATACATTAAAGAGCCCCTGGTGAGCGCCTTGCATGACCGAATTTAAACAGATGTCTGTTTAGTCTGCCTTCGCTGGAGCTTCCTACTCATCAGGAAGATGAAAGTGATACATCAACTGTGTTAGTTCTTTTTAAAAGGTTTCAAAAGGAATGGTGTTGCAATCAAAGCCAGGGTCAGAAGTGAAGCATCGATGCTTGTCATGCTAATCTCACGATTTAGCAGAGTGATTTACTCACAATACCAGAAATTTAGTTGCCAATACCAATAGCCGTGAAATTCCATGATTCTCAATATCCATTTCAATACAACTGTAAAAACAAAAACAAAACGAATCCCACGTACTCCATTATAATGTGCATTTCATTATAAGGATAACAAGAATAACACGGAGGGATTTGAGGGGGGGAGAGTGATTTACATGTAATCTGGACAGAACGTTAGTCTTTTGGACCCACAGCCCACTGCTTCAAAGCCTGGCATCACCACACAGCTAGCATACTGTAATGTCTTTATGAGTTCACGTGGAACTCCATAACAGCAAATATGTTGTGTGTTTGTGTCTGCCGTGGTTTTTTTCACTTAGAACTGGGCTGTTTAAAGTTAACTTAACTGATGTTATGCTGGTCAGAGGTCTGTTGGAACAAGCGCAAATGTTAGCTAATGTCAGCTATAGTAGCTAATGTTAGGCTATATGCGAAAAACAACAGTAGAGAGAAACAGACTTACTTGAGGTTTGGGAGTTCCAGGTGAAGTCGTGAAAGCTGTTGCTATAGATTAACGTTAAAGCCAGAGGCTTACTCCAGTCCACCTGTCAGTTTGCACCGTGCACAGAAATGATGCGCTATTCGCTGTTTTTCCTTGCTGGTTGGCGTTCTTCTTCTTCAGCATCTAGCAACAGACTAGACTAGACTAACACTTGTAGGTGGACAGTATATGCTGCCCCATTATTGCATGCATGTTTAAGTTTTAAATGTCAATGGGTGGCACTATCTCTCTATTAAAAAGGTATTTCTATGGCATCAAATGTTTTTGTGTGAGGGGGTGTCATTTTTTACACAGTGGAAAAAACAGATGACATCCTCAAGGAAAACCATTTTTATGACTTTTGGCAATTACAATCTAAATGGGTTATTAGGTTTGAGTGCAGCTGGCACATCAGTCTTTTTTATTGATGATGTGTCCCTTCTGAAGTCAATTGGGGGTCAAATAACTTTAAAGCTGTTTATCAATTTGCCAATCTTGAGAAGACATGGTGACTTCACTAGTGTGTGTTAGACATTTATAGTTTCTGTGCTGAATCTTTAGCAGAGTCTTTGTAAAGTGGATAGCTTAAAGGTCCCATTTAGTAAAAGATTTCCATGTCTTTTTTTGATTATGAAGCAGGTCCAGGTGCTGTATAGATACTGTGAAAATATCAATATGCTCAATCCACAGAGAAATGCACACAGCCCCTATTCAAATATGGTGCCTTTAAACTAACCTTAAGGACTTCTGTACAGTTGTGATGTCACAACGATACTATACATAGGTAGAAAGTGCCACTACAGTGCTGTTCCAGTCTTTGCCTGGCTGCAATGATGGTACAGAGACGCAGAAAGCACAGATGTGAAAGACCCGGAGACACTGACCAATCAGAGCAGACAGGGCTTTTTCGAGAGGGGGGCCTAAAGACACATACTGGTATATTCAGACAGACAGTATGGGAAAGAGAATGTCTGCGGTCGAAAAGTCAAACAAATTATCTCCTAAGTCCTTTACTAACGGTAAACGTCATGAGGTCGTATTCTGCATTATGTATGTTGTATGTATATTATGTCTGTTCATGTGAAGCACTCACTGCATGGCATTTCGTCATTATAAAGCACTGAGCTGTAGGCTGTTTCTTGCATAGGTGTTTTGCGAATAAATCATTATTGGTTGCTCAAACTCACCCTCCTGTCCACTCATATTTCTCCACATGAATCCCGATTAGGATGATTGTATGAAAATGTTGCATGTATGCAAGATAAGCAGAATGTGTAAGGCCTACGATCCTACTGTGCATATTCTTTGTTATAAGGGTTAGATGGTTGCGGTTGGGTAAAAGAAATACATTATTAATGAGGACAATATTCTCTAAAATGTAAATATTGCGCAAATATCTGCGCATTTACACACGAGGATAGCAGACAACAGCGTATCTTCTTTGATTATTTCAGAAGCTAAACGTTTTCTCTGTGAAATTTATAACTACAGGTTTTAGTTTTGCTGTTTAACTATTCCAAGATAGGCCTATTAGCTACAGGGACATTACTGTGCGTATAGAAACATTTAGTTACTGAAAGCAGCCTCTCTCTTATTAAAGTAAATCTTTAAAGAAAACACTGATACATCACTACAATACAGCATTTAAAAAGCAATAGCCTACAGAGACTGTAGAGAGGGAGTGAAAGTAATTAATTTGGGTGGATGATTTATGCGCAATTGATTTTAATGCTGTCAGAGCCGATCAGCGCATTCTCACATAATATTACTACTTTCACACATGGTCAAAATAATGTGGTCATATCTGTAATTACTTTTAACAAAACATAGCCTATATTGAAATAAGCCATGAGAGGCGAACAGGTGAACTTGTTTCAGACGCTGCTGTGGGCAAAAAAACCAAAACAATATTTGGTGCGCTGTATAACTTTGGATTCAGCGATCCAGTCATTTACAGTTCTGTAAATGCATGCTCACTATGATGTTACACGTCGGGGACGAGAGTAAAGTTTTCGCATTAGCCGGTTTATTTAACCAATCAAACAGTGCCATAAAGTAGTCTACATTATTATTATTATTATTATTATTATTATTAGATGGGTGGCTATGTCTCACAGAAAATAAAACGTGCAGGATTACGGCTGCTGGCACCTTAATATTCTGAATATGAATGGCAAAATGGTGATGTGTCGCTTTACATTTTGCTGCTGCAAGGACTGGCGGGATGGCATTATCTCCTTTCCTTTTGTAAAGGATGGTCCAGTGTATCCTATGCTAAAGGAGGTAACAAAGGAAGCATTGAAGCACCTTTCCTTATCACTTAGACAATTTGAACGGCTCTTATCATGGCAGCCACTTAACTACTTCCGGGTCATTTCACCCCGTTAGAAACCTTCCTAAGCAAAATGTAATATTCAACCGTTTTTTAAACATAAAAGCATGTAAACATGTTCTAGTAGAAACCCAATATACAAGTATGCTATTTTAGAGAAAAGTGTCGCAATGAAAACAGAATTCAACTTCTTGAAAAGGAGCAATAACAAAAAGCGGTTTATCCTGTTTTGGTTCCTAATACTTCACTAGTGTGTAATACTTAACTATTACTTGAATATGGAATTTTATAAGTGTTTCTTCTTCTTCCATTGTTATTCTAATGTTGTTCAACTATATGCACTCATTCTCAAGTCAATATAGATTAAAGTACTAGCTAAACGGATTATGTGTATATACAAAGAAGCCAGTGACAGGGCAGAACAGAACAAAGAGCCCCATCCAGAGGATTAGAATCATCCTTTTCACCATATATGCAATTACTCTCCTGTCTGTCACAAACCAGAAATCCATTTCCAAACACTTAGGGCCTTTCCCAATTCCTAATTTTGAACCTCCTCTACAGTGTTGGGAAAGTTCACTTTCTACATGAACTATATCAAAGTTCAGTTCACAAATTTTAAAATTAACTAGTTCAGTTCATAGTTCATACTTCAACATTTTGAACTAAGTTCACAGTTCCAAAAATGAACTAGTTCATAGTTCTTTTTTTCCATATGTTGCTGCGAGGTATCATTTTTCAAAATTATTGCCACAGCCCATATACAACCACAGACAGCAATTATTTTATCAGTTTTAACACTGAAACTATGCATCAGATTTCATCTTCATATCCAATCAGTTCAACGTGCCGTTTCTGGTTTGCTGTGGATGAAGTGCGGATTTTCTTTTTGAAGACCGGCGGGCAAAGTTTGCACAAAAATGTAAGATTTTTCGCATCCTCACCGACCTTGTCATAAAACTTGTTTAAATGATCATACAAAGCCTCCTTGCTGCTGTCGCCTCCATGCTGCTTTTTGTTTTCATGACACATGCGGCGGTGCGACACTGGTGGCTGGTGTTGCCAGATTAGGTGTTTTTTCCGTTACATATTAAGGCCTGTTTACGGTGTGTTTTAGCCGGGTTTTCGCCTGGAAGGCTCTATAGAAATCTGGCACCCTATTGAACGAAGTTAAACTGAGAGAGCGAGCTGATCACAGACACCAGAATGAATGAGTTCACAGTAACGTTCATCAGGCAGTAATACAATACGTTCAGTTCACGTTCGCCCAAAATATGAATGAGTTCATGAACGTGTTCAGGCACAACACTGCTCCTCGGCTCCTCGCTCTTCCAGCTTGTGACCCAGAAATCGATGTCAGTGCTCCATCATGAAAGACGTCCCAATTCCTAAAATGCATCTTGAGGAGAGGTTTGAGGAGCAAGAGGCTTGCCGGAGAAGCAATAATCGAGGATAAACTGATGTATCCTCTGTGGAAGTCTATTCACCCGTGGCATACAAACAAAGATTTGTTTGTAAGTAGGTTGTTAGGAGAAACGCTTGAGAAAAAGCAGCATAATTGCATTATTATTATGACTTTTTATTATTTCAGAAGCTCAAGGTTTAGTTTCCTATGTCAAGTTTATAACTACAGTTGGTTTTGCTCCTTACATTGCTTACATTTGCTGCAGTGTCATTACTGCACGCATGGAAACGTTTACAATTACTGAAAGCAGCCTCTCTATACATGATTTAAAAAACAACATGCAGGGACTGGTGAGGAAGTGGAATGACCATGCAGGCCTCTAAGTCAGAAAAATAATAATGAATTCAGGTGGGAGGAAGGTTGATGATTTTAAGCATACACACGGATTCAAAGAGCCGAATTACGCATCACTAATAGATAGATAGTGTTTGTGTGTGTATATATATATATATATATATATATATATATATATATATATATATGTGTGTGTGTGTGTGTGTGTTAAATACAAAAAATAATAATGTATGACATCCGTACATTCTTGTCACATTATGCCACAGAACATGGCTACACAATGGACAGCTAAGGCAGCTGTGCCGCAGGTCATATTTAATTGATGTTGCTTTAAAATGAAGGCACCGAAGCAAAGATGTCTTATTTAGTTAAATGCCTGTTGCCTCGACTCCTCCGCTCGAATCTCCTGTAGGCGGGACTTAGACACAAGCCGGGGAGATGAGGAATCAGGGATGCACCAATTGGGAATTGGGAAAGGCCTTTAAAGTACACCAGTGCTACCAGTTCAGAAGCAGGTATATGCATACCCACAGATAGTTGAGCGGTAAATTCCTTTGCTTCTGCGACTATGTTTACCTCAACAGGTCAACAGTTGTTTGAACCATTAAACCTTCTTCCTTGTTTCTCCCTCTTATAGAAATAGTTTTTTTTATTTTTAAAAGGTCCAATGGCATGAAAATGTCACTTTATGAGTTTTTTTTTAACATTAATATGCGTTCCTCCAGCCTGCCTATGGTCCCCCAGTGGCTAGAAATGGCGATAGGTGTAAACCAAGCCCTGGGTATCCTGATCTGCCTTTGAGAAAATGAAAGCTCAGATGGGCTGATCTGGAATCTTGCTCCTTATGAGGTCATAAGGAGCAAGATTACTTCCCCTTTCTCTACTTTGCCCGCCCATTTCGGGAAAGAAACTTCAGATACAGTATTAGAGGACCACTAAGGTCTATATAAAAGCATCCAAAGAGAACCATGTCATGGGACCTTTAAAGTAATAATAATTAAAAAAAATTGAATAAAAAACATACAAATTAAGCAGAGCTGCCCTCTCTCTTTTAAAAAAAGTAAATTTTGAAGAATGGTATTGTGCAGCCTTAAGGCAGCAACAACAAGATGTCCTAAGTCAGATGTCCTAAGTGAGCTGGTGGTGGAACAGTGACAGAGAAGGGTGATTGTGATTATGTGTCAACCCATTTAAAGCTTTATGAATAAACAAAACCTTAAATCAACTCTGTAAGTGGGAGCCAGTGAAGGGGGGTCAGCACAAAACAGATTCCTCTTTCTTTTGCCAAAGTGAAGAGACTTTGGACTTTCTGGGCTAGCACACAGTGAATCACAATAATCCAGATAAGATGAGACGAAAGCCTGCATAAGTACATGCCGAATTTCAGACTGTGACTTTGACCATGGCCCTAAGCTGACGGAAATTGGTTTTAACAGCAGAGCTTTTAGGTTTATCACATTTGAAAGCAAAATTCCCCCCAAAAAAACATTTGCCACGTGGCTTAATGCATCACTGTGGGGACCAAAGTGATCCATTTACGTCCGTCAGGATCTTGTTCTCAGTCTAAGTAAAATAAAATATTTTTGCCATCTAGCATTTCATAAGTTCTACGCTAGCTAAAATAGGCCCTGAAATATATAATAAAAAATAAAATAAAAAACAGAAGAAAGAATCAATGTGTTCAAAAAGAGGGGGGAAATGTAGTTTCATCTGCTCTTTACTCAATTTGCTCCATAGAAACACCACACTGCAAGGGAACAATAATACACCAGTAATACCAGTTTGCCGATACAATATGGTTGTGTTATGCCAGCGCAATGACTGCAGTGTTTCCCACACATAGACTATTATGTGGCAGTGCGCCTCACTATCAACACCGGCCGGCACACATTACGTTTCGTTATTATAATTTTTTTTAAATGATATTTAAAATACATTCTTCTGCATTTCCTTTCCCTGCTCTCCTCCATCTCTCTGTCACTTGTGGCTTGCTCACATACACAAACACACACAGATCCTCCCACTGTGCGGTGTTGGGTTCTTTTTTAAGCCCCCAACGTCACCTTCCAGGCAGCACAGCAATGATTATGTTTAAGGTTACGGTGAGGGTTAGCTGCCTGTAAGGCAACGTTGGAAGCTTAAAACACCATTGATCCCACCGTGAACACAGCGTCTGTCTCAATAAAGGAGAGAAGACGGCTGGCAAAATTCACAAGTTCACGAAAGGTTGGTATCTATCTCGTGAACACCTTTACACAATCACACATTCACAATCACCGACCCGACTCTTAGCAAGTTCACTAGTCGCAAGTTTGCGGTAAAATGCAGTTGGGTTGTCGAGGTCAAAACGCTATAAGTAGCAGCTGTGACTCAAATAAACGTATTATAAATAATGTTATGTCATTTTTTACTCTTCCACTGAATATTTGACACGGGGCGACACCCACCCACCGCCACAAGTTGCTTCCTAATCTGTGGGAAACACTGGACTGTGCCAGACACATTTTCTAATCTTTTTATGTTGACTTATTTGATAATTATTCACCTAAATACTAGAGCCCCTGCTAAGTGAAATGACAGCACAAATTCCATTCATAGGGCAATGAGGATAAGGCATCACGTTTGCTCATTCTGCAGCGACCAATATCAATGTTTGGATGAGTAAGGCAAGCTTTAACCAGGATCTGTTGTTATCTTCAAGAGTTGTAAGTCAGACAAACAGATGAAGTCAGGCAAGCAAAGTGGAACAAGGCCACCTGCAGACCAGAGACAACTTAACCACTACGCCACCTTTCTAATTCCTCAAAACAAAATAGTGTATAATAACATGCTTTCCTATGATGTCTTTGTACCTCAGGAATAGTTATTTCCCAATTTTACACACACACATACACATATACACATATACACACACACACACACACACACACACACACACACACACACACACACACACTTCCTGTGACATCTGACTGATTTCCAACATTTTCTATCTGCTGCTTGTTTGCATTCAGACATCTCGAGTTTAAGCCTAATGTGCTGACTGAACATCCCTAATGTGGATTAACTATGTATGGTGGTGTCTGCCAGGAATCCTTACCTCTCTAACATGATATGACTAAAAGTGCTGCGATGTTTGTGTGTGTGAGCGCGTGTTTTTGCACTGTGTTGACATGAAACCATGCACTCTAAATAACTATAGCCTTATTTACTATTTTAACATCCACACTGTGAGGGATTATGAAAGATGCTTAATACTAGTCTGACCTGGAAAACTAAATTTAGAAAGGAGGAGATGCCAACAGGTATACTGTACATATGCATGCAGTAATTGAAAGTGACTTGATTAGATGTTTGTGTGTGTGTGAATAAAACTAGTAAAAGCCTTACCCTGACCGGTTACCTTTAAATCAAAGTCATGATAAAGGGACTGGACCGTTTGTTGGATAAGAATGTTGACTGTTCATGCTGAGAGTGCACTTTTGCTAATGAGTGATAGCCAAGGATGGAAGATTTGAATAAAGCTTAGCGCAAATTCTTTCAGGAAGATGTCAAATAACCCAATCACTACTCTTTCTTCTTAAATCAAATCAGCTGTTTAGAGGCGCTACTTTTTAGTTAAACCAATCAGACTTGGCCATGAAATTCAAGGACCAATCACAGCATTACAACTCTGCTTTAAATATGTTCTCTCCCTATGCAGTCAGCTGTCGTTTCAGGCAAAGCGCTCAACCCTCCACCTCCCCTGCCGCCTCCGGTCATCATTTTTCTTCCGGCTGACTGCTCCCTTTGCCTCCTTCGGTCTGGTCTCTGGACTTCTTCTCCGCTGCCACCAGTGTCTAGACTCCATCGGGGGGCTATGTCCTATTCTCTACCCCTTTAAAATATTATTAATACAATGGAGCCTAATCTCCAAAAGACTCTGTACATTTTATTATGCAGTTGAACAATACATCTTTTTTGTATATCTGCAAACAAAGTCTCTCCTGATTGAAATGATTTACCATAGAGAACTAGTGATCCACAGTAACCCAGTGGTAATTTGTGAGTGCCAGGATATTAATGTAGTTAAGGTAGTAGAGGGCAGGAGTGTCTCAAAAGTTAGGTGTGTACGTGAACATACTATATGAATGTATATGTACACATGAATGTACATGTATACATGTAAGTGTGTTTGCATTAGCACTGTATACAAATATGGTTTAGGACACAGAATACTGTATGTAAATTCGGGATTAAATATCAGCATGAAAGTCCTGTTAATGACGTCTGTACACACTGATCTAACATTGTTTACCTTCTCAATGAAAACACACCATTAAAATTCCACAATTAGATTGACCATTAAATCAACTTTAAGGCTGCCACTATAAAGGATTTAGATGCTCAGTGTTTGTGATTAGGACCAACTGCCAAGTAAGTATGCTGACTTTAATTGTAAGGAGCGTGATTGCAGTAGCAGAGCACACAGAGGAGGTGAATATAGCACATGATAAAAATGCATACTGTCTGAGTGCCAATGTCAGTGCTTAGCTAAGGTTTCCCAGACAAACTTGACCCTGAGCCACAGCCTTCAGTGCCAAAATAAAAATTACTTAATTCTTTAATATCGACTGAATTGGTGGCTGACAGACACAGCATGATTTCCACAGTGATTGATACTTGTGAGAAGAGCTTGACAGATGGCAACATGTTACAAAACAATAGCTTTGTTAGTTTGTCTGTACAACTCTATTCCTGTTTCAACATCAAACTCTAGTCAAAGTCCCACTGCAGCCTTTAAATGTATGCCTCACAGGTATCAGAACATCATTTGAGGGTGCTCACAGAAAGCATCAAAAGTGTATAACCTATACCTATAACCTATACCACACTCAGTGATGCAGTCAGACATCAAAGACAACGGCCCCTGCACAGCATCGCTGTGTTCCTGTATTACAGCAGCAGTTGCCCTGCAAAAAAGAAGATCTTAACAACCTAAATGAGCTCCTAATATCGTTTAATTTATTTTTTAGAAGAGAAACTGCTCCAGAGGCGTGTAATGCTTTCACTAGATATCAGTCCATCTCACATTTTATGTAATTAAATAAATACGTATGTTTTTAATCATTCGAAATAAAGATTTAATTTATTCATCTCAAATTCAAACATTATCTTAAATTACATGCAGCATTTCTTCCATGAAAAAGCTGGAGTTATTTCTTATATTATTATAGATATTGGTATCAAATAAATAGGGAAATGTGAATTAATTTCTAAGATTTTTTTCAACTAATTGGATTAAAACTTTCAGTTAACTTTTTAAACATGCTGTTGCTAGTGTGTTTACATATTTTGAACAAACTCACAGTGTGTAGCGGCCCACTGCAGTGTCAGTGTATCAGTGTAACAGTCAAGCTGTACCTTTGAAGAAGCAGTCCTTGCTGTGCACCACATAGATCCGTCTTCTCTCCAGACAGGCGGTGCGGTAAACCTCGCAGTGGTTCTCGTAGAAACTGCCGTCTGAGCCACAAACTGGCACAAAGGAGGGCCGGCATTTTTCCTGGCAAACACACTCAGCACGGCCGGTTTCTTCCATCAGCACACACTGTCGACCACGTCCACAGTAAGTCCTACGACAGGGACCTCCGTCTGGATCAGAAAGGGCTGGAAGAGTGAGAGAGAAAAGGGTTTATTTAGGAATGAAGCAAGTCAGTTCATAGAATCTTATGAGAAAAAAAAAAAACATTTTATATCCACAATGTTTTACTTGTCTTTATTACTCCCTGATACTTACTTACTTAAAACTTAATTAGGACCTTGACAGGAAGAATGAAATGCTGAAGATCAATATCATCCCACTACGATAGCATCAAGGGGCAATTCGAAATGTTCTAATGATGTTATGTCATCATTAAAAAAAACAACTGTGATCCAGTAAGGAGGACCACATCTTTCTGTAGAAGCACTTAAATAATATATCTGACAATAAATCCACTGCAAGTACAAAAATCCTATTTTCAGATAAATATCTCCTGGTTTATGGAAAACCAAACAGGGATTCCATCATTCTGAACACATTCTGCATTAGATATGCATGTAAACAAAAGAAAACATATACATTACAAGAATTATTGTTAGTAAAAGTATACACCAGAAATTGTAAAAAGCGTAAACTCAAGCCAAACACCTCCAGTCCTGATCGCAGTTATTAGACTGTGCTAACAATATATAATATAATACATGTGTATAAAAACACAAAATGATATGCATACCTGAGTGTGTAGGTGCACTCAAAATGCAAGTAGAGCTCACACCTTCGGCCTTACTTACTAGACACACACACACACACACACACACACACACACACACACACACACACACACACACACACACACACACACACACACACACACACACACACACACACACTTTGTAACAACCACTGTGCTTGTGCCAGCTCCTGCCCTACACATGCACAAATGCACACGCCAGCATCCCATCATCACCACTCACTGCCTGGGACACTTCACTTCTTCCCCGATTTAATCTAATTACACTTAAAGCGAGCCAAAAAGCTGCTGATCAAGCCAGACGCTCTACCTCGGATTGATCTTTCCTGACTCCATGAGCCTGGCCCGGGACCCCCCCCTCTCTTGTTGTGACCCGACGGTCGGATTCATGGTTCCCATGCGCCTTGAGGTTATCGGAGTAAAAACTACATGCTCAAACAGGTGCAAGCAAGGCATCTGGTGCCTCTTAAACCAAGCTGGCAAATGTCAATGGTAATACATTAGAAATAAACATTAAGTTGAAAACCTTCCCCAAGTTTACACATTATTCACATGATTGTGAGAAATCTCACTTAATATTAACAAACAGCTCCTACGCAGGCACCCTCATAGTGCTGATTTCATTGGTAGAGGAGCAACTTCAGTTCAGAGTTTATTTGATTAGAGATTAAAGATGTATATTTATTAATGGTGTCACGATTTCCATTTTAATTCAAAATTATTGACCGAAAGTAAGTCATAATCTCAAACTTCGAATAAAAAAATGGAATCGTCGATGCTGCCACACCCCCATGTCACAAACAAACCCCACAATTTAAATTTCAATAGATCCTTTTCGTCTCAAAATCACAACCGTTCTCTTCGAGATCTCTAGCAAAACCAACAAACAAAAAAGAACAGTCAGGTTCCCCGCGGGACATAGTGGAGCCTCTTGCTTTTAGTTGATAATCTTTGATTGCCTCCTTAGCAGAGTTACCGCCGGCTACAGCCAATACTCTGACGGAGACCGTACAAGTGGGAGTGTGTGGTTGGGGTTTTCCGGTAGAATCACAGAGGAAGAAAGGAAGACTGGGGGTGTGTGTGACGCAGGATGTGTAGGACCAAACAGTGGCGATCGCTACAAGTCGCCGTCAGTGTCCAATTCCACCACGCTTGCGTCTGTGCCCCCTTCTTGTGTAGAAATGGAGAAGGACACAGTGAGTAGTTAATGTTCAACTGTTCAGAAATACTTCGTTAAGACACTTAACTGTTCAGAGAAGACTATGGACATGGCTGTTTTACTGTTTTTTGTGTGTTTTGTTGTGAACTTGAATGTCATCTCCTGTGAAGAAGATTGCAGTTACAAAAGAAAAACTGGATGCCAAGGTTATTAAGTTTCCAATTGACTGAAGATATAAGTTATTGTTACATTATGTTGTTAATAGATGTTTCAAATTTGACAATGTAGTGTGGTACATTGCGAACAGAGGTCAGATATTATATTGCATAAAAGTCTAGTCTAAAAATGGCATAGCAACCTATGCTTTCAAAATAAACAAATGTAAAAATCGAGAATCAAACCGTGACCTTAGAATCGAAAATTGAATTGAAAATTTGGAGAATCGTGACACCCCTAATATTTATATCTGTAAATAAATACATTTTCAAATGCAAATAAATTCATTTTTAATGACTACTTAAGTCAATTGAGTTCTCACCTTATATATACGTATACAAATGTCAAAAAACAATGGGCCTCATTCACCAATATCTTCCTAAGTTTTCTCTTAAATATGTTCTTTAGAAGGTTCCTAAGAAAAGTCTACGTCGGATTCATGACGTGTTCTTAAACAGCAGATTTGTTCGCATCTGTATTCTTAGGATTGATGAATCCCACGTCTTCGTAACTGAAAGCGTTTGCCAGTTGTTCCTAATTAGCATAAGAAAACGCCCCGCAAATTCCCATATAAGGACATGACACTTCATGTGCACCTCCTGGGAGACAGGTTTTCGGAGATTGTCGTAGCCGCGGTGGAGGAAGTACTGAATCTCAGTACTTAAATAAAAGTACAAATAACCAGAGACATATTTACTTTAGTTAAAGTATAAGGTGTCCACTACCACAAAAAAAGCCTGGCTTTTAAAAGAAGTTCCTATCCTAACCAGCATAAAACGGAAATGTGTTGTTAGAATCGGAATGCGGTTGGTTTTATTCATGAATGTATTTTATTTTCTTTAATCATGTAAGTAAGCAAATAAAGTGTGTGAAGCAGCGCAAATGGGGAGATGTGAAGAGGTCCAGCCAAATAAATAAGATATGAACGCGTCTTACGCAGCCTGGCGGAGGAGTAAACGACGCTGTGGTGAGAAATAGATGGCAACTATGATTTAAAAACGGGAATAATAAAAACAAACGTTTTCATTTTCACTTTTACCGGAGGCTGTATTACCGAGGGTCAGCGGCGCTGCGCCCGGGTTCTGCAGCACCGGAGCCGGCTTGGATCAGCAGTGCCCCATATATACAGTATCTACGGCAACCAAACTTTACTGGTGAGACAAACATGTGACGGTCAGGAAGACGTTTTGGCAGGGGGGAAACTGATCAGAAAATGTAACGGAACATTGTGGAAATGTATTGGAGTAGAAAGAATAGATAATTGCTGCAAAATGTAAAGTAAAAGTCAAAAGTAGGCTATGCACTATTGATTCTACTTAAGTAAAGTACAGATACGTGAAAAATGTACTTAAGTACAATTACGAAGAATTTGTACTTTGTTACATTTTACCACTGCATTTTGGCCCTATAAATAGCGATCAATCACCAAATAACGCAGGTTTTAATCAGTTTAATTGCCTCATGTAATCATGTAAATTGCACTGTTAGTGTTTTTTTGCATAATATGATTTTTATTTTCAACAAATGATCAGAAAT
Organism: Perca flavescens; assembly: GCF_004354835.1. Lineage (NCBI taxonomy): Eukaryota > Metazoa > Chordata > Actinopteri > Perciformes > Percidae > Perca > Perca flavescens. The sequence goes on from NC_041343.1 coordinate 23,321,677, forward strand.
ACATTACAGTACAATATTATCATTGTAAATGACTGTAGAATTGAATAAAATGCAGTAACCAATCATTTGGAGCAAATTGTCATCACTCAAATGTGCGTAAGAGTGCTTTTCAGTGTTCGTAGATTTTGTTCTTAGCTAAGAAAAAATCCAAGTTAAGAAAACATTAGTGAATGTCAGAATCTTCGTAAAAAGTGCGTGAGAAGGGTTTAAGAACACATTTCTTCGTAAGAACGGTTGGTGAATGAGGCCAAATTACTTTTTTTTTTAGGACTGAAGCCATTACAGGCCGGTAGCTGGGTGTTTATCTTTCTAAAATGTACTTTTCTAAGATTAAATTTAAAAAGAATTGGTGTAAAAGAAAATCTTCACCCCTAATTGGCCCAGTTGAGTTTCATCTTATACAATTTCAAGCACTCTCTCTCTTTTTTACCTTTGATGTTAGGAAGCTTTGTCATTTGCCATGGAAACAATGGTAAATGTAAAATGGAGGTGACGGTTGGCTGCAGCACTGGGAGAAACAAGACACCACATGAATAAACTCCAAGTCAAAGTAGAGGGTAAACAACACTAAAATTGTGAAAATGAAAGCATAATTATAAGAGCTAAAGAAATAGACACATAAAAGAAAATCTAAAGTTGCTGCTGGTAATATTACATTTCCGTTAAGGGACGCTGTGAAGGACGTTTTCCTTTTACAAGAAAATGAATACACATCCAAAAGAGACTTGCTGGCCATTGTGTTGATGCGGTTTTGAGGTTGAGTTGGTTAAGATGCTGAGAAGGGGTCAGCTCTACTATCTCTCTGCAGAATAAGGCTAAAACCATATTGGCTTCACTTAAAAGAGCCCAGTCTAGGCTTTTATAATCAAAGTGCTGAAAACTGAAATTGAATTTGCCTGCATTATAATCATATCTCAACTCTCAGCATATTCAATAATAGAGGTAATGCGCTGTTGTCGGAGAACAAATACCCCTAATTACATGAGGGCTATTCCAGGGCCGACGCACAGACGCAAACAATCACAAGCACAAAAGAACACACATTATTACACTAGCACCCTCCTACTTACTTTGAGGTATCGGTTGCAGGCAAGCCTACACTCTTTTGTTTAGTCACTGTCTAATACACAAGATCCGAGCTTGCACACACACAGGAACATTGGTCAAATACAAACGCACACGGATACTGCTGAAGCATTTCCATCTATTCAGTTCATCTATCAATTAGTCAATCAACATAATGATTCATTGACAAACGATTTCAATCATCGATCAACCATTGAAGTCATTTATCAAGCAAAAACATTTTCTGGGTCCAGCTTCTTATTTCCTTCTTTATTCGGTTTCATATAATTGAAAAATTCTTGAAAAAGACAAGCAGTTAGAAGATGTAGGATGAGCATTTTCGCGATAGTTGTTGTCGTGGAAATTTTGTAATCCCACTCGGACAATGAGGAATGAGACAAACATCTCTCCATGCTTGGAGCATTAAAAGCGTAACAATACTGTACGAGATTATTGTCTCAATCCTCATTGTCAGAGTGGGATTACAAAATGTCCGTGTTATATACATTTTATAGACTAAATGTTAAATCGATTAAACTAATCAATTGTTGCAGTGCTACACAGAAAAAAAGTGTTGTCTAACCTGACCTGGTAGCATTGACTACTTCTTTATCAGAATTAAGTATTAGGAACCTGCTAGTGGAAGCTGTAGGGTTGTGGGGGTGCCAGGTAACTACCCCGAGGGGAGCATGCAGGGGGAAGGAGCAGGAGTGGAGTAAGACAGACTCAATTCCTTTTTATCCAGTTTACTAATTGTTCTGTGTGTTTGGGTAAAGCATCTGTGGGAAATACAAAATAGCCCGGCTCCCTTGCGACCTTGCTGTTCATGTCAAGGTCGGGGACGATTACAAGATGGTTTGTATTCTCCAAGCATGGGAGATTAAACGCTTAGCAACAACCGTCCAGGAGCAGTTACCCCACTTGTGGCTGTAACGTCCTTCTTTCTCTTGTTTTCCCCCTCCCTGCCTCTCCTTTCACTCCATCAGCCCCCTCGCCCTTTCCCATTTTGCTCAGAGAAAAGAATACATGAACAGCAGCCATTCGAACAGCACAAACAATAGCGCATACAAGTTCCATCTACAATAGGCAAGCTGCCTGACATTTAGTTAAGTCCTACTGCTCCAGTTCATCCTTACTGTACGTCCTTTGTCTTGTGTTCTCTAGGACCATGTTGGCTGCAATTGTGGCTTGCTTAAGAGGCTAAACGTGTTGTTTGATAATCCTCCCTGTCTAAGCTGCAGGCCCAGCGCAGTCTTACAAGTTCAGACGCTCTGCGGGGCCAAGACAATGCCAGGCTGACCATCCAGAGTCAAAGCTTTGCATCCTGTCAGTCTAGTCCTTTCGCTTTTATTCTTTATTGAGAATAAAACTAATTCTTTAGTTGAGTTTAGTTAGCTGGGCATGTGTAAACTCTCTGTCTCTTTTCTCTCTTTGTCAATACCCGTCTGGTGCTGAGCTGTGCTGGGCTTCAGGGAAACTATGACCAAGTATTGTCCACTATAATCAGAGAACGTTTTGCAAAGAACACTGTCAATAATTGCATGGCAACAAAAGCGATTTGCAAAGACCATTTTGCCTTATCTTTCTGACATTTTTCGACAGACAAAGATAAGTGCCCCATTCATTTCCTTGTATGCAAGCCTAAGTGGATGAGAGCATAACTGGAGGCACAGCAGGACAGTCTGCCTCACTGACTGCCTTTTTCATTGGTTGGGAGAAGCTACAATCTTGTAGGTCTTGGTCCTGGCTGTATCATTGTGATGAAGCCATATGCACTGTACAGCACGCTCGCATAAAGAACACAGACACAGCCAGAGGAAAAGAGCGAGTCAATATATCACTTCACTCTTGAAGCAACTTATGTCTAAACCCTTGCTCTATTTACAGCTAAAATATGCCACAATATATTTATACCTGAGGCTAGACTCCCACGCTCTTTAAATCCCTTTAACATTTAAAGGCAATCACAACAAAGTATATTTATTTTGTATTTAATCCATCTCCACAGAGGGGGAGTTTATTGCTTTTGATACATTCTCCTCAGAGACAGAGGGACACTGCCGAGCTTCTTACTAATTAGACTGGAAGATCATTTTTGCCATGCTGATGTGGGACTCGCTGCTTGCAGCACTACCACGTTATAAACTGCCCCATGGAAACACAGAAGATGCATTCACAAACCCTTCAGGATATCAATGTGTGACATTTACAGAAGCGAAGAGTGGACATTTCTTGCCAGCGGACAGCTTTTCTTAGATGAAGTTCAACCCCAAAAGTGTCATTGTGTTGTCTTTTCATTTCACTCGTGTGAGTATAGATGTATGTGTATGCATAGTGTGCATACATGGGACACTTGTGTTATGCAGCCAAAGAAAAGCTCTGTCACATCTGCTGATGCTTCAGATCATTCTATTTGCTCTAAAGCAGCTGTAGGTAATTAAATTCAGAGACGCGCCGTCAAACACTGTCTCCCCTGTGCCGCGCAGTCGAACAAAGCACTTCTGACATGCACGCTGAGCTGGAATATCAATGGACAACAACAACCCTCAGTGCGAGGTGAGATATGCTGTGGCACAGACACAGATAAGAACAAACTGTCCATTTTGCTGCATTGTACCCAAAATGATGTTACTTTCCTGAGCAAACAAACAGAATGGAAACTGGAACACAAATAAACAGAGATAAGATGTACTGCAGAGTTTATTTTTTGTTAGGGCAGGGCCATGTGGCCAAAATCTTTTATTACGATATTGGTCATTCCATATCTCAATAACTATATATTTATATATATAGTCTTTATGAAATGGTATAGCCTACTTTTATTATTAAATACTTTTATTATTAAATACTCAACAAATGAGAAGTACTAATATGTTCTCATTTTATTAAGAACTTTGGTGCAAAATGAACATAACCTCTAAGGATCAGAACATAAAGCAACATCCAAATGACATAAATATTGCTTACGGGTTAATGCAGATCGGCCGCTGGTTTTACTACATTGTGCTAGAACCAATATAGAAAAGTATATATGATAGACATGTTTATATTGTTTTGATGATGTATCATCATTTCGCCCAGCACTTTAAAATGTTTAAATAGTAACTATTTAACACTGAATCCATTTTTTTGAGTTAGTAAATTACATGTACATTTACTCTACTACATTATCTATCGATCCTGGCCCCATTTATAATTTTTATTGCAACAGAAGTTATATTCATCTTTCTGGAGAGAAATGAGTAATTCTGTCCACTTGACCTCAGCAAAATCTGTGACACTCTGCTCCAAAAACTACAAGGCAATGTCACGTTTCCCCCAAACCCACAAATGTCAACCTCATGGTGGCGCTTCAGGAAAAGTCTTTGGATCGACAAAGTCATCTCTATTCCTCTGGGCACCATGAATGCCTACATAAAATTGAATGGTAATCCATCCAATTGTTGTTGATATTTCAGTCTGGACCAAAGGATAAACTGATAGACAAGACAGAAAGTAAACCTGACTTTGAAACTCTGCGTCTCTTCTTGACTCACTCTGGACGCTAGAGACGACTACTGCAACACCACTACAAAAAGTAACTTTGGAAGATAATTCCATTTAATATAAACTTTGTACCAGAGCCATTTTTCTCTATTAGTGCTGCAAATTGCCCATTACCTCCATGACCTCTGTCTTAATGGCAGGTCAGCCAGTACCTTGGTGATTGAATTGATGGACACTGAAGCCATTTAAGTCAGCCCAAGTTTTGGTTTTACTGGTATGTGTATAAAGACAAATGTACTGTTAATGACTGGCATCTAGGCTTGCACATACTCCGTTCCTACAGCAAACAGACACTGCCACACACACTAAGGAAACTAGAATCCGAGCCTACCGGGTGGAGGCTGAAATCATGACTGTAATGTGGCAAACAAAACACTGGCAGTGGAGAAGCTTTCACTGATTTCTGAAGAGGCATGGCTGATGGTTGAAGCTGAATACTAAAGGAAGTAGTCATAGCTGATTAAGTGTACTTGTCACGTCCCTTATTAACACATGCTGACTCCGTTTCCTCCCATGTCTTGATGTTTCTCCTGCTCTCCCCCTCCCCTCCAGATTATCGATCGTGAAGGATGCAAATGGAAGAAGTTATCAAGTGAAATGACAAGCTGTTCACTGCTGCCGTTTATGAGGTGTTACTGCGTGCTGGGACACATGTAATGTAGTTACTTCTTCAGTAATGAGGAGAGTAAAATGGGGAATTTACTTTGCATTAATGTTTCTACCATGACAATGTACCCACTATGTGATACTCTATATTACTTTAGCAGTGTAGAACTAAATGTCTCACGTGTGTCTGTTTAATCTGGTGATGCTGAAGAGTTAAATTATGACACATCTGTTTAAGAAGTATAATGTAAAGGTAGAGGGTGGTCGGTTGAATAAGAGAAAGCAGAAGATAACACACTGGGACTTATAAAGGTCAGATATATTAAAAAGGAAAATTAAAGTAATGGGGGAACAGAAAAAGCCGAAAAAAAACTGAAGACTGAGGCATTGAGAGAGGTAAAAGACAGCAAAATAAAATAAACAACACAATATATGACAATTCATTTAAAAATTCAGTTATGGATTAAAATTGGATTATGGAGAGGGGCAGAGAGAAGGGCTGACTTGGCCTCTATAGAGCAGAGATACTCGATGTGTTTGTGCCTCAGACAAAATGTCACTGGGCTCATTTGGTTGGTTCAGCTGATAGACAGGGATCACAAGATCAATACAAGCCTATCTCTAGCCGCCGCACCGAGAGGCTCAGCTCTATCGAAAGAGCGACCTGGGAGAGCCGGGCTGCTGCTGTTACTACTACCCAGGGCTCCCACATTATCCACTACATACCAGACAGTTTCGGATATTTTAAGGGTTTCTGGATAGGTTTTTGTTCGTGATTGGCAAGAGGCTAGGTTAGAGACCGTGGCAGGCCCAGAAGATAAAATGTCATAATACACTGTTGCATTTTGCTTATTTGGAATCTACCTGACTCGCTGAACCATGTTTGATACTTCCAATTGCAGCACATATTGTGTGGCTGAATGTCAAAATCTTTGAACTTGATTATATGACCGTCTTCTGCCCCTCACTCCAACTGGTCTTATAGAGCTTTTTCCTATTGGATCAACTCTAAAACTAAATGCTGTTTTCTTTACTCCTGGCAATACAAGCTTTTCACCCACCAACTTTGAAGTGACAGATGTGCTGTTGCGATGAATGATGCTGGCCGTGAGCTACGCCCTATTTCATACAAATATTAATTAATTTATTTCTAACCGCTGAGTCTTTTTCAGGGTCAATATGGGGACTGGAGCCAATCCAAGAACTCGCTGAGCAGAATGTACAAACAAAAATAAATAAATAAAAGTTTAAAAATAGTCAAAAAATCAATTATATTAATGAAATTTAGGAATGAAAAGAGTGTTTATGCAAGAAAACAGCTAATTGTGATGGTGGAATGACCCAACATGTTTTCTCTGGGCAACTTGGGAGTGCGACTGCCTACAGAGTATGAAAAGGAGAGCAGAAAAAAAAGGCAAAAAAGAATTGGTGAACCATCTGGGAGTACAAAGCTTTGACAGCATGGGGAAACCACTGTGAGACCAACGTGAGCTGGAATTCACACTAGGTAGCCGTCAGTCACATGGTCACATTGGTAATGGTATGACAGGTACCTGTTTCTCACTCTGTGGGCTGCACTCCCCAGGGGACTGAACATGATTTGGGAGGGTGGCAGACGTCCTCTTGTGAAATAATTAATTTCTGATGCAGCCTCTGGGCTTTCCACAATAATTAAGTATGAAGAAAAGCTGGAAATAATCATTTGGTGTTAGAGTCTGACAAACTCTGTGAGCTCAAGTCTCATTGGAAGCTGCAAGGGCATGCCTTTCTTTCTGTATTTATTTCTCTCTGTCTTTCCTTCCTTCTTCCTTTCTTTCTTCCTTCCTTCCTTCCTTCCTTTCTTTCTTTCAGGTAGATTGAAGTGTTAACCACTCTTTACTGGAATCAAGCTAAATCTACCTAAATTGTGAAACAGAACTTATTTCATCCTCCTGTTTTAATGAAAAGACTTATTTCAGATTCAGAATTACTTAATTAAATTACATGCTAAGATGTATGCAAGAGGTTGTTTTGTCATTTGCATAGATCCAAACATTCATACAGCATAAATCTACACTCACACTGAATACAAAGTAACCTGACTTGCATGCTTTGTTCATTAAAACTGTAAATTTTAAGCAAGTGTAAATTGCTTACCATCTGCTCCAACTCCAGAGGGATCAAAGTTCTAGTGTGCTTTGCTGTTCCTTAGCTGACCTTGTGTAGGTTTGTATGCTAGGGTGTCTACATGTATAAAAGTACACTTAAAAAAGAATAACACAGCTGCCTGTGATTGATCTCTGAGACTCAGAGAAGCTGGATCACACAGTCTGTGTTATTATTTTCTACAATTTTACTGCTACTGCAGCTACAACTAAGGCTACAGTAATACAGGGCTTGAGCATCATTCCTCTTCAGCTGCCACCCTCATATTTTCACATTAATGCCAGCACGGCCAAGGATGAAATAAGCTCTCGAATGTATTTTCTGCAGTAGGTTTGAGCGAGCATGTGAGTGTGGAAAATATCGTCTCTCCTGAAAAAAAAAATCCAAGAGTCTGTAGTGTACAAATAGAAAGTGTTTGGAATAAAGAAATGTCCCTCTCGTGTCCTATACACAAGTCTTTGGAGCAATATGATCTCAGTCTTCAAGGCCTTAATTAAATTTTGATCTGTGTTTGTGTTTCTGCAAATGGGCATGTATGTGCGTGAGACAGACTGGAACACACAACAGAATATACCACTCATTTTTTGTGTAAAAATATTTGTTTTCCCTTATTAAAAAATATAGTTCTTCCTTAGCTGTAAAACCTTCCCATATTATGCTCCCACTACGCTCCATCCCTGTTTATTATGAACAACATCTTAATCCCTTCGATCCAACCGCAACCTCATCTTGCTCTCCCATCTCGCTATTTATCTCTCTATTTATACATCTCTCTAGAGTATATACTGTATTTCTGCTGACACCACACCTGCACCTCCCTCCCTGCAGGGCTCTGGAAGAACTGAGACCAAGCGCCCCCGATGGCCCTGCTCCCACAGCCAAGATGACTAATAGCCCCCGCAGGGCGAGAGGCTGCAGAGGTGAGGCGCAAAGGTGAGAGAGAGAAGATCAAGAGGCTATGTTGTCTCACAAGGCTTTTAAAAGCTTCCTCTGTTGGGTGGGCTTTGGCTGATTAATGTTCTATTCACACATATTGTTGTGAATCAAATTCTTTGTCTCCATTTAGAGGGGCAGAATATTACTGGCCACAACAGGATGCTTATCAAAGAGTCTTATCAGTCTTATGAGGTATCAGATTAAGAAAAGAAGAAATATTGTCTTTATTCAGTGTTATACAATAAATGGACTGCAGCATCGTTCCATACTGTACATGGTTCTGTTGTGTGTTGCAGATGTATGGAGTTAATTTAGGATTTACTATTATTTATTTATTTATTATATATCAGATAACAAGAATGCATCTGTATATCGCACACCAACTGTCTGTCTTTTCTGTCAAGACTCGGCTGTTGCAAGCTCAACAATGGAGATCAGTTCTTTCAAAATGAAGCTGATAAGTCTTGGCTGGGCACTCTATAATTATTTAACAAACTCAAACAAGAGTACAATAGTGTATTCTTGAGGGGCTATTTTCAGCAACAGAGTAATACACATTTACTGCTGTAGTGTTTACGGAAGGACCTAGACCTAAAATAGAAAGCTCATTGATGTGTTTTTAACAACAGTGGCGCTCTATAGCAGAGAGGAATAAGATACAGCAGGCTTTGGATGTACAGTCAATACTTGCTGTTAGGATCAATTCATTGTTGATTTTGGTCTTTTCATGGTATTTGTTGATTTGGTATTGTGTAGCTTATGTTCTGTATGCTTTAATAACACATTGCTGTTTTATGTTTATGGATCTAGGTTCTTTTAGCAAAGACTTAAGGTTGATATACTCAATTGGTTCTCAGGCTGCAATAAGCTTTATAAGTCAATCTAGGTGATGATGGATTATATGCACATCCATGCATACAGTATGTCAGCTGCAGTTTACGCGTCACCTAAAGTGAAGCCGACAGGCTCCTTTCTTAGAAGTGACTTTACTTCCTGTAGTCTGGCAATGTCAACTGCAACAAAAGGAATTATGAAAGTCCGATATCTGCACATTACAGTAAAAGTGTGGTTGATAGGAGATAGATAATTGTGGTTAAATATTTCTTTAATTAATTAAATTAATGATCAGATACAGCCGCAAAGTACATTAAAAGCTTCAACACACTTCCTGCATTGGCATGGTCGTTGGTGTCAGAGGAATATATTCTCCAGGGACAGTGGTCTGTGAGTTTACCGTGAAGGTGTTTTCAAAAGCTTCTATGCAAGACAAAAAAATAATAAAAAAATAATTTTGTATCTACAAGATAAAAAAGATTAAGAAACTCTGACTGAGAAATACATTCTGTTTGAGACCACCATTAGCATAAGATTATTATTATCAAGGGGAGGTCTTGGCAGGCATGGAAGATTCAAACAAGATTAAAATCCCAGATGATCTGCACTATTATTACAAATCACTGGGCGTCCCCCAGGTAATATTAGTTGTTATGAATGCAGCTTTTCACTTCACTTCATCTCAAGCTTTGCACTGACAGTTGATGGGGTGGTGGATATATGCATGCTGAATTACTGTGTGAAAAATGTGTGCAGATATAACGTAGTACATCCCCTATTGATATTTTGTGCTTTTTTGCCTTTGTGCTTGCATAAATATACAATGAATATACAGTATCTCACAAAAGTGAGTACACTCCGCACATTTTTGTAAATATTTCATTATATCTTTTCATGGGACAACACTGAAGATGACATGTTGCTACAATGTAAAGTAGTGAGTGTACAGCTTGTATAACAGTGTAAATGTGCTGTCCCCTCAAAATAACAACACACAGCCATTAATGTCTAAACCACTAGCAACAAAAGTGAGTACACCCCTAAGTGAAAATGTCCAAATTGGGCCCAATTAGCCATTTTCCCTCCCCAGTGTCATGTGAGTTGTTAGTGTTACAAGGTCTCAGGTGTGAATGGGGAGCAGGTAGGTTACATTTGGTGTTATCTCTCTCACACTCTCTCATACTGGTCACTGGAAGTTCAACATGGCACCTCATGGCAAAGAACTCCGAGGATCAGAAAAAAAAAATTGTTGCTCTATATAAAGATGGCCTAGGCTATAAGAAGATTGCCAACACCCTGAAACTGAGCTGCAGCACGGTGGCCAAGACCATACAGCGGTTTAACAGGACAGGTTCCACTCAGGCCTCGCCACGGTCGACCAAAGAAGTTGAGTGTGCGTGCTCAGCGTCATACCCAGAGGTCTTCTTTGGGAAATAGACATATGAGTGCTGCCAGCATTGCTGCTGAGATTGAAAGGGTGGGGGGGTCAGCCTGTCAGTGCTCAGACCATACACTGCACACTGCTTCAAATTGGTCTACATGACTGTCGTCCCAGAAGGAAGCTTCTTCTAAAGATGATGCACAAGAAAGCCCACAAACAGTTTGCTGGAGACAAGCAGACTAAGGACATGGATTACTGGAACCATGTCCTGTGGTCTGATGAGACCAAGATTAATTTATTCGGTTCCGATGGTGTCAAGCTTGTGTGGCGGCAACCAGGTGAGGAGTATAAAGACATGTGTCTCTTGCCTACAGTCAAGCATAGTGGTGGGAGTGTCATGGTCTGGGGCTGCATGAGTGTTGCCGGCACTGGGGAGCTAGAGTTCAATGAGGGAACCATGAATGCCAACGCGTACTGTGACATACTGAAGCAGAGCACGATCCCCTCCCTTCGGAGACTGGGCCGCAGGGCAGTATTCCAACACGATAACGACCCCAAACACACTTTCAAGTCGACCACTTCCTTGCTAAAGAAGCCGAGGGTAAATGTGATGGACTGGCCAAGCATGTCTCCAGACCTAAAACCTATTGAGCATCTGTGGGGTATCCTCAAACGGAAGGTGGAGAAGCGCAAGGTCTCTAACATCCACCAGCTCCGTGATGTCAGCATGGAGGAGTAAAAGAGGATTCCAGTGGCAACCTGCAAAGCTCTGGTGAACTCCATTCCCAAGAGGGTTAAGGCAGTGCTGGAAAATAATGGTGGCCAAATGGCTAATTGGGCCCAATTTGGACATTTTCACTTCGGGGTGTACTCACTTTTAGACATTAATGGCTGTGTGTTGAGTTAATTTGAGGGGACAGCAAATGTACACTGTTATACAAGCTGTACACTCATTACTCTACATTGTAGCAACATGTCATTTCTCCAGTGTTCATGAAAAGATATAATGAAATATTTACAAAAAATGTGAGGGGTGTACTCACTTTTGTGATATACTGTATCTCCAACTTAAAAGGACTAATATTTTTGCAGTGCAAACAAACAATGTTCATCAACTTGTTGGTTTTTTTCGTCATTCGTCATCGGGGTTTGAGATACAGTTATACATTGCAGTGGAGGAAGATTGTAATACAGTGAAGGGAGTGCAGTGCTTAAAACTTATCTGGATGCTAAAGAGTGGCGATAAAATGAAAACAACTACAAGGAACGAGCAGCCGAGAAACCTGGCTCCGGTTCAAATGCAATTACTAAGGAAGCATTATTCTGATGGCAATGGTATTCGCCTTCAGTCATGTACCTGACAATATATAAATAAGTGGGACTTGCTTGTGTGCTTGCTTGCACTTACCTTGCCAGTGTATTGTTAAAGAAATGTTTTCAGAGTTGTTACGCAGTACTTTCAATTGCCTGCAGTTTTACACTCTTAAAGACTTAAGGACAGAAACAGCTTGTGTGGCCTTATATAAATCTCTATCAGCAACAATGTTGTAACTTCGATTTTCCAATCACACCATGCTGAAACAAACTAAAGAATGTTCAAGGATGTGATAACGTTGTGCATTCAATAATGTGATATCTTTGTTTCGTCGACTGATTTTGCTGAAGTCAGGCCGAGTGTTCCATATCTGTGTACTTGTTATGTCCGTTTTATTGCAGAAGAAAGAGAAAAATCCAATTACATGAATAATGAGTCAGAGCTTATACCACAAGGAGGTTTAATCAGCCTGATCCAATTAAGCACAGACAAATTTGGCTCTGTGAAACTGAGGTGAGGATGTTGCAAAGTGATGTAAAGAGACAATGACTAATTTCTGGGAAAGAAGAGAAAAGCAACTTTCCATTGCCTTCGCATAAGACAAAAAATCTAAAATAAAATCGATGGTAGACTTTTATTAAATTCAGTGGGGTTATGAAAGGGCTCACTGTGAGGGTTTCCTCAGAAATAAATGTGAGATGTGTTTTTTGCGGTTATGATGAAACTGAGACTATTTCCAGTAAGAAAAATAAGAGATGGATGACATAAACGGAGAGATACAAAGGTAAAGATAAAGACAAAACCACAGGATGACACAGAGAGAGAGGATTCAACATGGAAATATAAGCCCTTCAAGCAAGGTGAGGGGGAATCTGGACGGCTGCGTAGGCCTTCATAAGGCCCCACAGTGCTGTGAGTTCTGCAAGCCTTTGAACACCGAGGTCCAGGAGAAAGCATTGATTCTGCTTATTGGGTTTGTTATGAACAAATCATCACTTTATTGAACAAATGGTGTTGCCAGAAAATAACCCTTAATTATGCATCAACATTATTAATTATTAGTCAAAATTATAAGACGGATAACACTGTTTGTTGTGTGTGCCTAGGGGGCATGTGTAAGTGCAGCAGTGTGTGTGTGTGTGTGTGTGTGTGTGTGTGTGTGTGTGTGTGTGTGTTACTTAAAGGGAGCAGAGGAGATCAATAGACCTACAGAACATGTCACTTTCGGTTTCTTGCCGAAAATATTTAGGTTCTTATGGGAGTGCTCTTATTAGCGCCCAGAGCTCCTCACTCAGCCGCTGGCAAAACCAAAAGTCCACCGGATGACGAATCATAAAATCAAGTATAGGTAAACCAAATCAAAAGAGCACAGTTTATAAAGATGATACACTTTTGACTGCACTTTGACAGCAATATTTAATGTACACCTGATGCCAAGAGAATAGTCCATGACCAGCACTAAACCCAGCTCACACCTGATAAAGACAATGCCAAACCAGACAGGTTAAGACAGAGCCACAAAAAGGAACAGCCCAGAATTAGAAGCTCTGAATAATACATTAACACGTTTCCCCTCTTATAAAACTGACAGGCCTAATGTTTAAATGATGGTATGCCTCAAGGTACCAAAAAGGCATCATGAACAAAAAAATCAGATTTTCTTTTTTGGTTTAGATCATCAGGTGAAAATTTTCCTTTCCTTTTTAAGAGCCAGGCATGCACACATGAATACACATAAACAGAAAACACCGACCAGACACAACCACGACAATAGAGGAAGCTAATGCATAAATAAAAAAGAGCAACCGCCATGGAAAATAGCTCTGACCGATGTCAGCCTGGAGAGAGACGTTCAATGAGCGATCTCATCAGTGCTGCTGTCGGGTCTGTTCAGTGGTCAGCAGAGCCGCTGTGGTGTTGACAGCTGGCTGTCATTACTCCAGAAGTGAGGGGAGACAGCAGGACAGGAGGAAGAAAGAGACAGCAAACAAAAGGAAGGGAGCAGGGAGGTGGCAGGGGAGGGACGAGATGAGGGGCCTGGGGAAGAACAAGTGAAGCGAAGAGAAGGAGAAAAAGAGAAACGTAAAGTGACCTCTTGACCTTATTCTGTGATGGTTTCATATTTTGTCGGTTCCGCTTTTTATTTCTCCTTAAATTAAAGGACGTGACATATGCCTCGTCTACTACCGGTCCTAATTTAGGCCTCAATATTTTGTTCCAACAGATTTTAACCAAACTGAATTGTGCATGTGGCCGGGTTGGCTCAGTGGATAGAGCAGGCAAACATATTTAGAGGTTTATGCCCCGATGCAGAGGTCCAGGGTTCAACTCCGACCTGTGACAATGTCCTTCATGTCTTCCCCCCCTCTCTCTCTCTCTCTCCCCTTTCTCACCTGTCCTGGGGAGATGAGGAGGATACAGAGCTGAAGTGACATAGATGAGAGGTGGGAGAAAGGTGGATAAAAAACCAGAGGCTGAGGGGAGGCTGAGATGAATTACAAAGCAGTAGGAAGACAAAGAGTTGAGGATGGAGGGAGAAAATGATGAGACTAGAGGGTGACAGGCAGGAGGAAGGGAGGTGCGCGAGATGACAGGAAGGATGGAGGACGAAAAGAGAAAGGCTGGAGAGAGAGCAGGGAAAATGAGATGGGGAGAAAGTGGAATGGGGGAGGGGTGACTTGTGGGCAGCTGGAGAAATGACTAAAGGCCAAGCATCTGAGGGGCCACCGCTGAGCGGTCAATGTGTGCGTTTGTGTGTGTTTTGACCATGTTTGTGAGTATGAGGCATAATGTGGCGACAGAAAGAGATAGTGAGTGGTGACAAGGGAGTTTGAGAGTAAGAGAGGAAGAGAAATAAAAGAGAAAATTTTGAAAAGAGAGACGTGAACAAAGACAGAGAGAGAGAGAGAGAGAGAGAGAGAGAGAGAGAGAGAGAGATGGATCTGGTCCAATGTGTTGAGGATTAGGGATTTAGGGCTTGTTGGAACAGCCAGTGTGTTTACATGAAGCCAGAAATATGCCTCTTGCCTGGAGATATGGGTATTCTGTGAATCTAAGTTGGGTTTAGATTTAGCAGTAAATTTGAGTGAGGGAATACTGTTAACACAAGCAGAATACTCCATATGACTTGTTTTGGTGGAAATGCCAAGGGCATTGTTTGTGCTGACTTAAAACTGTGTGACTGCAAATTCTAAACCATAAAAGAAAGAATACAATAGTTATTTTGAGACCGATTTTTTTTTTAACAGACATTTACGCATATTCACCAATGGAGAAAATATGTCAAACGCGACACAGGATGCAAAAGAAAAGAAAAGTTTGAAATAAAGTATGAAATGCCAAAGCCTTTACTTGTGCTTCGGTTTGCTTTGGAGACCAAAATGAGGCTGAATTTAGTTTTTTAAAAACCTGGTGCTTGTGTGATGAGTTCACAGAGGGGGCATGATGGGAACACTCAGCTTCAATCAGATCACAATCCATAATAGATGGCCATGTAAATATCTTATGAAGGATGAGCTATGGAGAATATGACTTCGTACTCAGGAACACACACAAGCATGGACAGATATGCACACACAAAGAACCACAAGCGCAGACAGCAGAACCACACATAGCAGACATCCCTCACTGTCATGCAAGAAAAAAAAAAGTGTAAAAGAGTGTATTTATCTAATATTCATGCCCTATCTTAATGGATCTTTTGTCTGAATGCTGTCTTGTTTTTTGCTGTTGTCTGCTTAACAAAAACAGGACAACTTGTAAAAGACCCATGTTTGCTTTTGAATGCGATTTTCTTGAAAAAACATAAAACAGCAATTGTTTCATGGGTCTTACTTTATCAGTGTTGGTATTGAAAAGAAAATATTGTTGGAAAAAACGCAATAAATTCTTCATCTGTAAACTCAGCAAACTGTAACAGCAAACACTTTGTTAGATACTGTATTGTGAAGGGAAGAACACAAATGTACGAGTTCACAAATGATCTGCTTGAATCCTTAAGAAGTTTGCTTGCACTTGAACAGTTCCACTCTTTTACAGAGCTCTGACAGAGACATGGTTACTGTCATGGTCCTGCGGTTTTACTGGCAGAGCCATTGTTAGAGTTTAGGATATCCCGTGTTTGATATTCAAGTTGTAAATGAAGCATACTGGTCGAAATGTCAATACTGAAAAACACTAGCTTGGACCTAAACAAAAGGAACAAGGCCAGCTTTGATATTCAATAGAGTTATAGACATAAAGTTCCTTTGTGCGTGTGAATTGGGTGGAACTGAATATCTAGAGGCATTGTAAAGCCATTTTTAATCTGGTGATTTCTTCAAAAACTATTCTTTTCGGCAATCACACAGCTAACAGTCTAAATCAATTAATTTCCTCTAGTTTTCACCATTTGTCTATATGCATTTGGTGGAAAAACAAAAGCGACAAAAAGCATGTTAATTTAATAATGGAATCAGCTGTTCTAAACCAGACACAAATATGGAAAAATGGCAGTTACAAAGAAAATTCATTAAAATGTCGACCATACATGCATACTTTAAATATAGACACATGCACACCGTCACACACACTGTCCATCTTTTCACTTACAAGCCCATTACTTTGTAGCATGGAAGTTTGGCTCCTTTGAGAGTCTGTTTTGTGCTGTCTGGGTAGTGATGATATTATGAGTGCAGATGCAGTGCTAAGCCCTGCAACGCCCCACAGGGGAGCACTAAAAGCAAACCCTGACCCTGTTGATTATCAATAATTCAACGGAAATCAGGGTTAGAATAAGTGCAGCACCGAACGACACATCATGCAGCGTGCAGAGGAGACGACGGCCTCCACCATCATAAAGTTTGCATAAGGCCCAAGCCTCCCTGTTAGCAGTACACAATGCTGAACATTAGCTCCATTACGTTGAAAAAGTGAAGGCTGATGGGACGAGTATGGGGGGATAAAGTGGTGGTGAGTCATCAACCACTCTGGGTCTCCACTGAGACCCACGTGGCCTTTAAAAAATGGAGCTAGACTCCACCATAGTGGGTACAGGAGGCCATCAGTGGCTGGTGGCCCAGCCGTCTGACTGGCCTGCTGGGAACAGAGCCATGTCTGTATGGAGCCAAACATTAGACTCATAAAGAAAAAGGACTGCTTTGGGGAGAGATTAGTCTGAGAACGATGGAAAGGGAGGGGGGAGTCATACAAAAAAAAAGATTGTTTATAAATTAAACTACCTCCGAACTGTGATTGTAGGGAATACATGATGCTGGAGGATTATTCCACTGGTCAACTTACTTTTTTTTTCTTCATATTTCAGTAAACCCTGTAGTAAGTAGCAAACTGACACAGTTTATGACCCACTACTGTGTGGAACAACCTGTTGCTCTTACACATTGTGCATTGTCAGCATGAAGTTAATTTTTGTTAAGTTCCAAAAAGATAGTAAGTAGAACTTTGAGCTGGGATGTCAGACTCAGAAATACTGTACATTTTTGAATTCTAACAGATCATTATAGATCAAATATTTATTTGTATCCCATGTTCAAAAGGTAGTAGAATTTAACATAAAAATAACGACCCTATTACATACAGTATCAAGTAAGATTGCTCCTCCAAGTATTGGAATAATGTTTACAGAGCGTATGCCAAAATGTTTGAGCAAAAAAACAAAAAACAAACAATCAACAGGGCAAATCTGCAAGGGTTTGCTGTATATCATAAAAAAAGACCACATATAAAATATCAATAGATGATGTTGAGCCTTTGACTCTGTGTTTGTCAACTATGTAACATGAAGTCATTTTTCTCTTAACAAGGCAAACTATAGCAAGTGAGTAAAAAATAAATGCCTATTTTGTGTGAGCAAGTTAGTTTAAATCAAACTGGATTCAAGTTGACCTCTGCGGTGATTTACATTAAACAGGTGACTGAGATTTGCATTTTTATGGGGTTCCCATGGCCTTCTTTTGCCCTTTACTCTCTTTGAACAGGGAGGCAGGAGATAGGGATGTTAATTATGGGCCACGAGGACCACAATGGGAATGATCTCAATGGCTTTATTGTGTTATCCCAGATAGGTTTTAATTGAATTATGGACATACTGTAATGGTGGGAGCCTGTGTAAAGGGGAATGGTGAATGTGTTCCCATTTTTAAACAGTCAAATGAACCGAATCAATTATATTAACAATGTTAAAATTATTTTCAGAAAAATGCATTTCATGTACAGTAGAACATTGTTTGTGTGGCAAAACCGATATAGTGAGGTCACCATTCAAGGTCATGGGTGTTTCTTAGCATCATAATGCAAAGACTGATGATGGATACATGGAAAAAGACTCAAATAATGCAGCGTTAACAGCATGAAAAGGGTCATACTTATAGGTCAGTAAAAAAGTAGCCTTGCATCGCCAGACTTTCCTCCACAGTGCCGTGAAGGAGGGTCTGTCGAGTCCACACAGAATTCAGGGATAGAAGAAAAACGTGCTCTGGTTTATTGGCATTTCTTTAAACCAATCGCAATCGTCTTGAGTGGCATCAAGCGCCGGACGGAGCAACTGTGCCTCTGCAAAATAGCCTTGGGAATGAACTTGTTTTGGTGGAACATGTGTACGTTCAAAAGTTGTTTTAGTCGTGCAACAGAAAACTCAGATTGGACAGATAGTCTAGCTAGCTGTCTGGATTTACCCTGCAGAGATCTGAGGAGCAGTTAAAGCGCAACTCTCGCCAAAATGCAACCTAGGGTCTTTTTGTGAATGTACCCCAGCCAAACTTTTGTTTGAAAGCATAATTAGGACGGAAACACCACTTTTAAGATTAACCGTATTCTCGTTTTCGGTCAAATGGCCTTTTGAATGGGAGTGCTAGGGGCACTACTATGATTGCATCAAATTAGCTATTTTTACAACACTAAGAAGGCTTGACACAACATGAAACTTTGCCCCAAGTATCACCAGTGGCTCTACACATGAACTCCAGCATTGAGAACAGTGTTTGTCTACACAGAGTTTACTAAAAAGAAAAGTTTTGAACAACTCACTTTAGCAGTTGTTTTTTACGTTATCCGCCATCTTGTCAGTCAAAAAGTGTCGATCTCCGAATAGGAATGAACGGACTCCATAGGAGGAAATGTCATTCTAATATGAGGCTCCTTTTTCAACTACAAGGTCAATATTGTTTTTCATTAAACGACAAAACAAATTATTCGTGCAGGAGCTTTCCATCTTTACTCTCCTCCCTGTTAGGTTGCATTCGGAGATCGACTATTTTTGACTGGCTAGATGGACGGCGACCGGAAAAACCAACAGCTACAGTGAGTTGTTAAAACTTTTCTTTTTAGTAAACTCTGTGTACACAAACAATGTTCTCAATGCTGGAGTTCATGTGTGGAGCCCCTGGTGAAAGTTTCATGTTGTGTCGAGCCTTCTTAGGGTTTTAAAAATAGCGATTTTGATGCGATCATAGTAGTGCCCCTAGCTCTCCCATTCAAAAGGCCATTTGACTGAAAACAAGAATACGGTAGATCTTAAAAGTGGCGTTTCCGTCCTAATTATGCTTTTAAACAAAAGTTTGACTCTGATACATTCACAAAAAGACCCTAGGTTGCATTTTGGCGAGAGTTTAGCTTTAACCATAGTCCTCATAAATCAACCAGAGTTTAAAATTTTAACACAAAGAAAGCGGAAGGTGACAACATCCGGCCGAAATGAAAGACATCCAGCGGAATATCCGGCAATATAGACTATTAAAAAAGTGGACGAGGGGAAATATTTTAGGAACCAACCATAGACGTAATTTTCCTTCTGACAGCAGACCAAAAAAACGACACTATTTATTATTTCTGAAAAAGGCCTAAAATATAAATATACTCTTGTATTATGAAAGAGACCAACATACAGTCTTTTACATGTGTAAAACTTTTTTTCTATTGCCAATGCCAACTGGGTTCTTTGAAAAGTTAATCAAAAGTAGATGCAGAAATATTAATAAAAACATTTATAAAAACTTGTATCATTCGAGACGTTTTTGCAGCTTCAAGTCCCCTAAAGTGTTTGGTCATGTTCTATATCACTGACAAATGTGTTGCAATAACTTATTAATATTCATTAGTGCAACTTTGTAGCTGGCAAGGCATCAAACTGACAGCAGTGAGATGATCCACTTATCTGCCTCAATTTCGTCAATGTTTTTATCAGCTTTTTGGGAGGTAAAAATTGTCCTCAAAGGAAATCTGAGATAACAATGTAAATGAGTTAAAGGATAGTGTCTGAAGTAGCACTAGGCGATATGGAGAAAATCAAATATCACAATATTTTTGACCAAATACCTTAATATGGATATTGTGGCGATATTATAGGGTTGACAATTGGTGCTTTCAGAAAATATGCACACAAAGAGATTTTTGATAAATAATCATCAGTTATGTTTATATAATAACTTTGTGGGTAAAGGCAAATAATGGAACTGCTAGTCTGGTGTGTGTTCAGAAAATGTCATCACTCTACTGTAATGCAGCCTTTAAAACCAAGAAAATATTGATATAATATCGATATATTGCCCAGCCCTAGTCTGAAGGCATTTAGTTGTTATTTTTTAACTTCCATAAATGCTGTCAGATGATGATCATTCCGACATTCTCCTGCAAATCATGAAGAAAAAGACAAAAGGGAAGAGAGAAAGGGAATAGAGCAGGCATAGCTGTGTGTATGCGAAATCCAGTCACTTGAGGTTGCACTGATACAGCATACAGGGCCTGGGGAACATACACACATACCATCACACATACATTCTTAAACATAACAAAACAAGGCATAAACAAAAACAGTGATACATATTAAGACTACAAAACACAAATGCAGCCACACACAGACACAGGAGCTCATAAACATATGGAAAATGCAGAAACATAAACCAAGATTTTCATTTCTCACCACCACAGAGTCCCTGGGCCCCTGGCAGAGAGAGACAGGGGTCCCAGAGGACAGCGGTGGGAGGAAAGAAAGAGGATTACAGGAGTAAACAACACCATCACATGACATTTTAATGAAGTCCTCTTTCTCTTTCTTCCTTCTCCTCCTCCCCCTCCTCCTCCTCCTCCGTGTCTACAATCTCCTTCTCATTGCATACTTTACTATGTCCATTCGCCTGCCACTGCTTTCCCCATTCAAGTTGTGCCTTTCAATAATTGTTGCCACATGTAATACAGTAGAATATACTGATGCATGCATGCATATTATATATAAATCGTTTTTAGCATCAATTGACAACACTAACACTAAGAGAGGGAGATTGCTCATGGCGGTAGGAAATCAGTACTTGAAATTAAATCAAATTGACATGATAGTCAATTGGAATCAAAAGAATGATGGCTGTTGATTGATGGTGACAGTTTTATTCACTCTCTCACAGGCACCGCAACCGATTAAAAAATTCTGGCATTGCAAGAATAAAATCACAAATATCTGCCTACCTATCTACCTACCTTCTCTAATATATACTTTTGTATTTACCCTCCTGTAGGTTCTGTTACATACTTTTAGGTCTTTTCTCATGTTACTGCACAACAATAAGAACATAAAGCCTTGATCATATTTCTGTACAGAAGCACACATTTCAGGGAGGAGGACTAAATTATTCTGACATCCGCATATCAAATCGCAAATGCGAATTAGCCTGGAAACTCTCAGTTCCTTTTCAATTTCCAAGAATCCTTGTCAACCGCCGCAGAGCAAAGTGCCTCTGGACGCAATTGGATAGAGCAGAGCAAAGAAGCGTGACGTAACGCTGACGGACAAATGTAAACAGACTACAGAGATAGCTGTGATAATGTTTATGACAGCATCTGAACCCCGCTCTATATGATATAAACGGTTGTGATTGGCCCGACCATGGCCTGGTCGGCAGGAATTCTGTCTGAATGGGAAGGGGACCATACGTGTCTGCCAGAGAAATTAAAGCATGAGTTCACAGATTTGTCTGGTCCCCGGCTAGTTCTAAGAGATACAGCAAAACAAACAACTACAGTACCAATGAAAAAAAAATCACAAATGCACACAAATGAAATGTTTAAGAGGGAAATAACATGGTATGCGTCGAAGGTTGAGTCTGATTCACGAGGGAACAATTGCCAAGGAGGAGTGTTCATGCTGGATTCAGGTTGTCAAAATGTTTTCAGACAGAAAAACAAAATGAAGTACAAGATGGACGGGTTTGAACAGGTGATGCTCGTCGAGCAAACATCTTAATCTCTGCGGTGACAAAATGCATAACATCTCCAGATTTTAACAAGAGCTGAGTGGTGAAGTAGCAGTTATGGCCATTCAAATGTTAAAATCAACACCTGAACAATCTGGGAAATACTGGTGCACTGTTGATGGCATTTAGAATAACCTTGAATCACTTCCAATTCCTACCACACGCGGGTTATTAAAACTTTCAGAAAACGGCACATACTGTATAAAGACAGATATTTTGGGGATAAAGTGATGTTCGTATTCAGAGTGACTTACATTGGGTGAGTGAGTGGGGTTAATTTTTTTGCTCAAGGACATTGCTTTTTGGCTATGGCAGGGACAAAACATCTAACCTTTTAGTTCCCATCCCATGAATAATAAAGGCACATAGAGATGGAGACAGACATACAGTATCTGAGCCTACAAAGTACACTTTACAACAATTCACATATCTACGGAACCACAACCAAATATATAGTGCATCTGCTCACTCTCTCAAACTCTACTCAGTCTACTCAGCAAAACCACACACAAACAGTATAATGTACACAATTTAAATACAGAACTCATTTATGATATTGCGGAAAATTCATAAATTCATAGACACCATACTCTCAACATGCATAGCTACAAGTTTCTGCTCTCTGATACATTATATGAGGCTTTCCTGTGTACATACAAACAAACAAAATATTTCATTACCTAACTGCATCAACACACCTACACAATGTTCTTAATGGCTTTATATTAACCTGCAAAGCCACACACGCATGCAGGAAGATGTAATTGTAATATTCAATTACAGAATATGCAACACACACACACACACACACACACACACACACACACACACACACACACACACACACACACACACACACACAGCGTTCATAACTTCTCTCTCTTCAACAGTACCATTTCTTTTGCTGGCTGACATATTTTGCGATACAATGGCCCCAACATCCAGGGAGAATAATTAAGTGACTCCCAGCACTTTTGCTCCTCATAATGGCTAATCTAAAGATCATTAGTAACAGTATACGCTCGACTTGTGTTATTTATTATGCTGTTCTGTTTCCTATTAAAAACTCTGGCTGGTTTATGATTGATGCTGAGGTTCGCTATGCATTCATGTGTCCATGCAGGTTTGCCGTTAACAGCGACATGTGTGACTTCAGCCAGGATGTCGCTCAAGAATGAAATTGTTTTCATGTCGTGGTTAGCCATCATCATTGGCACATTATGAAACCTCAAGGGTGAGTTTCAGCCACTTGGAGGAAAACAAGATTTCTTCTCACAGTGGGCACATTTAACTTCAGTGCTGGTATAAGCGTGCTTTATTTATTGTTGCTACATTTATCTCAGCGATATGATACCTGTGATGGCTCTGTTTACTTCCACTTAATTGATGAGTTATTCTATTTTAAATCACAGTATTTCCAGATCATCACTGGACTAAAATATAATCTCTGGTAAACAGGTTGTCATTCATTTGTTTGGAATAAACTGATGGAGTGGTCAGCTATAACCAACCATTGCTGAACAAACACAACTGTGCCATTAGCAAAAACTCCAACGGAAATCGAACTATAAAGACATCACATCACCAGATCACTTTCTAGAAATCACTTGACAATGACTACAGTATCAACCAGTAGTCCCTCAAACAAACAAACTCAGGTGAATTGTCTTTTGGGCATAGCTCTTTGTTGGCAAGTTATATGCTAACCAACACAACTTTTCTCTCTGTAGAAAAAAAAAGAAATCACCTGTGGTATTTTAACAATCCCATTGGAGAGAATTGGGCAAGTCGAGAGAGAAACTGCAATAGCAACAGCTATTGTCAAAAAGGTAAATGGCCAACCAAATCACCCTGACATTTCATGCTGATACTTTACCCCTGATCCACAGCCTACTGTATGAAAGCCAATGGAGATGGATGGGTCTGCCTGTCCCTGAACAATATAGGATGCAGTCAACCATACAACTAGTGATAAAAGCCGATATTATCACCCTCCAGACTTTTCCCCTGGGTGAAGCTTCACATTGCTGACTTTTCTTTGGCATCCAAGACCACCTCAATTTGCTCGTTATACCTAAAAATCTTACCACTTTTCCTAGCTATTTTATCTTGATGCAAATTTGTATTTTTTAATTTGACTTTTATTTATACAGGTAATCTCGTTGACGCACAGGATCTCATTCTCAAGAGAGACCTGTTTAAATGTCAAAGGGTAGAGTAACTTTCATAATGCCATTTACAGTAGTCACTTTAATTATGCCCAGAAAGTATGCCACAAATATGTACCGCATCTATACACTCTGGCTACTCTCTTATTTTTTCATTTGGAGGTTTTTGTTTATGTGAAACTGGGTCACTGTGGGAATCTATTGTAAATGACAAATACAAGTCAACTACAGCTGCTGCCTTCACACAGGAGAAAGCTAGCAAGGCTGCCTTTCAAGTCTACAGGAGGTGAGTGTGTGGCACTTTGTAGTTTGACCATTGAAACTAATTTGAAGCTTGCTGTTCCGAGTTTGTACCTTCATGGTTGAATGCACTTATTAGAAGTCGCTTTGGATAAAAGCGTCAGCTAAATGACATGTAATGTAATAATCTAATGGATTCCTCTTTGCTTAGCCATATGACAGATACTGTTTACTAGACTCCACTGTCTGCCATGCTGTAAGCTGTTGGTGGTTTGTTTTCTTGCCCCACAAGCTGTCAGTTGAGGTCAACACTAATGGTATGTGTCCTTTTGTGGAGAAAAACTACTGTACAATGACAAATTCAAGTACAAAACAACTGGTCTCAACTACTGCCAGAAAGAGTGAAGAGACTCTCTCCACCGTACATATGGAATAAGTAACGGTGTAACTGTTAGTTCTATAGGAGAGAAGCTAGTCATTTGAGTTTGTGGCAAAACCTTTCAGTGCTCGTTTTTCATTTTGTGACTTTTGATTGAATAAAAGGACTATGTCTTATTTCTTCATTGAAGTTTTCTGTAAAATAATGTTAAAATCACATCTTGTCTCGATCTCGTGAACCCAATCTCGTGTCTTGTTTCATGAGCTGGGTGTCTCGTCACACCCCTAATAGAGTGCAATAGAGGTAATGTCTTTTGTGCACAAACTTCAAAAGCCAAGGCCCGTTTGGGCCCCTTGGGTGAAAGCACATCTTTCTTTTTCTACTGATGTAGCCAATTAAAACGCACAGCACAGTAAAGAGTGTATGTTTGCTATATAGTCTGTCTGGGCCCTGCAGCTTTAAGCCTCACAACCCCTAACTAATAATTCCTAATTGTGGGTCATATTGAAGATTGCTCTACAATTGCAGTCATTTCTCTGAATAAGTGTGTCTTGGGTTCTAAACTGTGTGAAATATGAAAGCTCAACCAATTGTTTAGGTATCAGGCAGTTGAGTCTAACATGAAAACACTGGAAATGAATACCATGTGCTGTGTAATGGAGCTTTATAGTAACTCACTTTTCACGATGCATTTCCCTTTCATCTGCCACAACATTAAAACAAATGAATGCATTAAAATCATATTTTCTAATGTCTCACTCTTTTTGCTCAGCTAACATACCAATGTGAAATGTCGTTAAATAATCGATTCTCAGTGAGGCTAGGCATACTTTGAAAATAAAATGAGTGTTTCAAGGGTTTGTTTTAGCCAAGCCTTCTCTTCTCATTCTGCTCCATGGCTAGCTGCACACCTGATAATGAAACCCAGCAAAAAGTAATGCTGTGTAAGCAGATAGAGAAGGGCTGGAAATACAAATAGGATCAGGAGTGAAATTGATTATAAATGGGAAATGAACCACTCTCAGGCACTAGCGAAGCCAAACATTACCAACGTTATTAAGCTAAATTATTGAGAGACTTAGAGACAGTGGCTGTGTAAAAAAGATATCGGCAGTGTAGGATGCAGGAAAATAAAGTCTGTGTACAGTGAAAATGATGGTCGAATGAAGGCTTACTGCAACCCTTAAAATGTTAAGTATCCCTCAGTACTTTTAAAATGTAGATATAGATTCATGAATGTTATTCAAAATTTTTCAAAAACAACAAATGTACAATGGTAATTAGTAGCATGCTTTTAAATGGTGGCTCGGTCATTTTAGAATGAAATGGTTCATAGTTTCACCACTAATAAATCACAGGGAGGTCACACAAATTCCCTCAATTTCTTTCATTTTTCATTTTGACCTGAGCACTTGAGGCTGCTCCAACATATAGTTCTCTTTGAAAAACCGTCACTCTTTGGCTTCTGGTTCAATTGGCTGCACTGAAACGAGTTAAGACATTTTAAACCATTTGGTGCTTCTAGGTGTTTCAGGTGATCAAAGGTGAGCTAACAGTGGTGCAGCACCACAGGAACCAAAGCCATTGTCATTATTAGACCCTCGGTCATCAGGGTTTGACCATCAACACAGGTGATTTATCATCTCAATCAAGTCTCATGATTGCCGCTGATTAGAGGTGAAGCCAGCCAATCAGTTGCTCTCAGAAATCAAGAAAGCCAGATGGCTTTTGCCTCCCTTGACCTTAAAAATATCAACCCTCTTAACTCCCAGAGAAGATACCATACTGGCAGTGAAAACACATTTCTTCAATATTTTCCACAGAGAGAATGTTTCAGAGAAAAGTGATAACAGCAGTCTGCCACATATTTGTCCTTCAAGCCAGAACTGAGTTTGTATGAGACAGAGAGAGACAGTGACAAAGAGAGAGAGAGAGAGAAAGGGAGAGAGAGCAATACAGTGACAGAGAGACAGACAGACAGAGAGAGAGAGAGAGAGAGAGAGAGAGAGAGAGAGAGAGAGAGAGAGAGAGAGAGAGAAAGAGAGAAAGAGAGAGAGACGACGAAAGCAATTAATGAAAACAAAGCCACAATTCCCAGAATCCTTTGAATCGTCCGGTCTCCTGATATGTCCCTGCCTTGCTATGCTGTGCTTGTCTCCCGAGCTGCCATCATGGCTATAAATATCACTTATCACACTAACTGACTTCTCTCTTGAGAGCGAGGAAGAGAGAGAGAATAAAGGGGACAAAAATACCGGTGCAGGTATGATTGCTTGCCAAGACAAATGGCATCCATCAACTTAAGCTGAGCACCATATTCATCCGCGATTGGAATCCAGCCATGCATATACAGGGAGGGAGGGGAGATGATAGTTGGTCAGACTTAGTCATGCGTGCTCTGCAAGCCTCCAACGACCTTGCTGGTTCTATAAAACAGCATATTTTCATATTCATATTTCATATTTTCCACTATTATTAAGTGTTGATTTTAATGTCACAATCCCTTCGAGGTGACCGGCGTTGAGCGGAAAGTTGTCTTCCCACTCAAGAGGATCATGTGGCTCTTAGGCAGATTTTCTTTTACTTTAAAAGTTCAAAAACAGTTTAAATAGCTCTGACATGTGGAATTATGGAAACACTGACAGGGTGTTGATTTCAACACCCTCAAAAGTTAAATTAACATTGTTGATTTTGCTGTGTAGCACAGCCCTTGCTGTTATAATCAATGCGAGTGGTGACAAAGCCAGAGGCATGGTGTGTATGTGCTAAGGCATATACTGCATGCGTTACTGTGTGTAAATGAAGCTATGCCCTTTAACACAATGTGGCAATTTGGGATCCATACGCGTACACAACTCTATAATGTGCCCGATTATGACTCCGGTGTTTGGGGTTTCTGTGAACATACAAGCTGCAATACTGTGCATTACAGAGCTATTCAATGTTTTCTGGGAGTCTATACATTTACTTCAGTTTTGGCCATTAGAGGAGATATGCGACTGGAATCAAACATAAATGTCAAATGTTTAATTAAAATATTTAATTGGGACTTTTTGCATGGTCATTCCTGGGCTAATGAGTTGAAATCGTATCCCTTTATTGTCCAGAACTGGTTACTTTGTGATAATAGGAGAGAAGGAGCAAAATGTTTCTTATTGGAGACAAATGGTGCATTGATATATTGTGTAAACCTAAACTACAAACGTATTGTCTTCAATGGAATAGTTATCAATGTATAACTATATGTGATGTATAATTTAAACAAAAGACAGAGATCCTTATGTGCACATAATGAATACATGCACACTTACGCTCAGGAACATTACCATTAGCCCTAGATACCGGCAGGTTAAAGGCCACTCTAGAGAAGGAGTGATTGATTATTTAGCTGAAATTAAGAATGGAGGTTCATTTTTTTTTTTTTTTTTGTCGTGTTTATGAGGACAGAAGGGATGTACGTTTTACTAAAACAACCTTTATTTATGCTGATTTCTTATGGCTGGATGAATTTGAGTTGTGCTTCAAGAAAGCAACCTTTTCTGTAGCAGATTTTACTTGCCAAGCTTGGGAGAGAAGACAGTATACTTGAACTAGCTTTCAAATAATCTTTCACTTTGTGAAATGTAATAAAATGTTTTAACACTTTAACTGAAATGTTGGTGTCTTATAAACCCATGAGGGTTGGGCACTTTGTGCGCATGACACAAAAAAAGTAAATCGTTAGATCAACACACCCATGGAGGCAGCATGAGTGTGTCAACACAAACATTCAGCAAAGTTTGTGAATCGTTTTCTGTGCTGTGTGTGACTCCATTAACTTTAGCTACAGAGCAGTGCCTGGTCTCCGGCTTCTCCGGCTCATCTCAGTGTGAACAAAGTCTGTCTGCAGAGTCACCTACCCTGGTCCACCTAGAATGGCTCAGCAGGGCACAGCAGGACCTGGCAACTCTGCTGAGCCCTAAAGGTAAGCGTGCCTCTGCACGAGTTCAGCGATACACCGAGCTGTGAATCTGGCTTTAGCCTCTGCATCGCAGGTAGCCATCAGTGGAGGATTGAGCTACACCTGTGGTTCTACTGTCCATCCACCTTTGAACCTCAAAAAATAGAGAATTAGCTGTTCAGTCAGCAGTTCGGTCATTTGGAGGCCTAAATTAATCTCTGCTCACTTCATGTCATAAAGAGACATGCAAGTAGTAGAAAGTAGAAAAGTAATTAGAAGCCCAATCCAATCGCACCGCCAGAAACTATCAATGCAACAGTAATGTTATTCTATTCTTATTGCTTTGTTTTGAGGGCTGGTTCTCAAACTTAGAATTTTTCATTAAACCCAGTATCATTGTTTTTATGGTTTTTGTATTACACTTCATAGAAGAATTCGCCCTAAGAATAATAGAAAAATGGGAGCCAGTACTTTGGAAGTAGTGCGCTGTGATTTAGCTAGACTGAAGTTACCTTTAGGCACTGAATGAGCCATACCTCATTCATTCTCCTGGCCTGGCAGAGTCACTATAAACTTCAGAGTCTTTAAAGTGCCTTTGGGGGTTAACCTCAAAGTTAGGTTAGAGTATGTCGTGGACCAAATCCAATAGAGATCAATATAGCTTAGCGATAGAGCTGAAGTAATGAGCTGTTCTTTTCTCATCTGTGGCCAGGCCAACACAATCATCACTGAAGGAAGGGTTTTTCAAGTGCTAACACTTAAAGGTCCAGTGTGTAACATTTTTAGTTGTTCATTATCAAAATCTGTGTTGCCCATTCACAAACTTGTCCTTTTTCATGAATATTTACCTCCACCATCAATTCCAAGTATTCCTTTTAGCTTGAAATTTTACATTTGCATGAACTGGGGTAGACACTCCATATTCATGCGCCATTTTGAAATACGTTAGCCGGTAAGGGACATACAGGACATACAGGACATACTGCTCCGCCTTTCGCATTTTTGCTGTCACATGATAAACTCACAGGTGCTGCTAATGGGTATCGTAGCTTCCCGTTCCCGGCAAGTTTGAAGACAACACGTATTCAAAATCCAAATTTCAGGAACAGGAGTCTTCTTTGCCCAGAAAAAGAAAAAGGATATTGAAAAGAGCAAGAGACTGTCTTTTTGAAGTATGAAGGCTACCATAGCAGTAATACGTACTTTGAAGTGCGTGGTGCGAGAGAGTTGATTGCGATATATGATCTCAACGCTAGATGGGAGAAACTCCTACACATTGGACCTTTAAGTGATGTGACGCGTTTTTTAGGCTACAACATTTTTTGTCACATACAGCAAACATCTCCTCACTATCCACTAGCTGCCTGTCCCCTGAACACACTGTAAAAAAAACACGGTCTCTGTAGACAGCCCAGGCTCCACAAACGGTAACAAAAACAAACCGCACCAACCTGCACCACGAAACATAACAGTGTTCCAGCCAATAACAGACAAGAAGGAGCTGGTTGAGTCATGAACGAGCATTGTGGAAGTAGCCTACGTGCTAACGCTGCTGCAGTGATGGCTCAACCAGCTCCTCCTTGTCGGTTTGTTGTATGTGAAGAAAAATGTTGTAGCCTAAAAAAACGCGACACATCACTTAGAGCACCTTTAAGTAATGCATAATCAATAAACATATATTCCAACCTAGCTTTTTGTTTAGTGCACAATACTTGCCAGCATTTCAATTTCAAGCATTTGTGCTCCTTGAAAAATTGTTACCAAGGACCACCCGTGTTTCCCCAGTCCACATACTTTGGTGTTTTTTGGGCTATTTTTCTTTTCAGCATAGATTGACATTTTAGACAATAGATAGGCAGTGCCCCCATGCACAAAACCAAATCTTTACAGAAATATTTTATTTTGGAAGAACCTAATTGGTCTGACAAAGAGCCCTGACCTCAAACTCATCCAACACCTTTGGGATGAATTGGAACACAGACTGTGAGCCAGGCCTCATCTCCCAACATCAGTACCAACTAATGCTCTTGTGACTGTATTAGAGAAAATTCCCACATCCAGGTTTCAATATATCCCAGGTTCAGTGCTCTTCTTTTATTGATCCCCAGGCAGCAATAAAAAGCTTTTTAAAAGTATTTTCATTTTTGCAAACAAGGAGCTTCTAATTGCCTTTTTTTGTTTGTCCAGAGCCAGTTTCAAAGCCCTTTTCCACACTCCATTTGATTTGTATAACATGTTGGCATACATAGTTTACACTTCACCAAACAAAACAGATTTTTCTGAGTGCTACACTGCATTGAGTTTTTAAATATGACAAGTCATGCTCAGTGTGGAAATAGATATGCTGTTCAGCTTTATATAACAGCAGAGTTTCTTATTAATTATTTAACTTAGATATTCACGAAAGAATGTCACATCTTATTAATGTATTTTGATCACAAAGAGAAAGCAGAAATATTGTGGTCAAAAGAAAGTGCTTTTTCATTGGTATTCCATAGAAAATAATGAAAAGACAGGGACAGCAGACATATTTTAGACAGACACTATTCCATACTAACGATCACAGGGTACTGCTTGCATAGTGATGCTAAATCTATGAAAAACTGATACTGCCAAAAAAAGTCCTCTGAATATTAAATATAAAGTCAGCATAGATATGAATGCAGACATATCCTATAATCCTTGATAAGAATGACTTCACTAGAATAAAACAAGGTTGTCTTTTTTAAATGCAAATAATGAAAGATGAAAAATTTTATTCCATTATCTTCCACAGCTTAGGGCACCACTATCTTCCTTCTCTAGGCAAATACTTTAAGTATATATAACTTTATTGAAAGCAAATGTGTGTAAGACATTTGCAATCTATCGGTAAAACGTGCAGTGGGGCACAAGTCCATAATTCAGTTTCCCATCTGAATAACACTGAGATATGCTATTAATGATACATGAATGTAATTACATCTCTCAGAGCATTTTGCCTAATATGCCAACCAAATGAATTGGGTAGGAGAATGATGAGAACACAGCAGGCGGTAATTAGCCTCATTCATGAGGAAAAGATCTTCTATTTTGCAGAGAGGCAAAGTTATTACGTCAAGTTGATACAAATTGAGATCAGTGCAAATAAATTGCTTCAAATGCATTTTGGCCTCCCGATTTAATAGAGGTCAGAATTGAATGTGTCTTCCCACTGCAGGAAAAAGGGGGAAATCATCATCACAGTCTGACTGAGTGGTGAGTAGCTGGCGTAAACTAGTGCTTCTTTTAAACTGGAGGGTTTTTATGAGTAGACCTACTGTATGGGATGACAGCATGGGATGATCATTCAATGTCCAAAATCTGCAATGTACACTGATGTTACAGTAACTTGTTGCAGGAGGGATTACTGGTACAAAGGCTGGACATTAGCCAAAAAGTCACACTCTGCACTGACAGGGATTGCTCAACTGCTCTGATGAAATAAAGATATATACAGGGCGAGGTAAGGACAGTTTTAACTTGATATTAAAGCATTCTTCCTCTTTCGTCAGTAATGAAGAATTAAATCACAATGACCAGTAAAGTGGAAACTCATTATCCAAATTTTTTATTTCAGAGGGTAGTTTTTTACAAACGTTATGTCCCCAGCAGTAAAGAAGTGAACTAGTACCAAAGACGGTATAAAATATGGACGTAGTCACCCATAGGTTTCTGAAGAGCAATAATGAAGCTCAATGTGGGCGGCTCCGGCTGTCCCAATCTTGGCAGAGCCTGAAGCCGCCTGCTCACAGATAATCCAAAAATGGGCAATGAGGTGGAGCGCGGACACATATTTGTTTCAATTGTATTTCTGCAATCTGCACTTTAGTTTGTGTGATTTGTTTCTGACTTTCATATGAATGTTTACACCAGGCTTGGTCAGTGCTCAGTATACTACCGTGATTGAACTAGTTAAATAAAAGATGCATCAGCTAATTTCATTATCACATACAGGCATGGCCTCCAGGAAAGAACAGTTTGTTTAATCCATCTAATCTTGTGCTGTTCATACTATACAGTGATTTATTGCTTGTCTTTGTTGAATAATACAGAAGACAAAAGAGCTTAAAAAATATTTGCTTATTAAATAGCAATCAGATTATTTTCTAAAATCGTTCAGCCCTACTACGTACCAAGTTATCTTCTCTGCCTGATCAGAGTTGGCGGGAAGATTTGTAAAATGGTGCAGTGTTTGTTGGTAGCTTACTCATTTGTTAATGCTGGAGTTTGATGCTCCACCTAATGTCTACAAATTAGTGGGTCTACCCAACCAAGGCTTAAGGGACAAAAGGCAGTATATAGAGTGATGTCAACCGTCGTCACACAGTTCTGCCTTTTATGTTCAATGTTATCAACAACGGAATCGTTAATTACAATACAATTGGAATCTTCAAATTGATTAAGAATTGTGGAGAATAACAAATCATACAATGATCTATTGTTCCCCCAACCATTGTGGCATTCATGCTTCCATAGTCACTGTGGATATTTGTGTATTTTGTTAATAAATATATAAAAAGAGACTATGTACCATAATCTTTCAAGCGTGAGTTGGCATTCTTGATACAGCTCGGCATATCTCAAAGGAGGACTTACAGAGATTCATATATTTTTCATCAGTTCAACCCCCTTTCTCCATACATGTGCACTAACGCACACAAAAGCACACGCTAACACTCACAAGATAGCAACATTTCCATGCATGAGTAATTATACAATCCTCCAAAGACATAGATTAAAAGACTGCAACTCTAAACCTATCAGACAGGATAGTGTTGGGTGGTATGACCTAAAATTTGTATCACAGTATTGTTTTTAGATTCAGGTGGTTTCACAGTATATTAGTTGTTTTGTTTTTGCATGGCTGGGCCTTTCATAGGTTTATAGTGGCTTATTCTACTGTGAGGGGCACATAGAATATAAAAACGTGCCTACAGCAGTGTAGTTTTGTAAATGTACAATTATTTTTAACAAATTGTTTGTGTGTCACAAATTGTTGTGTGCCATGGGGTTTTACCCTGTTAAAAGAGTAAGTTGTGGGTTACCAATTGCTGTAATAAAAGTTATAACCGTTAGTAAGAAGGGTGCAATTAATAGGGTCCTCCACAACCATAGCTCTCTTCGTGGCGAACAGTAATATATATTTTGCTGCCCATTGAAGGGTTCTCTCAATTGTTTCAGCTATGCATCATTAAGGCGGTATATATAAAAAATACATATACTGTATATATCTTACAGGAAATAAAAAACAATTACTAGCTCATCCAGTATAAGACCCAGCACTTATAAATATTTAATATTCCCCTAAAAATCACTTTATTGGAATCAGACTAAACTACCTGTATTTATATTAGCCTCTGTCACCAGATTTCTAAAGCCCATGCATCTTTCTCACTTGTTGATCTGACAATGGGTTTCTTGGACTTTCCACATTGAATATCCTTAGATCCCTCTTTTAAATACTGCGCACTAGTAATTCATATTTGTTCAGAATGATGTCAAAGGTTGGATTGGTAACATCCCATTAAAATATTTGGACAAAATAATTTGCTTGATTGTCTACAGTTGCTGGTGCTACTATGAATGCATATGTTATCATCAAAGCCATCTGAAAATGATGGCAAACTGATTAAGGTCAGTGCTCTGGAACACCCACTGTGAATAATAAAGGCTTGCGTGCTATTTTAAAAAAAAAATTTTTAACTGTACGGCAATATGGGTTGTCTTGTGTGGGTACGGATCTTGAGTAGATGACTTTCATTCCTACTGCTGGTCATTACACATTACACACATGTAAAATAGATGCAAATTAGAATGTCTGCCTCTACCAAAGTACTGCTTTACATCAAATTATTGAATTAACATACAGGAGATGAATTGCACAAAGACCAAGGAAGAAGGGCATCATTTTGAAATGAATATACTTAACTTCAATGTGCTAATAATTGTTTTAAATGTTCTCCAAAGAGCAGGTGGAATGGGTTTGCCTCAGTCAATTCAAATCAGCCTAATTCCTAATTAGAAAACCATAAATACAGATGTAAAAGTCAATTAAATACAGGTCAGTCCATATGTGAATGTAGAATATGTTTTGACCTGGTAAAATTCCAGATGAATAAATAAAATTTAAGATCATCATCTATCAGCCAGACCTTGCATAGCTTGAATACTAAATTCTGAGGCTGATGAATTGACATGGGTCTATGCAAATATGCAAAAAACAATGTCAACCCAGTGTTGAAAGGAGAAAGTTCAAATGCTAAAAGTCATTTTAGTGTTTAGTCTTTTAGCTTTAAAAACCTGAAAAATGTTTAAATGATGATTTTCTTTCAATATGCTTATGACACTTGACTTGGACCTGCCCCAAAATATTTTATAAAAAAAAAGGTAGATTAGGAAGGAAATTAAAATACTGCAATATAATAGAGTTTACAGTGCATCTTTAATATATATAATTTCTAGAGTTATTCTGTCTTTAAAAACTTGAATATGATTCCTCTCCAAACGCAATAGAATTTTAATCAGATCCTGATGCTTTCAGAGCTGGCTTGCAGGTGTGAGTCTGACGTAAATTTTTCTGTACTTGGTGTAATCAGAAAGCAAGGTTGGGTTGATTACTCTGATCCCTGCCCTCTTTTAACCATCTCAGAAATGTGTTATTTCTCGCCTCCCACTCAGAATGACAGCTGAATTATCACTTAGCTCACTGAGTGAAAATAACCATGCTAGCCACAGCCAGCTCCATCTGATTTCACACTATACTTCCTGCTTTTGCTAGTAAGGCTAGTAGCAATTTTATCATGAATCTGTCTCTCTCTGTGTCTGCCTCTCTTTCTTCTCACTGATGTCCTTAACCAATGACACCCTAATTCATTCACTGCCCTATTTCCGTTGCTGATGCATTTGGGGTGAAGAGCGTCTCCTCCAGGGCCCGGCCGTCGCTCACACACCTGGGAGTCTGCCCCACTATTACGCATGCTATTTGCACAAATTGCTCCATTTGTGTTTGAATATGACTGGAGACCGTATCTATCCCCTAAGAGAGCAGTTGAGCTATGAGGGATATTTTATTCTTCAGTGTGATTGCCCCTGCTTCATCTCCTCTTTGCCATTATCTTTAAGGGAAGTTTGAGGAATTCTGTGTGTGAAATTGTATGGAAAACCAAAAATCCATTTGATGATGCTGGTTTTTTATTGTTCAAATGGATCTCAATTTGTTGTGTGTAAGTGATAGGAAAAAAGAAATCCCTAAATACTACGAAAGAGCCCACAGAGCACTCAATTTAATGGCATGACTGAAATGCTAAAGCTGCTGCATTTCTTGTTTCAAATCAAGACTGGTGTATCAGTGATAGTGGCTCTAAAATTAGGTTACTTATGGGCAACTGAGCTGTGTAACTGTTGCATATATATTTTGAGGGAATGATGACATATTTTCATAGTGCTATCAATTTGTATCAGCTTTTGTTCCAGAATATTATTTACTAAAAAGAAAAATAGGAAAAAGAATCATAGAAATTGTTAAAATCTAGGACTATATTATATAGGATATGATCTTATATTGTATATTAATAATGTACATACAAATTGATAAGATATAACAATGCTACAGATGCATTTGAAACAAAAAAATGCAGTGTGATTCAAGGCTTAAAGCACATAATGTAATATTATTTCAACTTGTATTTTATTGTATTATTTCTTGATATTGAGTTACTTTTAATTGAGCACATAAAAAATTAGGTAGCAGTGACCAACAACTAAGCACTGATGTTCTAACCCCGGATTTCCACTGGATGCGTAACGGCTCCGGAACGGCGGCGGAGTCATTAGGTTTCCATTAAAGTCAAAGTGTGTATTTCTACTGGCTGCATAACGGCTGCATTCTATTTTTTTTAGCGCTCCGCAGCAATTCAGCACACGGCAGATAGTGCGGGACAGGAAGTCGAGCACAGAAGCAAAATAAAACATCCGGTTAATTTTCTAAATAAAATGCACCATGCTCACGGCAGATCATATTTCCCTGCACTACACCTTGAAAACCCAGCACAGAGTTGTTTCCCCTATACTCCTCTGGATGGAAACTAACTGTTGTTGGTTTTGTGGTTCTATTCTACGTGAATTCTCGAGAACTTGTGGGTCCCCATGACTACAGCTGTCAGTCGTTCTTGCGATAACACGCAACGTGGCGACCCAACGTGGTGTGTATGTTTACATCTGCTGTATACAGCGTAGACATACACGTGGATAGCTCAAAATGCGTACAGATAACACGCCATTTGGCTTTAGGAAAGTGGTGTGTATTTTTTTACGCTAAGTCATGATGCCATGTTAAAGCAGGACGGTCTGAAATTTTTGCGAAAATTGCGAGTCGCACCAAATTCACGGTGATTGGTTGAATTTGCGTGGATTCGCAAAATCCTGGAGGGACTGAATAATGTATTTTCAGCAAAACAGCAGAACTTAATCCAGACCTTTTAGAAGAATGTCGACCTCTCCGGCCTTGTGGGGGTTTTAATTATGAGTAAAAGCCTGATAATATGAGGTGATTTAACAATCTGACATTAATGTTGGGATTCTGACAATATACCACAAATGGCTTATGACCTTAGACCCATTTTCTAGTTCATCAGACCCCATGACCTTATCACATTACATATGCATGATTCTAGTCACCTTTTTGGACACCAGTGTAATCCTCGGCTCACCATAAGAAAAAAAAAAAAGAGTTGTGGGGAAAAAACCTGCTTGTTATATTTGCTATTATTGTAGCTGCTGTACTGCTCTCCCTGGTAGCTGGCTGCCTGAGCCATTTTACATTTAAAATAGTTAAATGATAAATTATTCAGTGATTTAATTCCAAAGAAAGTGACAAATATTTCTAAGAACAAGCAACCCACCTGCCTAGCAGCCACGTGTACCATTTCCTTACGGACTTGTTTTTAAATTATATCCACGATAGGATTCTCATTAATCTTCATGCATTTCAAAAGGCTTCAGGGATCAAAACAAATTGTATAAATAGATTTCTGTATATATGCCATGGCAATGATCAGACAATCCTGAAGTCTATGAGTTTATTTCTGAAGACTCTTCTCTGTGGGATATGGGTATAGAGTACAGTAGTTAGTTGAGATCACAATGTCTGTCACAGCAGCTACGGTACTATTATGTGCGGTCTTGTCACTGACAAAAAAGGAATGGATGTGGACAAAGAGCTTTAGAGAAATCTTAAATTGCATATTCAATTCTAAAAGCACATCCTCAAAGGCAGAATCCTGGCAGAGCATGTTTGCTCAAGCTGCCAAAACCCGGACAATTGTAATTGCTTGTCATATTTAGGAAAATGATGTAAGAAATAAAAATGTCACATTAAAATATTTTTTAAATTCAAAGCCCATTTCATTAATTTCATCTCACTCTGTCCTGGCAAGGTGCAATGGTGTGATTGCTGTCTCGATTCCTTACTGACTCACTGTCTCATTTATTTCATCTTAGCCCCAAGCTCTTTGCCCTACGCTTGAGTATCTCAAATTCAATTTTTGTCATTTGAAGATCTTTCTTCCAAACTGACAAATCATCCATTTCAAAACAGTGATACCAACTCTTACAAACTATTAAAAAAGCCGATATGAAAATACAACTCACTGATGGGACTCACAGATGGGGCGTAAAGGGCACTATACTACACCATTAAGTCTTTCTGGGAGATCTGCCATACTTGTTGCACAGCAATCTTTCTCAGCTGCGCGTTGCCTTTCTTCTTGTTCTTACCCTCTCTCTGTACAACCTGTGCCGATACCCAAGGCTAAGTGCCACACTTTTGCATAGATAAATACTCTGGCAAGCAGGGTTCAAAATTAACTTGTAGTCCACCAGCCAAATGGCTAGTGAATGTTCAAATTTTACCAGCCAATCAAAAGATTACAGGGTTTTTGCTGAATAGAGAAAGTTTTGGCCTCCCAAAGAGGTTTTAGCCACCGCCAAATAGGCCTGTAACAATTCCAATTTTTGCTGGACAATTGATTGTCTCAGACATAATTGAACAATATAATTGTCTTTTTTAGTGAAATAATACATTTTTTATTGGTAAAATAATGTTTAGAAAGGTGCCCTGCCACACAAAAACTTTTTTTTTTAAATACGTTAGCTCCATATGTGTTTGTGTTAGGTCGTGAATGTGAAAATTAACTGTTACCTCCTCTGTCAGCTCTAGCCACTGAAAAGAAATAAGCGGAGAAATCAGGCCAATTACAAAAGCTGGTCAGTCTGACATCATGTTGCCTGAGCTCATTACTATTCATGAGCTCGCCTACTTGCGCTGGATAAAGGATGCTGATAGCCAGGCTCTCATTGGCTAGCTGTTAGCCAATCAGAGTCAAGCAGTTTAGCTTGTTGAATATTAACGAGAACTGGCACAAATCGAACTGAGTCTTCCTGCAGGCTTTCTATACCACGCTAGAATGGCTTGAAACAAGGTAACCAAGGCATGTTTTCCACAAAAAAATTTTTACAGAGTCCATGGTAGAACTTCAGACATTACCACAAAGTAATGAAATACGTGTGGTAGGGCCCCTTTAAATGAATCCCAGGATACATCTTTTGTTATACATTACTGTTATGTGACCCAGATACGCAGGTTCACAGCCTACAAAGTAAACCACGCCACTTTATTATCATAAAACATTGTAAGTCTTTGCTTAAATGAACAAAAAACAAAAACTAGAGCGTGTTTAATTTCTCTGGCTTTAGACGGCTACAGCCCAGGATGTTTGGAGTTGCTATTGCAACAAGTGACAGCTGCCGCTAGCATAGCTTTTGCTAAACAGTCTGATCAATAATCACTTATATACAGTATGTTCCCGGATTTCAAAACAGACCATACTGGCGGCTCATTTGGAAGACAATCTCTTATTTTACGAAAACAATTCACCAAAATGTGTTTCTGAAAACATGTTATGCAAGAAACAGGCTATGCAGTTGCTGAATCTGTCTTCATTTCAGATTGACAACGGTCAGTTTAAAAGATTTTTTATGAGTTTTATTTTTCTTTTTTATTGAGAGGTGGAAACCCCGCTTCTCCAAAGTCCCTGCAACGCTACCAGAATGCATTGCGCGGCTGCTCCCATAGAAATTAATGGGACTCCCCAGGCGGGTGGGTGGGAGAAGACAAAGACAGCAGAGGCAGAGAGAAAAGAGAAGGGTTCTTGGGGAAAGAACCTAAGTTACCAAGACTTTGTGAAAACGTGGTTTTGCTCCCAGTAAGTTTTTGAGTTACTGTTTTTTGTTGGACTATTTGCTGAAAAAAAACTGCCTCTGTTTACTTGCAGCCACGTTTTGGCTGGTCTCTGCCCTACACCCCGCCTGCTGAAAAGAAAAAACTCTGACGACATCACAGTGTGTAGTGGTTTAGAAGATATTAATGGCGAGCACTCGATCACGTGTTAATAGTAACAGGGTTTCCTTTAGGATTTTTTTAGCTGTGGGGGCAGGTCTGTCCAAATAACAACCCCTCCACCCCCGGCCGCCGCCAAATGTTTTACGTATGAAACAGAACTGACACTTCGCTGCAACACAAACAAATACATTTATTCACCTATATTCACACACAATGAGGCATATTTTCAGTTATGATTGAACTGTATTTTTTGAGAAACTATAGGGCACTTAACATCTACAACATGTCTACACTTAGAACGGACCCACCGCGATGAGGTTTTTGGCGGAGCTGTTCGTTTGATAGTTGACTCGAAAGAAAGCAAACGTTTTGACGATAAACTACATCAACACAACAGTATGTGGAGTTAAACTGGACGGGCCCAATAACCTCTGAATAGTTCTACTTGTTAAACTGCAATGTGAGCAGCAGGATAATTTAAAAGGCAAGCCCTATTTCTGATACAGTGGTGGCAGAATTTTTGCCATGGTGGGCCGCCACTACAAAATCAACATAGAGGAAACGCTGAGTAAATATTGACCTATAAAGATGGGTCTCATCCAGATTGGAGACCATCATTGCTCTTGGGTACAATAAAGTCACCACTACAGACACTAAGCCGTTTTCCAGATGGTCAAAGAGTGTGGTTACAGAGAGAGACTGCACAGATGACAACTCAATGGATAGAGGTAGCAAGTGTGGACGAGACTGCACAGACCGGGGCAGAACCAGGAGCACAGTAAGAAGCTGGAGAAAGTCCACACAGAAGCAAAAATGCATAGGACTGACTTCAGTGACCCAGCTCAAATGGTCTACAAACAAATAGGATTTATGTGAGGTTATGAAAGCTGAAAAAAATTGGGCACTACAAATAAAAGCTGAGGCTAGAAAGAGGGTTGAATGTGATTTTGAACAGAATGCTAAGATAACACTTGGCATGCAATGCGAGTCTGGACTGCCATGCTTTTTATATCCTGTGTATACATGCAGCAGGTATTCAGATTTATCTGCTGCCCACAACCTCATTTTGGAGGAATTATTGGCTAATTGTATCTGTAGTAGAGATGTAATAATTTTTTTGGCTGATGGCACAGTGAGGACAGGCAGGCACAGTGTGAATTTTGAACATTCAAATGTTTAACAGTGGTTACAGACTTTCTTTTACTTTCAGAGGCAACTTGGTCATTCTTAGTCAGAGTAAAACTTTAGATATTATTATCTTGAATATGAAGATGTATCATTACGTCTAACGATCTCTATATTAGGTAGCTGCAAAAAGACAACTGTAAACCGGTTACTTAAGTGCATATTACCCACACTGAGTGATGAACTTGTGAGTGAGTGAGTTTTTCTAGTTACTGTTGCCCTGTCCCCTGAGCGCCCTGGTTGAGCAATCAATCTTTCATTTACTTTCTGCCTGATTGCACCTGTCCCCTCAAATGACCGGTTGCCTGCTAATTTTACAGTCCACTACATGGTGGCGTGGCATTTATGGTTGAGGTTCATACTCACTGTTGAGCAAAGGAGTTATTTTTTTCACTGAGGGAT
Organism: Perca flavescens; assembly: GCF_004354835.1. NCBI lineage: Eukaryota > Metazoa > Chordata > Actinopteri > Perciformes > Percidae > Perca > Perca flavescens. The sequence goes on from NC_041343.1 coordinate 23,363,476, forward strand.
GCAAATCATTTTGAGTTAGAGAAATAAATAAATAAATCAAATTGAAGTAAATAGCGTCTTTATGACTAAATGCAAGTGCAAATTGGGTACAGCTTTAAGACTTATACAGTAGGGTACCTTTATGTTTTATAATTGTAAGCCGTCTCTGATCCAATTTGAGATTCTAGGACGGAGGGCCATTGCTTGCCTAAGTTCCTGGCAATAATGCCCCTGACTTCTTCTACTCCTGTTCATATTCTGTTACACTGACTCAGTCAATCTGAATGATAAACTATTTCCCTAAACTCTTTATTTGCCACTTTTGAAAAGGATTTTAACAACTTTGGGGGGTAGAGAGAATTGTACACAACTCTAGTTTGCATGCCCTCATCTTAGAATATTAAATCTGATCACGTGTCTTCTTTCTGCCCAGGAGCACCTGGATAGCTCACCTGGTTGAAAAAATAATCCAACTACCTTAGGACCAAATCAGGAACACTTGACAAATGAACAGCATTCTCTTATATCTCCTATAAACAAATATTATGTGATTGATAATACAGTATAAACTTAAAAATGCCATTGATGACATCTGAGGTATATGAAAGTATTTAAGAGTGAATGTGTTTACTCAGTCATAGAAATGTGACCTGGCAGCGGCTTATTAATATTTCCACTTCCCTGGAGGTATGCAAATACACCTTGTCCTCTGCAAAGTCCTACTGAAGACTTTGCTGGTTGAGATCCAAATCACAATAACTTATCCTCAAACTCCAGCAGGCATAAATGTGTATGTGGGGCTGTATGTGCACCATTGTGTGTGTGTGTGTGTGTGTGTGTGTGTGTGTCTGTGTGTGTGTGCGTGTGTAGAGAGACAGGAAACGAAAGAGTTGAGCGCAGAGGCATGTGTAATCTGAAAGCAATCATTTTTGTTCTCAGCTCATAAAGCCGTCTTCTGTTGATGAGTAAGGCAGTAAAATCATGGGGATGAAGGTAAAGAATAGATCTGAAAGGGTTTGCAGTGATGCTTGCACTCACACAGCAGCATCTGGTATCATCCAGGGGTTGACCTCCAGTGAGTTATACGAAAACATAAGCAGAATTACAGATAATTACAGTAATCAGATGATACCAAATGGTAAACAGTAATTTCGTTTGTGTCGTTTAAAGAAAAAACCCTTAAGTCAGACAACAAATACATATTATATTTAAATGAGATTTTGGACACAAGCGTAATTTGTAGTACACAAAAGATTAGTTCATTAATTGATAAGCAGAAAATTAATCAGTTGGACAAAACAAGCCACTCATGATGTCACGTGAGAAACCGAAAAACAGTTTTTTGACATTTTAGAGACTAATGGATTTCTCAATTAATCCAAAAAAAATTAATTGTTAACGAAAGTCATTATTAGTTCCAGGCCTTTCAGCATGATATTGAGATGTTGGCAGGGCCAGCTGCTGGCTTAGGCGGCATATGCAAACGGCAGGGTACTGCAGGAACAAACAATAACTTGGAGAGAGACAGAGAGAGAAAAACAGCACTATTCTTTATCAGGACACCATAACTCAACCACTTACTAATTTTAAAAGGCTGTAAAATATATATCATCACAGGTTAAAGAGGTGTAAAAAAAAAAGGGTCAGAATTTTTGGTGAAAAATCTGTGGAACCATATGCCATATTTTCTCTCTCTCTCTCTCTCTTGTATGCAAATAACTGTCATTCATTCATTAAAAACCAAAATGAATCTGAGGACGCTCTTATCCCCTGTAAATAAATGTCTATCTTCGCCTGCTGATTCCTCCAGCACAGCTTTCTCCACATAACCTGTGTCTGTTTTCAGTCCCTGTATCTGTACTTCAGCATGTGTTTGCATTTGTGTGTGCATCCAAGTAGGCCCACTGGTGCAGATTGCCCCAGTGAGAGTAAAGTGTTATTCAGAGTGCCACTGTCAGTCCCTCTTAGTCCCTGGAGAGGCTGTGTGCCCTCCTTAAGCCCTTCAGCAGTATCTGCAGGCACGCTTAACATGGAGCTTACACTGCTGCTGCTGCTGCTATTCCCTTTGTCTTTGACTTTCAGACTTTTTGGCAAAAATTATCACAGCGGGAAACTGTGGCTGTCCGTGAATTAGATCAGAGAGAAAATGAACACCATTCCTGGCCCGATCAAATTTAGGTTCATTACGATGTGAAATTTGTGAGATTTATGTTGCAAATCATAACTTTACTTGAAGATATTCTAACTTTGTAACCATGTCTATAAAAAAAAGGTGGGTCTTTTTTAGCAAAGCCTGTTTCATTTTACTATTTTGATTAAGTCCTCAATGACTCAATGAACGTTTCGCTTGGTAATCTTTATTGCTGTACAGCTTAATGAAATCACATTTCACAGAGATTTACGATGACACTGAGATAGTGACTTACAACTTTCAGCAATGAACATTTTTTTTCCTTTTTTGCACATTCTAATTATGCAGGATGTCTCAAGGTGAATAATCTGCATGACATTCTTACGTACGAGAGCTCCCTAAACTGGTTAGACCTAGTGTTTATGAAGTGTGAACAATATACAGGAGAGAACATGCATAAGCTCAACTCTCAAGTGGCGTGTTTGTTTATATTTCGGCTCCCATGTTAACAGGTTAGAGCTTACACACTGCTTGCATGACACGCACGTCTCAGGCGCAGCTTGAGCCACGCCAAAAACGCGTGCCTACTAGAAATAGAACCAACGCATATTTTTCACGGGACACGCAATCGTGTTGGAAGCGTAGCGTGGAAAAGATGTTTATATGTCGTTTAGACACAAATACATATTAATAAATGACATGTTGATGTTTGAAAGTCTCTAGGTTTTGATATAAATGCAGATATAAATGTAATAAAAAAAAAAACGATTTTCTAATATTGCACCTGTCAATACAGAACAAAATATTCTGTAGCCTATTTTGTCGCCAATATTGCCGACGTTGTCTTTGCTGTAATCAAATCAGTATATATTTACGTTTAACATGGTATTTTATTTTATCAATGGGAAACATACATGTGCCCAGACAAGGCTAGCAGCAGCACCGCGTCAGACACGTTTCTGGTGTGTAAAGACATAGAAAAATCCACGCAGCCGCCACGCAGCTGACACGCAACAGAAACGCCACGCTCACACCACACAGCCAGTGTGTAACCGGCCTTAGTGGTACTCGTTGCACAACCCAAAGTTCTCTAATGAGCGCACTGCTTCACATTAGATGGCTGGTTTACAGCTTGCCAAAGGACCATCCTTCCTTCGAATGGGTTGGATCCTGTTGGCGGTCTTCAGGCTTGGATATCAGGTTCAAAAGGGGTTTGGGCCTTGACTTTGTGAGCCATTAACTTGTGTGAGGTTTGTAAGGTCAGGTTGCAGACATAAAAGGATATTTATTCAACTGTGGAGGTTTATGTCTGGCAGTCCAGTTAGATTTGTTGGCATGAACGTGGATTGGACTCCACCACACTGAACTGGGTCACTGCCTTTTATTAAATTAAATTTGGGACTATTCATTCCTATTTTGCATGGCACTGCAACTTTTACAAGTACAACAGAATCAATTTTCAAATAAATAAAAGACATAGGCTACCCAAAAGCTAGCCTGAACAAGTGAGTCTTCACTTGTCCCTTAAAACAATCCACATTCTCAGCAAACCTAATGCTAGTTGGTAAGGCATTCCAGAATCTGGGCGCCATAGCCTCAAAGGCTCTGTCCCCACATGTTTTCAGACGAGTGCGTGGCATGACTAGCAGATTTTGATTAACAGACCTGAGAGACCGGGATGGAGTGTGTTAATGAATTATGTTGGCAAGATAGTCAGGGGCCTGACCATGCAGAGCCCTGTAGGTTATGGTCAGAATTTTGAATTGGATCCTGTAAGTTACAGGAAGCCAGTGAAGGGAGCAGAGTAAAGGGGTGATATGGGTACGCTTGTTTGATCTTGTAAGAAGCCTAGCAGCAGCATTTTGAATGGACTGCAGGAGAAAAGTGAATTGCAATAGTCAATATGGGAGGAAATGAAAGCATGGATGAGCATCTTCAGTTCTAATTGAGAGACCACAGCCCTTAATTTGCTAATATTGCGTAAATGGAAAAAACAGGATTTGGTCAATGATTTGATGTGAGTGTCAAAAGATAGGGATTTTTCAAATATCCCCCCAAGGTTCCTTAGACTGGGCCAGACCGCTGATGACAGAGACCCAATATTCTGCCTGATCAGAGGAATAGCACTGTCTGGTGCTATGATTAAAACCTCAGTCTTGTCTGGGTTCAGCTGCAAAAAGCTTTCAGCCATCCAGTTGTTTATGGCGTCAATGCAATCTAGAAGCCTAGTAAGCTTTGATGTCTCATTTTGCCTAAAAGTAAAATGGATTTGTATGTCATCTGCATAAAAATGATAAGAAATGTTAAAATTGCGAATAATCTGACCTAGAGGCAACATATATAAAATGAATAATATTGGGCCCAACACTGAACCCTGTGGAACGCCACAAGACAAGGGCGAAGATGATGAGAGACCTCAAAAGTTCTATCTGAAAGATAGGATGCAAACCAGTCCAAGGCAACTCCTGATATGCCCACCCATTCATGCAGTCTCTTAATGTCATGCCTTATGTAAAGCAAAGATTTTAATCAAAAGCGTGCCTTGCCCACACAACAGCCTTTCATATTTTGTCTTACTGCGACTCCCTGGCTATTACACATGTCACTTCCATCACTTTAAGACTGCTTAACACACACCAACAGCAGTCATACAACAGATACCTGCAATAGACTGCTGAAGACATTAGCTGTTCTATTTAATTAGTAACTAGCCAACAGTCATCTTTTACTCACAAGAGCATTCATCAACATGTCAAAAAATCTTTAAGAGTACATTTTAATGTTCACAGCAAATTCACAAGTTTGTCTTTCCACATTTTCTATGTTTACTTGGGAAATGGCAGGTAAATGTCTGCAGCAAGGCAGCAGGAGAAAAAAAATTAAAACAAGCCTTTTTGGCACTTCATACCGTCTCTCGCCATTTTAATCCCGTCTTCCATAACTGTACCATTTTCTGCTCTGCACTGTCACCCCCCTGTTTCCCCTACCTCCTATTCTTCTCTTTTATTATGTGACAGTAGAGCTATCAGGAAGTGGTTTGACTATGGAGGCATCAGCAATTGTGGGCGGAACGTTGTTAGGCAGTGTGGTCACACAGTTGAAGCAATTCTTTATGATATAGATACTGTATATGTGGAAAATCCAGATACATTTCTTCCAGGTCATAATGACTTCAGGAAAATGTCCCCAAAGACAATGTTGGAAGTCTTGGGAATCTCAAACTCCAAATAGTAGGGGTGTGACGAGACGCTTACTCCACGAGACGAGACACATCACGAGATTGGGTTCACGAGAACGAGACGAGACGAGATTTTAAATTAAAACGAGATCTCGTCACACCCTTACCAAATAGTAAATGTAATAGTAATTTTTTGAGCTGAAAACAAGGTTTTCCATCCTATTCCATTCCTTTTATCATGTGGTCCCATTTTCCTCTCAACTACTTCTTTTGGAATTTTTGTAAAGTATCTACCTTCTGCTTTTCCTTCTTCATGTCTCTCCAAATCTTTTATTTATTTATTTTTTATAATTATCTTTCTCCCAGGTCATCCTCTGACACAAACACACTGGCCATCTGGCCATTTTTTTTTTGGACACAACAAAGTAGAGATGCTTATATTCTCATATTGTATTGTATTGACAGTGAAGCAGACAGGCACAATATGTAAGTCAATACGATATAATATATATAAAAAAAAAAGACAATTAAAACATCTGATTTAATTGAGTAGTGAAGCCAGGAGATGACTTTCGAAACATATTTCCCTGTCCCTTCCCCCTTATTCCTCCCTTATTTCTGCTTATCTGAACTTCCTCTCCTCTTTTCCTCCTTCCAGCTTTCTCCCCAGTCATTTGCTGCTTATTAGAGAGTCTCTCTGTCAACCTTGTCCCATCTAATCCTCACCCAATTACAATCTAAATGATCCACAGGACTGCTTAACTTGCTTTTGCCTCTTCCTATTGTTTAATTTGTGATGGTTACAAACTCTGATTAGGCCTCTGCAAAGGTTCATAAATTAAGCACTCAAGGCCGGATTAATCACCATTCCCTGGGAAGACAAATGGGCAATATTCAATTTTTCCATATGGATCCCACTGACAACAAGAACACACTGTGAGAAGAAGAACACTCTGTGACAATGACTGCATATTTTCCAGACTGTGGCATTTTGACCAAGAATGTCTGTGCATCACCAGCCAGTAAAATGTCACTTACTGAGATTTTTTGTCTAGCTAGCTTAAAACCGTCAAATACAATGTTTGCACGAAAGCAATTTTTTCACGAGTAGCGTTCCGGAGGTAAAATTGGGCCAAATTGATTAATGTCATTGTCTCAAAGTGAGGAGTGTAGACGCCACAATAAAAGGTTTGCCAAAGATGGAGAGGATGAGTGAAAATATGGGATGGACCAAATGAAAGGAGCGGTAGAGTAAAAGGTAAAGACAGAATATAGGAAGAAAGAAAAAGGGTAGTGAAAAATTAAAAAAATAAATTGAAAGGAGGAGAATCAACCAGCCAATGGCCGTGAAAGCAGACAATCCCAAAGAGCTATACTGATCATCATCCAAGGAAAAGGAGAGCAAAACAAGAAAATGAAATCCAATTGCCTGATTTTGCCAGTGGATCTAGTTTAGCATACAAACAGGCAGTGGATAATTAGTCTCAAGAGGGAAATCAGCACACACTAAGTGGGGAAAAAAGCTCACAATATGAAAGCGGATGTCCTCAAATGACAGGGCAGACACATTACAGGCCTAACTGTTGGCTGGTGGAAATTGTTCCCCTTCCCCGACTTTACTACTGCATCACTTTTATCTCTGGTATACGTACATATGGGGTCACACACACACATATATAACACATCAAATGTAATCTAAAACATATTTGATCCTGTAGCAGTAGCTGTGATAGATTACTGACTAATGGGAGGCAGGCAGTAGCTGCCAGTCATGTAGACTTCATATTTTCTTATATGTTTGACCAGTGAATACAGTGGAGACAGACTACATAGCGAGGCTCCCAGCTCCCAAGGTGTGTGTGTGTGTGTGTGTGTGTGTGTGTGTGTGTGTGTGTGTGTGTGTGTGTGTGTGTGTGTGTACTCACATCAGTAAGCATGATCGGTCTGCGTACAGTCAATGTACGTATTTGACAATTTGATAAACAAAAATGTATATTTTGCTTGAGTAAATAAAACACCAATTAACAAAACTGGTTGAAAATAATAATATTTAACTGAATCACCAAGAGAGTCCGGTACAGCCCAACTCTGGAGATAAAAGTGAGATTAGCTCTCATCTCATACGGTTTATGTTCAATGGTTGTTTGGTTAGGATTTGAATTGCTATTTTCATTCTCAATTCTTACCATTTTGGTGCTGGTGATTTTCATTTGGGGCTGGCTAAAACCTTTTGGGGGGGCGCCAAAATATTCCTCTATGCAGGAAAAACCCTGATTACTATGTACTAAAGAAGTGCATCAGTGCTTGGCAAGACATCTCTATGAAAACATGAAATTAAAAATAGCCACTGTCAAACCTACAAAACCATAGGCTCATCCCCTTACCATCAGAAAAACCTGTAAAATCCAAATATAAAGCAACAACCTTCTCTACCACAGTCCAAAGACAACATCATGATAGGTGACATTAGTGAAATATAGCACCGCATCTTGCTGATTCCCCAGTTGTTATTAATCTTCTTGTCAATTATAGCATGTTCTGTCAGCAGTGCTGTGGAGCCTTTCACTAAGCAATAGCACCTTTTCTTGGTATGCTGATGCTGTCACCCAGACAAAAACAGGAACACACAAATATGTTCACACACATGACATGCAGAGAATAAATAATATACCACGGACAGGCACAACCAATTCTGAACACACAAATACATTAGCACATGATATGTACTGTACTGCACATGCATAGTACATGTACAGTATACAATACATCCTATAAAATCTGTTTACATAAAGAATAGTTATAGCGTGATACTGTTTTGGACCAAGCAAGACTGAACTCTTACATTAATGACGGTCTGTGGGCTCTGATGTGGCCATGGTGGATATCAATAAATACTGTTTATGCACAGAATTGTATCTTCTGAATCTGACATAGGCTTCTAGACTACTGGTATTACAACCTATACTATTATTGTTCATTCAATTAAGCAAATTCAGCAATCTGAATTTATATATTTGACACTAATGCATTCTAACTGATCTCAAAGTCACAATACAACAAAAAGCACTGGTTGCTGTTCCATGCTGATGCCTCGAACACATTTGTCTTAGACATCATTAACACAGTCAAACACACTGCTGATGTAAAGAAGTGACTGTCAGCCGCAATCACCTTGTCCATTGCACTGACTCACTCTGAGAACTGACTCACATCAGTGAGCAGGAAGTGAAACGTCCTAACAGAAAATATATGCCCTGGGAAGTTGCTGGTTTGAACATCCTAAAATCAAGATGGTGAACGAAAGACACTCTCTCCACTCTTGACAGCAATCAAGGGGCTCTAGAGAGGCACCTCAGCCATAATTATTGTTGTTCAATGGTCATCAGTAGAAGAAATGTTGTACAAGGGCAGTTTCCACAGACTGTATTAAACCTTCACATTCACAGCACAGAAGATAACCCACACCGACACAGGGAGAACCAAAATATTTAGCACAGAAAGACCCCAGTCGACTCCAGGGCAATACAACTGTGCACAAATCCAGGACAAAATTACTTTGTTACTTGGACTTTAAGCTCTGAAGACAAATATTAAAATTACATAGGTCCAGTGTATTTAAATCCAAATCGATGGTGCTCAATTTATCGTTTCTCCCTCTGGTGTTCCCATAATCGTCCTGAGACTGCATACTTAATACGTGTTCTGCCAACACATGCTAAAAAGCATTTGCAGTTTATAGAGAAGAGATTTTTTTTTGCATTTTGCTCCTAGTGCAGAGGTACATTTCTGTTTGTTTTTATCAGCCCCATTCCCATCAATATTGGTGTCCATTTTTTCTATATGCACATGTCAGGATCAACATCAGTGGGGAGTGGGGCAGAATATAATGAAAACACCGGTCATAGAACCACCTCACATTGCGTTTTCCATCAGGATGTGTGTTACTGCAGTTGAATTATAATAGGCAAGTCAGGAAAGCAGACATAGCTAGAAAAGCAATTATAAATTAGAAAGCTACATTTCTACACATACTACAATGTAAAAAATAAAAAATAAAAAATCGAAATCTAGAGGTAAAAACAAAAAGCACATGATGCACTAGATGCTGAATACTAAACATGAACTAAAGAAATCCTCTGGGGTCATGTTTAGGTCAAATAGAAGCAGGCACAGAAAACTCTGCACTGCAAGCAGAGAAACAGCTCTTTACTGTGAAGATAAAGACAACACATCATAATGGGCCTAATGCTTACAGAGGAAGTCACTTGTCAAATATGAAGCAGTCAGCCTTGGAAATATTGCTGTTACAGTTACTTGCACACAAACTGCTCAATCTCACTGTCATGCACTACAATACAGAAAAATACACAAAAGAGCAGGCAAAGAAAACGTAGCCTATGTGAATGTTTAGGCCATACACAACATGGGGAAAAAAAGACTTCATCTTAAAGTGATGGTTCGGAGTAATTTCACCCTAGGGTCCTTTGCACCATGACCTCGAGCCAAACAACTCTCCAGAAGCTTTTTTCAGCTGTGTCTAACATTGGAAGAGTTGGCATATTCAGCTGAATAGCTTAGTGCAGGCGCTAATGGATCCAACTCTGTATCTCGTAAAGTACCCCACTAATAATACCCGAAATGATACCAAACTTCTTCAGTGCTACAAATAGGTTATGTACTCATAAAACGATGGATTGGAAAGTTTGTAAGTACACCAGGAGTTTATTTAGATAACACTTGCCTTAGGGACGTCTACAAATTACAACACCAAAAAGAGACAAAAATATTTATTAATTTAATGATTAAATAAGGTAGTAGACATCCCTAAGCACTCGTCTTACTGCCGGTAGCAGTAGCAGCAGAGAGCAGAAGCCAGCAGGCAAGTGTTATTTAAATAAACTCCTGGTGAACTTACAAACTTTCCAATCCATCATTTTATTAGTACATAACCTATTGGTACTAGTGTAGAAGTTTGGTATCATTTTGGTGGGGTCATTTACAAGATACAGAGTTGGATCCATTAGCGCCTGCACTAAGCTATTCAGCTGAATACGCTAACTCATCCAATGTTAGACCCAGCTGAAAAAAGCTTCTGGAGGGTTGTTTGGCTGGAGGTCATGGTGCAAAGGACCCTAGGGTGAAATTACTCCGAACCATCACTTAATAATATAGTGGTGCCAATGCAGCTCTCTGACAATACCTTTCACTCAAACTAATTAACAGTTGAAGTGGATGGAAAAACCACCAGGAGTGAAAAACCAAAGGATTTAACATTGCTGGTTGCCATTAAATGTAACTGTTGAGACCAACTTCTCTGCAACAACATGAACCTGTACTAACCAAGGACTGAATGACACCATAGCCCTTGATTGCATTGACGACAATAATTTCAAGATTGCTGTGAAAACTTGCATTCAATACTGAACTAAAATTCTTTTTCATCATCACTTGTAGTGGGCATTTATGTACACCTGGAGCTTGAATAAAAATACAAGAAAAAGACTGAAAAACACACAGCTCTTGGAGGTGAACTGCAGCAGAGCAGATTATTTATCATTACTTTTATATGGTCTAAAATCAATACCTGAGATACCGGATAAAAATAACCAAGCACAAAGTGATAGCATAAAAAAGTCCAACACAAAGTTTTGAAATTCACCTAGGTGAAGTCCAATAATTGTTAAAAGTCTGCAAGATACTAAATATGGCGGGTTGCTTTAACATCACGAAGCATAGCAACATTTTCAAGGCAAACACACTGCTCGGTTGGTTGTTTTGGTGCTACTACTTGGCAGAATTGGGAGTTTAAACATTTTAGATTTATATATTGGTACTGGTATCATAATTCTGGTGGTGGCAGCTGTAGCTCACATGGTGGAGCGGATTAGCCATTATTCGTCAAGTTATTGGCATGATGTCCTGCTACTTTCCTCTACTAATGTCTCAACAGCCAGACTAAGCATGTGGGGCTTGGGAATCAAGAATGTGACTTCTAAAGGGCATCAACTATCTAAGCAATCACTGCCACATAAAAGAGCTTGAGGCCCAACCAAAACAAACATTACTTAATAATTTCTGACAGGGGACTGAAGATGGTTGACAGCTAAATAATTATTCATCTGACAAATACATTTTTCAACTTATAGGAAGATTGTCAGTTGGAATGAGTAATTTCAGGTGATTCTACTTGAAGGCTGTTGAGTTGAGGAAGAATGACAGGACATGTCGGAGTTGAGTTTCACACTAATAAAAATCTTCCTTTTTTTAAACTATATTATTATTTTCTCTCTGATGGTGTAAAATGCAGCTGAATAGACAAACTACTGCCTGCCAGTCCCACAACTGATTGGTAGATTATCTCTTGGCATCCACTGGCAACTGATATGTTTTTAAATTTTAAATTTGCCATGCTTTCAAACATTTCCTCCGAGGAGAGTAGAGCAATACATGTGATGCGGTAACAAGAGGGAATTTTCAGATTGTCATATTTATATCATCATCAGAGGTCTTATCCATAACAGGCTGCATGGTCCGTTTCATGAGAGCAATTTAGATTTGAAAAATAAAAGTGTATGCCCAATAACAGCAGAAAAAAAATGGAACACAACATTGCATGTTTTGAAAAATTCTGTTTGGTTTGAACACAGTAAGAGTACTCACATTGATCGATGTTCCCGTCTGCTTTCCCCTTCTCCTGCAAACAGAGAGCAAACATAAAAGTGGTTATTACAGGCTTGGAGGAGTCAGACAAAACAGCCCTTTCTGCAGCTTTCCGTGCTCCATTCGTTACTGTGGCTCTTCCTCTTTTCTAGGTTCAGGGAAAGACGACGACAGAAAACACGTTGAATAGACGGAAAGAGAATGAAAAAGAAAAGAATAGAGAGACAGAGAGGGAGTGAGAGAAGATATGGATGACAGCAGAGAAACGCAAAGACCTGTACAAAGGCAGATCCGAGAGTCAATTAAATTACCCTAATTGGAAATACACTTCCCAATAGGGTGCAAGACGGCAGTTGTCACTATATTGTGCTGGAATGTTTATCAGGATGTCAAACAATGGATACCCCTACAAGGATAAACTGATTTATTTGTCAGTCCTAACTGTATGATACTGACATGCAGCTTTAAATGTATCTTAATAAATGTCACTCATGGCTTTCCAAATACTTTGTGTGGATGTGATTGTATGATGACATGGAGGACAATCATGTCCAGCTGTGAGGTACATAAATATGAACTTGCACTTAAAACCCGGTTTTGAATGGTTATTTTTGCCTCTGCCTTTCTCTTGGTTTAGTATTGGTATGTGGACAGCAGTGAGACTTCAGAGCAGAGACCACAGTAGAGAGAATCAAACAGACTTGAGGTTATGTTTTACTAAAGTCAACAAGGAAAATGCTCGTTATCCATAAGTGCAACACAATCCATCAGTAAGGAAGACCGTACCCATAGGCTACCCTGCCCCCCTCTAATCCACACACAGTTAATTTTTTTTTTTTTTTACACAGCCATACAGAAGCTGTGTTTGAAACCGTTCACTTATTCACTCACTCACTCACTATTCCCTATATAGTGTCCCTTAATTAGTGAAGTATATAGGGAACGACCAAACGAGATTTCGGACACTGTCTGAAAATATTGTTGCGCCAGTAGATGCGCCGCTTATTTGTGTGAGGCCCGCGCGCCCAGCATCATACAAAGCAAAACAAAATTACCAGGGCTCTACAGCGCGACCAATTTGGTCGCATATGCGACCAAAATTTGTAAGGGTGCGACTAAGATTTTTCCTAGGTCGCACCGGTGCACCTAACGTCCTCGCATCCGCTGCCTCTCCACGAACGAAGCAATGTCGTTTATATTGCTATGGTTTAATGTTACATGACCCATTCCTTTCGGTAAAAAAACACAGAAGAAGTTATTAAAAGGAACTAACTTTAGTTTGTTGAGTAATAGAATGTGAGACGGAGCCTGCTGGACCTGGGCGAGAGATGTGGCCATATTATCATAGTTCATAAAAATGCAGCGCAGCCAGGGACGATACAGACATTTCATAGCCTACACAAGACGTGTGTAACGCCGCTGACCCGCATTCGAACCATTCATAATGAGTCAGCAGTCACTCTGTGAGTAGCATACGCTTCAGTCCATCGTACTCCCCCTCTCTCCCTATGAGCTACTGGGCTATCCAGGTCTGTTGTTTTCGTCTTGTTTTTCCACCGGGAAAACATGACTGCGTTGCATTGTGGTATACAGGAGTAAAATGTAGGGTACATCATCTATTCAAATTAGCAGTGCATTGTGGGTATTTTATAGTGGACTATATAGTTAATGAAATTAACTGTGGAGAATTCCAACACCACTACAAAATGCCGAACACACTATATAGTGCGCTATTTCCGTGATAGGGAACGGTTTCGAACACAGCTACGGCTACAAACTACCGCTAATTGCGGGTAATGGTTGAATTAGCCATTTATCTGAAAATGAGTTATACACCACAGTTAGTGTCTTTACAGTAGCAGTAGACGGCAGTAGACGGAGCATGACAGAGGAGAGGATGAATGATGCCACAGGAATGTTTGTTGTAAAAGGTTTGAGGTAAAAAGTAATTGGTCCAACAGTAAAGTTATTCTAGTGTTTTTTGTAGAATTTACATGTTTGTCAAATAAAATATTTAAGGTCTGGTATTAATTAGTTTACCTATTAAAAAGATAAACTATGGTTATTACAAACAGTTTTACAATTTTATCCTCTTCACATTTGCAAATTATAACCGATTATTAATATAATCGGTTATCCTATCGGCCTCAAAATAATGCAAAGCAGAACTGATGATAAAGCCAAGCAACAGTTTTACAAGTGACATACAGAAAGTGCTGAGGATGTCAGAAGAGAGTGGAGTTGTCTTGCCACATCACTGAGCAGTGACAGGGGCAGATAAATTGTGAGACAATATTCGGACCCCCTCTGAATACTAAGATGTCAGATTATGTCATTATGTGGCAGACAACGGGAGTGTGGATATAAACGTAAAAAGGTGACTGGAGGTAAGAAAAGTGATGACAAGGTGTCTTGCATTATGAATTAATAATAATGTGAATGGAAAATCTTTGGTTTGTGAACGCTTTGAATAGTTGGACCTATTAGCTATGTACTGAAATTCACTGCAACTCACTGGACAGTAGACATAAATTTTTATTTTTGTTGTTACCTTTAGAGTTTAAGTCCACCAGTTTGTTTGTGCGCACAAATTGTAAGCATTTTGGTGTGCATTAGGGAAGCACGATATTGGGAAAAACTGACATTGCAATATTTTTTTCTCTGCGATATATAATGTGATATGAAAAAAAAAAAAAAAAAAGAGGACATAAATAGCTCTATTTGGAAATAATAAATGAAGCGGACGAAGATGGATGGATGGAAATGATTCTTGATTACTGGGGTGATTTTGGAGCGGAGTGCATCTACATAGAAAATATAAAAGGAACTTTTCTTATGTGAACCATTCTTTGTTCTTGTAAGCTGTGTTTGTAAGCACTGTGACTTTGGAGGGGGGAAATTAGGTAGTTAAATAGTTGACTCACATGACACCACTGTATTCCTATAATGCTCTCAATAAATAAAGTTTTCTTAAATTTGTTCTTAAGAAAGTCCCTAAGAAAAGTCTACGTCTGATTCATGACGTGTTCTTAAACAGCAGAATTGTTCGCGGATGTGTTCTCAGAATGATGAATCCTAATGTCTTCGTAAACTGAAAGCTTGTGCCCGTTGCTCCCATTTAGCATAGGTAAACGCCCCGTTAATTCCCTTAAAAGGGCATGAGATGGCAGGGCCATGTGCACACTGTAACACGGCGCACAAGAGAAATGTTGAAAAGACGTGGTAAAGACAGTGAAGGCCTTGACTCCAAAAGAAAGAAAAACTTTAAGTGGAGGTACTGCTGCAAGAAGTTAGCGAAAAACAACATTTTAAATTAGAACGGACAAAAACGGTATTACTACTTATTTTGCACAAAGATGTCAGCTCAATAGTGTGTAAAAGTGCTCTTGTCACACACTAGCAACAATCTCTGTATCCAAGAACCATTAAATCAGTGTAAATATAAACACGTTATATCAGACACAGACTTCTGTTGTAGATTTGTGTTACGTTTCCAGCTTGGCGGCTGCGAACCTTAACGTTAGTTGGGACAGGCCCCTTGTTTCTTTAGGCTAACTATTAGGGGTGGTACGGTTCATGAAAAACCATCGGTTGGTGTCTCGGTTCGGAGTGTGTGTGCGTTGCACGGTTGGTCAGTACACGGTTACTAACCGCTTACTGCCGTAGTGCCCACTTTCGACACCTACGTTAAAACACTTGCCGGAAATGACGAGCAGGATGAGCGTGACGAACGCAACACATGGCAGCTGATTGGACGAACGCGTCACGTGGGTCTTGCTGCTGCTCCCAAATTTCAAAACAGACTAATGGCATCTCGTTCTGAATACGATCTCGTATTTTACGAAAATAGTTCACCAAAACATTTTTCTGAAAGCATTTTAAGCGAGAAATAGCAACCCGGTCTCACGCCAGGTCGTTATATAGTTACGTTATTTTGATTTATTAATTCGTGTACAGGTTACGATTTTGACGTTTTTTTCGTGTACATGCAACGATTTTTGAACGTGTACAGGTCACGCTTTTCGAACCTGCTCTGGGGGACGCAACAACGGGGAAATGAGGCGCCGCACGCCGGCCACAACAACGGGACAGGGCCGCCTACTCGTGGGACGCAACAACGGGCGCGGGGGCACACAACAACGGGGAAATGAAACGCCACAATAACGGGACGGTTATGGTTAGGAAAAAAGAAGAACGGCGAAAGGAACCGTCACACGCGGGACACGCCGACAGTAGAAGAACGGGGAAAGGAACCGTCACACGCGGGACACCGCCGACAAAGGAACTGCAACACGCGGGACGCGATCCCCGGTCTCCCGGGTGAAAGTCCTGTGTTTTCTGACCCATCCACCACCCCACCAACCTCCTTGCGCGGCCTTTCGTCTTATCAATACTACTCGGTACCGTAAGCGTTCTGGGATCACGAAATATGCTTCCCATTAAAATGCATTGCTTTCAATTTCGTAATTGCCACACGAAAAAAACGCCACTTACGTGTCCTGTCCACGACTCAATAGATTACATAACGTAACTATATAACGAACTGCCATGAGACCTGGCTGGAAATAGGCCATACAGTTGCTGAATCTGTCAAAGGTCAATTTAAAAGATTTCCGTCAGATTTTGAGAGGCGGCAAGCCGAGCCGACCGCTCCTCAAGTGGAGTGTGGAGGGCTGCACGTGGTCACGTCACACGTAGAAATGACAAGTGGGAGGGATAAGAAAGGCTGCCCGGATTTTGAGGATGCGCCAGCGTTGTATATATTCTGGTGTGTGGGAACATTTTGGATTTCATGTTACCTATGATGACAGCGGAAATAAAACAATAGATAGAACTGCCACTGTGTGCATGTATTGTGCAACATGCATTCAATATGCTAATTTTAGCTATATATCATATGCTATAAGTATATTTCTGGAGTGTTAAAGATTAAAAGAAAAAATAACAAGAACCGTTCAGAACCGAAAACCGTGACCCTAAAACAGTGATACGAACCGAACTGTGGGTTTTGTGAACCGTGCCACCCCTACTAACTATATTAGCTTTAGCCTAGCTGGTAGCAGCTTTCTGGCAACTCTGCGGTGATAAATGTCCGGGAGACGTTGTGATAACGTTGCATTAATCAGGTGATTTTGCATCTTTGCAGTAAACATAAAATACTGACTACTGTAGTTTCACTACCCATGGAAAATCATGTGCACCACTGTGTCTGCGGCAGCTGTCGCTTACAGTACTTTTCTACACACTGCAGAGCCTCACTTCCAATAGCAAACCCCGTCGGACTAACGTTACGTCCGATAAACACGTTGCCCACGTGGCCACCTGTCTTAAAGGGGAAGGCTCGGCCGGTAACAGTCATGTAAAAGGAGAACGGTGACACTTTACTTTTCTATCAAGCAGCAAAAAAGTTGTAGCATTAACATCACACGTTCTGCAATGTGACTATCGCGATGTAGACAATGAAACAAAATAGTTTGCAGCCTTAGTGTGCATTGTGTGCTTGTTAGCTACTGATCACTTGTACTTGTTGCAGAACTGTGAATATCGCTGTGCATGAATGGATCTGAACAATTTAACTTAAAAAACGGTAAAACAAGGGAGCGACATGCCGTTTAAAAATATAACCGAAGCAGGTCATTCAATGCAACATCGCTTCTGAAGCAGCCAATATGTGGCACCAATTCAAGTGTAGTGACATTTTGCATTCTTGTCTCTGAGTGTGGATGTCACTGGTAATGAGGCTCAGCGATAAAACATGCGTGAGTCTGCAAGGCCCTATTGGCTTCCCAGAAGACTGAGAGCCTCACCAAAAACACAGTAGTGTTAGTGCCTCCTGTCATTGCTTCCTCCTTTGTCTCTACATTTCTATCCCTCTCTCTTTCTGCCATCTGTCCATCTTAATTGCAGACGTGCTTCCTCATGATGGCAGGATAAAATTGAGTGTGCTCATCAGCACCGCCTTCCATCATCTGGAGTGCCGCTGTTTGATCAATTGATTAGAGAATCAAATCAAGCATAGAGGTGAAAGAAAGGCTATGTGCTTCTTTCCAAAAATACTGTCATCTCTTTACCTTTATCTTTTATACATTCAGCGTTCACCAATAAGGGTTGCCCAAAGTAAAACGCCCCGTCAGGCAAGTACATATAACAACCCACTTGCCCATTCAGGATAGATAGAAACCACTGTGTCCCCAGTAATAATAATAATAATAATAATAATAATAATAATAATAATAATAATAATAACTTTATTTGTATAGCACCTTTAAAAACAGAGTTTACAAAGTGTTTTGACAGACAAGCAAGGTAAAAGAGGTCAATAAAATGACAGTTAAACAGTGTGGCCAAACATTTGCAAGACAAAAAGGGTAAATAAAAATAAGAGGCAAAACACACAAAACAGTAATTCAAGTAATGACAAAAAGTTATTTACAATTAGATTTGACAGTTTTTTTTTAAATTGATAGCCTCCACTTTCTGTATGAACATTAACTCATCTATGACACTGTTCATGATGTGTTTATGGTCAATTAAGATGAAATATAACAATTTACTTGAGTTTTTGACGTTATTTGATAACCACTAATAAAAACAAATTGTATAGGGGCCAGTAAAATTTGAGTTTCGGCAAATAGAATTTGACAGTGACATTTAGCTTTAGGGGATTTTTATGGCGTAAAATAGTTTAGTAGTAATTGAAGGCAACTACTGTCGTGTAATTTTATATGCAAAGTAGATGCGTTCACACAGTTAATTTAGGAAGCAGTTTGCATTTTTCTCTTGCAATACAACACTTGCATTGACACTTTCAGTGAGTGGAGGAATAAAGTAAATCCTCTCTACCACAATTGCCGTTTATGATAGAGGCTGATTAGATGGGCGTATTTTTACATATAGTCTCACATTGCCAGACCTTCCTCCACAGCGCTGTGGAGGAGGGTCTGGCTAGTCCAGGATGGGAGAAAAACGTGCTCTGGTTTATTGGCATTTCTTTAAACCAATCACAATAGTCTTTGGCGGCGCTAAGCGCACAACAGAGCCCCGGTGTTGCTGCAAAATCGGGAAGGAACTTGTTTTGGTGCAACATGTGTACGTTCAAAGGTTGTTTTAGTCATGCAACAGGAAACTCAGATTGGACAGATATCTATGAAGCAGTTAACCATAGCCCTTATGAATCGACCGCAGTTTAAAATTCCAACACAAAGAAAGCGGAAGGTAACAGAATTCCGGCCGAAAAGAGTCACATCCGGCAGAATTTCTGGTGGCGACGGACCAATCCCGGAAGTGAAACGTTGTGGATATAGACTACACAACTTAACTGTCCAATGCAGTTAGGATTATGTGATAAGATTATGAGAACAGTAGGGATGTTGAGAGATGCAATGCCTCTAACCTCTTAAGCCTGAGGCTGTTTTTGTTTGACTGAAGCTGGCTTTATTTCCACTCTTATAGCATAGTCACTTCATGTCTCAGGCATGTCATACATTGTTGTTTTTTTCATGACAGGAGCAGCTAGGCTACGCAGACTTGCACATGCCATCAATTAGCTTTAAATGTAAGAAGTATTTCAACACAATCGAAGGGGATTTAACTACTTCAACCTGCGAGAAGCAAGTTATATGCACTGAAGGAAAAATGGATGCATCTAATGGAAGACCGATAATTATTGTTCTTGGCCATGGCCACCTACCACAGAAATACAAGACATGGTGTGCTAAAATCGTTATCTAGTTTTTAAAGTTTTCTTGCATTTGGTTTATCTCATGGATAGGTCTGTATCATGCAGCATTACTGTTGCTATGGTTACCTGCTGTTTTACCTTGCATAATAATTTAGAGCAGTAGTGAATTAAATGTTCTGTTACAGGATTTTAACATGCCAGCGCATCAGAAACTAATATTTTCCGTGGCTGAGGCAGAAATTGGCAAGAGTTGATGAACCTAAATTTGTACCTCTACTTTGGCTTCACGTACTTAAGAAGCAGTCATGGTATCCAAATCCTCGATTCAATTACATTTTTGATTCTAAGGTCACGGTTATATTCTCAATTTTTACATAGATTTTTTTTAAAGCACAGGTTGCTATGCCATTTTTAGACTTGACTTTTATGCAATATAATATCTGACCTTTGTTCGCAGTGTACCACACTACATTGTCAAATTTAAAACATTTATTAACAACATAATGTAACAATAACTTACACTACTGGTCAAAGGTTTTAGAACACCCCAATTTTTTTTGTTTTTTATCGAAATTTTAGCAGTTCAAGTCCAATGAATAGCTTGAAATGGTACAAAAGGTAAGTGGTGAACTGCCTAAGGTTAAAAAAAAAAAAAAAAAAAGGTTACCCAAAACTGAAAAATAATGTACATTTCAGAATTTTACAATTCTTTTTCAGGGAACAAGAAATGGGTTAACATTGTAAAGCTGTTCTGCAGCAATGGAGGTTGATCAAGCTTTGAAAGTTGGTGGTACCAATTCCCACAGGTGTTCCAACTTATCTGGATAACTTACAATCCCCTCTGTTTGTATACAAGTATTGTTAGAACACACTGTGGTACCGTACCCTCGTGAGCATTATTTGAACAGTATTGTACTGCAGAAAGTAGTGTGTTGCTATAAAAATGGCGGGAAAAAGGCAATTAACAACGGAAGAGAGACAGACCATCCTAACACTTAAGAATGTTGGTCTTTCCTACAAAGAAATTGCGAAGAAAGTCAAGGTGTCAGTGAGTACACTATTCTTCACCATCAAAAGGCACTTAGAAACTGGGGGAAACTCTGACAGGAAGAGGTCTGGCAGACCCAAAGCCACAACAGAATCAGAAGACAAGTTTCTGAGAGTCAACAGCTTGTGTGATAGGCGGCTCACAGGACAACAGCTTCAAGCACAGCTTAATAGTGGTCGTAATAAGCAAGTCTCAGTTTCAACTCTATAGAAAAGACTTCGAGCTGCAGGTTTGATAGGTCAAGTTGCAGCAAGAAAGCCATTGCTAAGACGTCAGAATAAGAAAAAGAGGCATGCCTGGGCCAAGAAACATCGTCAATGGACTACTGAAGACTGGAAGAAGGTGCTATGGACTGATCAATCAAAATTTGAAATCTTCAGTTCATCACGCAGGATTTTTGTATGCCGTCGAGTAGGCGAAAGGATGGTTCCTCAGCGTGTGACATCAACTGTCAAACATGGAGGAGGAACCATGATGGTCTGGGGCTGGTTTGCTGGATCCACGGTCGGTGATTTGTACACAGTGAAAGGCACCCTGAACCAAAATGGCTACCACAGCATTTTGCAGCGCCATGCAGTAACCTCTGGTATGCGCCTAGTTGGTCAGGGGTTCATCCTACAGCAAGATAATGACCCAAAACATAAGTCCAAGCTATGCCAGAACTACCTTAGCAAAAAAAAAACAAGATGGTAATCTTAAAAACATGGAGTGGCCAGCACAGTACAATCAGAGTACAATAATAATAATAATAATAATAATAATTTAACTGCATGAATTTCAATAAAAACCTGGAAAAATTGGGGTGTTCTAAAACTTTTTACCAGTAGTGTATATCTATAACCTGCCATCTAGTTTTAGTTAGCAATAATTAGCCTGTGCCTATGTTATCTCCTTACATACTGTATACCTACGCTCTCCGTCTCTGCAAGATTGGGAATGATACCAGAAGACTTAGAACTTTCAGACAGGTTGCTCACGTCACATATACGTCTTAAAGCTGAGTTGGAGGCTGCACAGCAACGCTCCACCATCACTGGAAAGGTGCTTTTCATATCCTTCACTGGTCTCCGTCCAGAGCAACGGGATCTGTTGGTCCATTTATTTTACTGTCTATGGGATACACGTGTCTGTTTTTTTTACGCTTGGCAAGCCGACCGGACGTGACATGGGGGCGTGGCAGCATCGACGGTTCCATTTTTTTAATTCGAGATTGTGACTTAATTTTGGTTGATTTCAATTTAAAATCGAAATCGTGACACCCTTAGAGCTAAATTAAAATAAATACACAGTCCAAATTTCACGGTAGTGTAACTTCATTGATGTCATGGTCTGTTTCAAGTTTGTATTCTTTATTCAGGTTTTGTGGTAGCAATATGCTTTCCACCCCCTCGCTCTCTTATATGTGCTGCTATGCCCTCTTCATTCAAGGACCCATATGTTTTTATGTGCCCACTTACTCTCTCTCCATCTCTCTCTGACTCTTAATCCCAGTCAACAACCAAACTCTCTGCACGACTTAGCTTCCTGTATGCAAACACAGCGTTGCAGTTTCAATATTTTTGTAAAAGTACGTGTATTTTTGCTTCAGTTTTTGTTTGATATGTGGAGCATGTTGATACGTTGACCTTTTTCAAGATGCTGCCTGATTAGGATGAAGAGGCGGCCAGAGAAGGCGCAGGAATGGAAAGCTGAATCTATCAGTCTGTGTTTTAACAAGAGTTCGGCTTTCTACATTCAATATGTATTTCCTGATGTCTGTTGCTTAGAAAGAAGGGACCTGTCTTATCAAACAGTAATTTATCAGTGCACCATCAAGTAACTTAATGAGCTAAATTAAAAAAGGAGCCAAAAGAAAAAGACAAACTTGGCAATGGATGTAGTGTACATTTACAGGCATAGTGTCACTTAGATGAATCCCATAATAGAACTAAAACCTAACAAATTCCGTCTTTTTCTAGCATCATTAGCGGGAGTGATTCATGTTGTCAGTGATGCTCACTAGCACGATCTCTCCTCTAAACATCTTCAAATCATAAACAGCTTCACTACGTTTTACACGTATTATACAGTATGCTACCAAATACAGCACTTATAATGTGCTAATCACCTCCCTACAGAAAGCACACAAGGGTAGGTGGAAACAATTCTATCAACATTCTGTTATCTTTACTACCTTGAAACAGCATATATTTAGTGGTTGCTTTAAGGCATGTCAGTTAGATTATATTTTAGGTTTTATGTACTCCAAGATCTATTTATGAACACCCACCTTTCACCCTACTGCTACTACCCAGGTTTTTGTTTCTTATTTATTTTTCAAATCTGGATTTTACGACCAGATCATCTCACATTGTACTGCTTCACCAACTACAAGTAAGCTAGGGACTAATTTAGCAAACATTACTTTCTGTGTCCACCTTTATTACTCGCCAACTTACGTATACACTGTTGGTCCCCTTGGCCTAAATGACTGATGCTCCTTACTGTGTTTAACACATAGTAGGTATCTCAGTATCAGAAAGCAGTTTCTGACACGTAGGGCTGGGACGGTTACCCTTATTACCGCATTACCGCAATACCGCGGTCACGTGGAGCGCAATGTTCCATGACACATAATAACATTCCATTCGTGTTGACTATTAGGCCTATATGCGAGAGTACCTGTGTAATGTATTGTATCAGAGAAATTATATTTCTCCTTTCTCAGCTGAGGTAGACACATTAACTAGCTTAACAAGCTGCAGTGTTTACCAATGCACATTAGCCTACCAGCTAGCGGAGTTTCTTTCTGTTTATAGCTTTTTCCCAATAAAACGGCACGGTTGAATTTCAGCCTGTACGTTTTGTAGCCTAAAACAGAGCGGCTTATACTGGTAGAGAGAGCAAAACGTTAGGGAACTACCAAGTCGACTTCTCTGCTCAGCTGCACTCGGCATTGTCGGCAAACTATTTTATTTATATTTTACTTTATTGACAAAAGAGATTTCTGAACTGTCTGTGGAATGGATCAACGGAGATGAGAGAAACCATCGTGGCCCTCAATGACAGCAAACCTCAGTAAAGACTCACATTGCGCTGAAATGGAAACGTTGTGCTGCAATCTTTTTATACAGTCTACGGCTGCAACATATATTGTAAGGTTTAAGCCGATGTTTTTTCGGGGGTAACACCATTCACTTTACTGACAGTATTGACAATAGATAAAGCCACCGTGTCTTGAGAAGCTCTAGCTTGTTGTTTCATTGTTCACTTTTAACTCACTTCACATCAACTTTGCTAACTCTTTTTCCTCTCCCTTTCCCTATGAGCGGCACTCATACGCTACTCTCCGTTACCGCTCGCTCTCCTTGCACGACCACACGGGCAATGACGTCACTTACTTAAGGCACCCTGCCATTCTCGCTCTAACTTACATTACTCTCATAAGGGGGTTGCGGTATACCGCAATACCGCGGGAATGTCTTGCTTTTCAAGCCATACCGTCCCAGCCCTACTGACATGTACCAGAGGGTTTTGCTGAGCACAGAAAGTATCACCTACCATGCTGTTCTAGTAGAAAGGAGTATTATTGCTTCATATAATGATAACCATTGCACATGCTCTGTATGCCTGAATTGTTTTCTTTAGCTTTAAGTAACATAAAGCATAAAAGATTGTGAAATAACCCTCTGGGACTGTAACAAAAATAAAAACTAAAGCTCAAGTCATAATCACATCATGTAAACGTGGTGGAGGGTAGTTTAAACACAAGAAAGTTTTCTTTTTTTTTTTTTTATTTCTTCCGGCATTTACTCTCGATTCAGTCAATGCTTACTTCTAAACCGTTCATCCAACGAGCACCATTACCTCTTTCTGTGTTATTGCAAAACCACTAAACAACTCCACTCTTTTCCCTCTTCATAGAGACCACTCTCAAACCAAGTTACAATCTCACTGTCAAATATGCAGTGTATAGAGCGTTTCATGCTCATCAGTGTTGGCTGTCAGTATGCTGGGGCAATTCTCACCACCAACACAAGAATCCAGTACCAAGCCTGCTGCAGCATCAGCACATCATCGCAGCCACACCTGTACCATCACAGTTCAATGTTAAGACAATATTTACACGTAGTTGTCTAGAAAAGCATTAAGGTAGGTATATGGTATAAAATGGTATATATCAGTGTTTCTCCTAGTGCCGCTGCTAAAATTTCACACGATGAATATCCTCTGCTCTCGCGTTTCACGTGGGGACGGACTAAATACATGGGTATTGACACGGCCCAACATATTTTTGCGCATTATGTCCACAAGAGGTGCAATCCAATACAACGACAGACATAACTACTTGTACAGGTATATTTATTTCAAAACTATATGTCTTTTAAAAGATCTACATAACGACACATCAAACAATATGAATAGACCTTTTCATGGCAGACATGTTGACATGTCATAGTAGGAAAAGCACAAGTGTATTCAAAACCATTAATGATGGCAACATTCCACTTAGGAGAGGCCTTGGTATTGTGCATGCTGACTCACTGTAATAGCTTACTGGGACACTTGATGGAATTGAGCCATCGTTAAGGTTATCAATTTCAGCTATGCTTTTCCTACTAAGTAAAAATGTCTGCTGTGAAAAAGGTCCATACCGTAATACAGGAGCCAGGACATGACGCGATTAACACCGCAGGGTTAGTAATTTAGTCATAAACAATCAAGTCTCTTGCGGTTCCCTGAATTTGTCTAACGATTTCGGCATCAGCCCTTACCAACAGAAGATCCTAAATCTATTTAGTCCTGAAGGTTAATATCAAAAGGCTTTCATCTAGACTTTTTTGCCACATTTCTCACTCTTCTTTTTTCAGTCTGTTACACTCCTAAGATATTCTTTTGTTCCTCTGTTTACATGCTTTGTATTGTTTTTGGGGGGGGCGGGGGAGAAAATCAGGCAGAATGTTTTCATTCCCAAAGGCTTTGAGAATGCATCCTGCACAATCTTGTAAATTCACGGATTCGCATTATTCTCCCCAGGGTCGACTTTAAATTTTGGTGCCAATTGACAGCTTTTTAAGTTCCAATTCTGGCCAGATGAATCGAAGGGAGGGGGTGCCTGAGAATTTGTTTTTTGTGTCAAGGGATTTCAGGGGACAGAACCACTAGGGCAAAATTAAATTCCACAGCCTGCTGCCAACTTGGCAAAGCCCAAAGTGAGTCTGACTTAGAACAAACCAGGGGGTTTACATGCTTAATTTCACAAAGAATTAGGACAACCGCAGGGCTGTGTAGTATGTGTCTGTCTGTGCAAATGTCTTTTTGAGAACCTGTTAGGGCTTTATCTTTCTGTTATG
Source organism: Perca flavescens (assembly GCF_004354835.1). NCBI lineage: Eukaryota > Metazoa > Chordata > Actinopteri > Perciformes > Percidae > Perca > Perca flavescens. The sequence continues at coordinate 23,389,486 of NC_041343.1, forward strand.
CAGAGAACATTTGTCAAAGGCATCATTCTTGCTGGCAAGGACCTATTTGCTTACAGGGCAAGTCTTTTTTTTTTTTTTTGTTACTCTTGTGTGCCATTCATGATAGATGCCACCAGACACACTCATTCAGAAATCTGCGTTTGAAAATTGAATGTTTAAGCAATTATCTCAAAACTGTTGTAAATATATGAACAACCAAAGTGACGTTAGAAGATGTAAAGCTACTTGCTTGGTGTTGTTAGTTTTTACATTAACAAAAGTACAATAAAACCCTAATCAAACAGAGCAGAGTTAGGTGTAGAATGTATGCCACAACATAGCTACACCCTTCTGTGTGCATTCGTCCACCATCGTAGGCTACTAATTAAGCCGAATGTCCCACCCAAAAAGAAAGTTTTTGTCCAAAGTTGAGAGCTAAGTTGGCTAGCTCTTTAGCTAACATTAGTTAGCTAGCTAGCTAGCCTGTTGGACCTCAGAAAACTGAGTTAGCATAACATGTATAGCTAGATGGATAACGTTTAGCTAGCTAATTACTCCACTGCGCTGCGGAATAGACCCAGGTGGTGTCACATACTTTCAAGTCGACTGTAGTCATGTACACATAGATAACGTAAGGCATAGTTATACCTAGTTTAGGTTAACGCTATGAGAAATTAGCTAACGTTAAACTGCCCATATTATGAAAAAAACACTTTTTCTGGGATTTGGGGTGTTCTTTTGTGTCTCTGGTGCTTCCACACGCATACAAACTTTGAAAAAAATCCATCCATGCTGTTTTGAGTGCGATACGGTTTCTGAATGTGTCCTGCCTTCAGTCTCCTGGTGAGCTGTTTAAAATCGGCCCGGCTTGTGATGTCACAAGCCAAAATGAGCTGGCTAACCGCAACCGTTAGCTCGTAGTGTCGGGTTCCGGCAAGATGGCGGGTTGAGCAGTCGTGTTTTTTCTGAGCTCTTCACAAGTAGTCCCAAAGTATAGTTAGAAGTTGTTGAATGTCCACTCTAAAGTGTGAAAATGGAGCCGAAACGTGTCATTAAACCAGCAACACTTGAAATGGATTCTAAAGGAAGGAAATCCTCGCCTAACGTCGAAAGAATAGAAAACGTGCGTAAAGAGGAGCATGACTATGCTATGGATGTATCTCTGCTAAATAAAAGGGACTGCTCTGCTAATGATTCTGCACCGCCGACACCTACCAAGCAACCCATGAAAAAGAAGGCCAAGTCTAATGAAGTTGGTGAGAGTGATGAGGTTTCTAATAAGACTATTTTGGAGGCAATACTGGCCCTGGAAAAAAGAGTGGATGTAAAGCTAGCTGACTTAAGTGAGCGAACAAAACAAAGTAACACCATGATTGCTAGCTTAGCAAAGACCATCCAGTTCAACACGGAGGTACTGACAGAATGTAAAAAGAAAGTAGAAGATCTGGAGAAACAAAACAGCCTTCTTTGCAAAGAGAATAGTGAGCTTAAGGATAGAGTCAAAGAACAAGAAAGGTACAGGATGAGGTGGTGCCTCCGGATTAAAGGTTTGGAAGAGAAAAAAGATGAAGATATGCGTACGCAGGTCACCCAAATCCTGGTTATGATCGATCCGGATATGGGGTCGAAGCTGGAAGAAGCAGGGGACATTGTCCACAGAGTCGGAAAGAAGATTGAAAATAAGATCAGGCATATCATCGTTTTTTTCACTAAAAGATGGGTGAAGAAAGAAATTTGGCGTCAAACTAAAAACTCTTCGGTCTGTAAAGAGCAGGACATTCGTTTTGGCGAGGTGCTTCCATGGGAGGATTGGGAAGAAAGACGGAGGTTGTGGCCTCTAATTGAACAAGCAAGGCGGTCCGGGAAACATGGTTACATCGACGGACGGCGGATTAGTGATGACAGATGAAACTGAAGGAACTGCTGAAGGTCTCTGGTCTTAAAGCAGTGGAAAATTTTGGAGGGATGAAACTTTCCCCCTAATCCTACGGGGGGTTTTTTTCCTTCTTGGTCTGAGTGAATTAAGCTAACTACTGTTAAACTAGCTTTTTTTGTTTTCTCATTTCTGGTGTTCATGGTAAATGAGAAAATTTGTTTTGGTTCTTTGAATGTTAGGGGCTTGAAAGACATTGTTAAAAAAAAAGCACTTTTTTTTGTTTTGTAAAGGGTAAATCTCACTGTTTGTTTTTACAAGAGACTCATTCTTCTGAAGTTGATGCAGCTTTTTGGACTAATCAGTGGGGGGACAAAATCTTATTTAGTCATGGCTCTAACCGATCTGGAGGGGTGGCGATATGCTTCAACAAGTTCCCTGGAGAAATACTGACTCATCAAACCGATGGAGAGGGACATTATTTGACGGTGGTATTGAAGGTGGAAAGTTTATTCTTTATAATAACCAATGTTTATGGCTATAATTATGATGCTCAAAACAGAATACTGTTGGAAAATATCACACATGTGATTTCAGAGTTGAAAGTATTGTACCCTACCGATTACATCTTAGTAGGGGGTGACTGGAATATGGTACCAGATGAATGGGTTGATAGAATGCCTCCTAGATTATGGAAAGCAAAACAAAATTACATCGTAGAAAGTTTTATAGCAGACAACAGTTTGATTGATGCATGGAGATTCCTCAAATCCTGAGGTTAAAACCTTTTCTTGGTTTAAACCTAATGGAGAAAGTAAATCTAGGATTGATAACTGGTTGGTAAGTGATAACTTTCTGACATATGTTAAACAAACTCAAATTTCTAAAGCACCACTATCTGATCATTGTTTCATAGATCTCATTTTAGAACCCACAGTGAGGGAAACCAGAAACAAAGGATATTGGAAGCTTAATTCTAAGATGTTACAAAATGAGGATTTTTGCATTAAGGTTAGGGAAATCATTAGAGCTAATGAAAAGGATGATTAAATTGAAGGTTATATTGGTAGGTGGGAATTTACTAAATTTAAGATTAGAGAATTCACAATAACATTTTGCAAGGAATTAAATAGGGAAAAAAAAGACAATATGAAAGTAATTTATTGCGGGAAATTAACCAGTGTTGTAGCAATTTGGACCTAAATTATCAAGGGAAAAACAAATTAATGGAGTTACAAGTCCGGTTAGATGAGCTTAACCTTGAAAGAGCACATTAGGTCAAGAGCAAAATGGATCGAGGCAGGTGAAAAGAACTCCTCATATTTTAGCAGTTTGGAAAAAAATAGACAGCAGCGAAACTCAATTACTAGTTTAATAATAAATGGGGTAGAAAGTAAAGATTTTAGAAGTATAGATAAGGAAGTGTTCTCATTTTACTCCAACTTATACTCCTCAAATTATTCTGGTGCAGAGGCTGATTATTTGTTTGATAAAATCAAGAATGCTATCCCATGCATTGATGATCCCTTTAAAGATATTTGCAAGTCAGATTTGACAATCGAGGAGTTGGATTCAGTTATTCTCAAGATGAAGTTGAACAAATCTCTGGGGATGGACGGGCTCATAACAAATTTCTATCAATTCTTTTGGAATGATGTGAGAAATTTACTATTTAAAGCGTTACAAGAATGTATAGGGAAGAAAGAACTGATGTCATCTATGTAACAAGGTTTAATTACTTTGATTCCTAAATCTGGCAAGGACAAGAGAATTTTAGATAATTTGAGACCAATTACACTGTTGAATACGGACTACAAGTTACTCTCTGGAGTTGTGGCTACTAGGCTAAAGGGAGGTATGTCGACCATCATTGGTGAGACACAATCAGGTTTTCTGAAAGGAAGGTCAATTCACAACAACATAAGACTTGTTTTAGATTTACTTGAGTACAGCAATATTATTCATGATAGTGGGTTTATTTTATTCTTAGATTTTTACAAAGCATTTGATTCTGTTGAACATCCTTTTATTTTGAAAACTTTACATCACTTTGGATTTGGGGAAAAATGTATGAATATAATTGGGATGCTTTATAATGGAATCAATAGCTCGGTAGCTCTAGGGCATGGCACCTGTCCTCGATTTGAGATTAAGAAGGGAATTCGTCAGGGTTGCAGCAGCTCTCCACGTCTATTCATTATGGTAGCAGAAATGTTGTCCATTTTGATTCAGAATAGTTGTATTGAAGGGTTAGTTGTAAGTGACAGACAAATTACCATAAGTCAATTGGCTGACGACACAACTTTGTTTCTAAAAAATGAAAATCAAATTCCTTTAGCCTTACAAATTATTGACCACTTCTCAAGAGCTTCAGGTTTACAATTTAATTTAGATAAATGTGAAATTTTAGCACTACATGATTATCCCTTGCAATCTCTATATAACATAAAGGTCAAGTCAGAAGTTAAATACTTGGGGATTGTTATTTCCAAGGATAAGACAACGTCAGACAAAACAAATATGGAACAATATAGAAAAGTGTAAATCAATCTTAAATAGGTGGCTGCAGAGAGATATCACAATTTTTGGGAGAGTTTTATTATCCAAAATGGACAGCTTATCCAGATTTATATACCCGGCTTTCTCCTTACCCATCTCTACAAACATGATCAAATCCATAAACAAGATCAATTTTAATTTCATATGGAAAAACAAATGTCAGTGCATAAGGAAAATCGACATGGTTAAAAACTATGAAGATGGAGGTGCAAATGTGATTGATTTTGACATAATGAATGGTGTTTTGAAATTAAAATGGTTAAAATCTTTTATTAGTAACAGGCAGTCCTTTTGGTTTACTGTCCCCAATTTAATATTTTCAAAAATGGGTGGAATAGACTTTCTTCTGCGATGTGATTTTGAATGCAATTTGTTACCAGTCAAACTTTCTGATTTCCATCAGCAGGTCCTTTATTGGAAGTTAATCTACAAACAAAATTTCACACCTCATAATACTCCAGTTTGGAATAATAGATACATATTGATAAGCAGAAAATCGGTGTACATGGAGGAATGGGAATCCAAGGGAATCTGGGCAATTGCTCATTTTATGGACAGTAATGGACTCTTGTTACAGCACGAGGAGTTTTGTGAGAAATATCAACTTCAATGCAATGTCAAGCGTCATGATAGATGGTTGAAATTGAGAATTTAGAGAGGTTTTTTTCTGTGTGAGTCGGTGCATTCCTTCTGGAGAGATCTGCAGAGCTGGTTACAGACCAGGGAAATTGAGATACCACCTCTGACAGTGAAAAATATAAAGTTTGGTGTTTTTGTTGAAGATAAGAAGGTAGATTTTGTTCTCAACAACTTGGTGCTGCTAGCAAAACATTTTATACATAAATGTAGATACTTTAAGACCAAACCCTCCCTGATCCATTGGAAGAATGAGTTCAATCTTTTGTGCAAGTCATTGAAACGTGTTAAAGATAAAAAAAAGTCCTTGAATTGATCTATTTATTTGAAAATCTTAATTTAATTTGAGATAGCCCCTTCTCTTTATTTATTTTCTTTTATATTGTTCCTTATGTTGTTTTTGTAAGGTATAAGCTCCTAGGTTTTGTTTCATATGCTCGACCCGAGGCAATAGCTTTGTTTTTTGAGATGGATTTATGATTGTGCCTTGTTTGTTTGTATATGTTTGTTCTGAATAAATGCTAGTATGCTACATCGTTCTCAATAGCAAAGCACTGCTACAACACACACAAGTTCACCATAATCTACAAAAGAACTACTTACATGTGCGCCCTAATTTAGAAGTCTCCCAGCTAATCCTGCCTTGTAACTGACCGAAGTTGAAAAAACAGCCTTTCTTTTACTTTTATGGAGCTAGCTAGCTAGCTGACATGATCTACATCTGAGCTACTGTGCATGTGCGAGTGCAATCAAAGATAGTGCAGAAGAAGAAGAAGAAAAGAGGTCTCACTCTGTAGCTAAAACAGAAACCAGGTGAAAAGATGATCTGCAGCAGTGAGAGAGAGCTGTGCAGTACAACAAAAATATGGTGTTTTTTGAAAATTAAACCATACAACCTTAAAATACAATTTTGAACCTGAAAATGAGTATAATATGGGCGCTTTAAACATTTGCATTTTACTAGCAGAAATGTTAGCTAAATAATGAACAATTTACCCGCTATCCTCTCTTTCTGAATGCTAGCTTGCTAGTTTCAAAGGCATTTGTAGGTCGAAAAACGTCCAAGAGGACCGCATTTTAGTGGAAGCACGCACTCTACCGATTAAATGCAACACAGTTGTGTCCTAACCTTTACAGTCACTGGTCGTAACGCTAATCAAAATAGAATAGTCGTTTTTAGCTAGCTTTAGTAATGTTTGTCCCTTGTCTAAAACGACATAATTTGAACGGATTGACAAACATTTGACCAATGACCTACTTAGTATCACGGAAGTAGGTAGCTAGACGTCCAGGGTCAAAGCAACCAATCCGCATCTTGCGCCGTCTTTGAACGGCCACCCAGAACATCGCATCTGTACCTGACAGCAAAGTGTATTTTATTGTCATCAGTCATCTGCAGTTTTAAAACATAATTGCCAATTGCAGATCCTCCCATTCCAGGGATATTCAATGAAAAATATTATTATAGCGTATTTGGAGAGTAATTTTAAATTTTTAGAGTGATTTGGCGCCATCTTTTGTACATTTGGTAGATAAATCACATTTGAGCTTTCAACCTAAAATCCAAGTGCTAAGGGACAGAAACCTGTGAATTTCAGCCTGATTAGCATGACAGTAGCCTATGCATTTAGGCTACAGGCTACTGTATATGAAAAATGGGAAATGACAATAAAATGAAAGTGTCTCCCCCCACTCACTTTGTATAAAACAGTGCTTGGCGTATTTTCTAGACATAGTTATGCTTGAGCTCTCTACAGCAAGGATTAACAAAGCCAAATCATCAACTATAGACCTATGGAAAGTATCAGTCCTAATGACCTCAGCATCACAAGAAGTAGAGGAGAGTGACTAGGCGTGATTTCTGTTTTTGTTTATTTGTTTGTTTATTTGTTTTTTCTTTATTTTCCTCGAGACCGCGGAGGGTGGGAGGGGGTGGTTGTTCCTGTTCGAGTGTGTTTCTCTGTTCTGTTGTTTAAAATGAAAAAATAAATAAAAAATGGATCTAAAAAAAAAAAGTGTTTTTCTGTGTTAACACCTCAAAGTAACATTCAGAGTGCTTAACAATGATCCCATGGACATGCATCTGTTCTTCATGGTCTTGGGATTAGAATTTAACAATTTAAAATGGGTATACCAATAAGTTAAAATGCATCGGACTTCTCCCATGCCTCCAGTAATAGCATGAGATACCAAGACAGGAGTTGATATTGGTTGATATGATTGATTCATATCACTGTAAGTGTTACTCCAGCTTGATAGAGAGTGAAGGTGATGTCCTCAGTGGGAAGCAGTATTGTGTCTGTGTGTGTGTGTGTGTGTGTGTGTGTGTGTGTGTGTGTGTGAGAGAGAGAGAGAGAGAGTTGTACAGGATATTTACCATGGAGTGTGGTTCCTGGGAGGAGGTACGTGACATTGTGGCTGTATCAACGCTGCCTCGTCTGCTGCTCTTGCGCCCTTCAGCCAGCCAGCACCCTGAGGTTCCCAGCAGAGCGGCCACAGCCACGGCCCAAACACCCAGGTTGCCCATGAGTGTCTACCTGGTTGGAAGAGTAAAACATATTGCACTCAAAGCCTTGAGACTCACTTTGTTGTCCCCACTGCAGTTTCCAAAAATAAAACAAGTTACACAGCATAATCCTCTTCATATTTATCAGGGGAATGGAACAGTTTACTGGTCTATAACAGACATACCTAAAACTATAAAACTTAGATCTAATCTATATGTTCTGTTATCAATGTTATTAAATGAAAAATGTGAAAGTTGTGTTGTTGTTCGTTACTATGTAACTTTAATTGTAAATCTGCAGGCCTAATTTGTGATTTTCAATCTCCCGTATTCCTATTTGTATTCAAATGCATTTCAATGTCATTTTTTAACTTGCGATTTAATTGTGGGTCTAACAGTTCTTTCATTCCAAAGCAAGCAAAAATAACATCATTGTATTGTCTACAGAGAAGATAAAGACAGATTAACTGAAATCACGTTCAGCTAAACTAATTATGTGCATAGGAGTGTATGTGATTGTAACCACTGTATTGTACAGAATTGGTTGCAGAAATGTCTGCAGGATAAATGAGACAGAGGAGAGCAAATTTCAGAGAGTTCAGAAAGCCTTATTTTTGTTGCTATTTCCAGGCATGACATGACGAGAAGATGTGTTGTTTGCTTAAAGAAGGAAAATAGGCTTTCAATAACTCTGTGTTAAGGGCAAAACTAAAACCTGAAATGATGTTCATGAATGCACACATTTTACACACAATGGAACAAAAGCTATACACTGATCATGCACACACAGCATTATACAGCCACATGAACTTCAAAGACCACACTGATGGGGATAATTATCTGTATTACAAAGGACACAGAACATCTTTTGATGTCAACAAAGAGACAACCCTCTGAAGTCGCAAATGGTGGAGTGTGTATTAACTCAGAAGATCAATTTCACTGCTGTGACACATACACACTAACACGCTGACACAAACCTTCTGGAAAAAATACCCAAAGCATCCCGACTAATACTTTATACTAATACTGTGCTGTTGTTTAAAACGCTAGTGAGTAAAAAGCACACCTGAAGTAGCTGCACCTAACCAAGTTTTTTCAGATAATGACTAGTTCCTTTGGTAAATCATATTAGAAATGGCAACAGTGACGGACTGGTAGTCTGGCATTTGGGCAGATGCCAGAGGGGCCGCGGGCCCTCATGGGCCGGCCGGCCAATCAGAGAGCCACATAATTGTCAAAGTCATGGGGCCACTTAATTGTAAACAGCGGCCCATATAATTTCTCTCAGCCCCCTTTCAAGCATCAATAACAATTTCTTTTTTGCCAAACAAATTTGTCAAAATGCTTCACACCTAGCAATATTGTAATCTGATCAGTATTTATACGACATATGAGTCTCTCGATATCACAGTCAGGGTTACCCTCTACAGTCATGTACTTATTCAGATCAGATGTTCAAAAACGTAAACGTGCATGGTTTGAAATAAAACAAATCTACCTGCATTTCTTTTATTTTAATATTTGTTTGCAAAAGTTAAAATGAAACAATGCCTTCTGGGAATTTCAAGACAGAATCGAGTAGCGTCTTTATATATATTGTCTATGGTCTGCGTCAGCGTGGTTGTTGGAAGTTGAAAATTGGAAAGCTATACTGTTGACAAAAAAATGAATCAAGGCATCAAGCGACGCAAGGGAGGGGGGCAGAGAAAAAGAGAGAGAGAAATATAAGAGAGCATTTATGGCTGACGTTGAAAATGCTGCAAACTGACTGATTTGTTTTTAAAAACAAGTGCAGCTTCAGCTAGCATTAGCGCTATATCTGAGCCAGCACACCAGGGAGAAAGACAGGACAGTGAGGAATATGAGGAAGAACAAAACGAGCAAGAGGAGGATGAAGAGATAACGAATCTATGGAACTAACCAACACAGAACAACAAGCCTGCTGTGGGTCTGAATGTGGATTACCAGAAGTAACAGAGATGGAGACCAATGCTGCAGAAGGGAGTGTAGGTACAGTAAGTTTGGCTACTTCAGAATATTATATTATTATGGAGCGGCTGGCTCTGATGATTCATTCTTTTTTTTATATATATATATATATATGTCTATGTTTTGGTGCAGTTGTTTATAGTATGAGAGTATCAAAAGTGCGTGTTCTTTCCGTTCGTCAAAAGTTCTATCTGCGACCCCACCCCCCCCCAACCGGTGGGCCGCTGGTGGGTGGAAATGCCAGGGCCGTTTTTTGTTCCCAGTCCGTCACTGAATGGCAAGCAGGAATTTAATAATACATGTTGAAATGGTACTGCTGGTACTGCTTTGGAGGACCTAATCTCAGGAGTCAATGAAACATCATTTCAATTGGAATAATATCACTAACTCATGTACATAGGGGGAAATTAGGACAACTTCACATTAAATTGTGATCCAATACACCAAGAACACAAACTACAGACACATTAAGCAGCAAAGTGTTGAATTAGCTCAACTTTCTGATACAGTGGCAACACAAAATGAATACTATGAGCTTTACAAAAGTAGTATTTATTGCAGGGTCATTGCACTGGTGTTTCTTTTATTATGTCCACCCCCTTTAGTGTCTAACGCCCTCCAGAAGAACTTGGCATTTTGCACTGATAAGAAATATTTATTGGACTCCATCAAAGCACTGACTTCTTGTGTGGTCTTATCAGCTGATGCGGGCCTTTATGGTTACACTATGTGACACGGCAGTTTGTTATGTGTGTGTATTATTGTACTTTCCGGTAATGTGTTTATTGTTTTTACTGTGGTCTTATATTTAATATGCGACTTTATTGTGTGTTTTACTGCAGAACCAGTCTGGAAACAAATTTCCATTAGGTGGCCATAAAGTTTGCGACTGAACTAAACAAGGGCACAACAACATGTGATGCATCTTAAACGGTACAGGCGTTTATGGCTTAAAATGTCTGCAGAAGCTCTTCACTAGAATATTGAATATTAAAAGGGTGATTCACCTTGACCTGTAAATACCCTGGTCCTGCTAGCTGAGAATGTGCTGCTCTGCTGATCTGCTTTACATATCTATTTTTGCAAAAGGATACATTTTATATATTTTAAAACATTTTTTATCAAAATTCACTTTACATTTATTTGCACCATTTTACCATCATTTAACCACCATGTAATAAAGTAATTTTTTTGACAAAATAATCTTGTTCTTGTTTTGACTTGTTTATTGACTTTTTAAACTTTATTTTTATAATTTCTGCATTGCAGTAACAGTAAAATGAAACCATTTTTCATACGAATCAGCAGAAGTATTCAGATCTTGTCTTAAGTATAGTAATACCACAATGTGAAAACACTTAATAAATTGAAATCCTGTATTCACATACTTTTTAACGTACTTTAACTTAAAGCTGTATTCATTGATTTCTTTGGCCACTAGTGGGCAGCAGCAAAAGCTGTAAACACGCAACACATTCTCACTCCCATCTCGTAAAATATGTCGTTGTTGTTAACGCTAAAAGTCTCCTTTAGCGTCATATAACGCATTTTAACTAAATGCGCTTGGTCGGGACTATTGGCGTCCCTTTTGATGCAGTTAGGTTAAGGAAAAGCTCGTGGGTTGGCTTACGTTTCCGTGACTCGCGGGAATAACGGGACGGTTAAAGACATACGCGGGACGCGAACCCCGGTCTCCTGGGTGTTTGACCCATCCACCCCGACCAACCTCCCTACTTGCTAAACTCTGTGTAGATGCTGCTCTCCCCGGTACGTTCTACAAACACGCTGAAGGGCGCTTTTTTCAGACACTGACAGCCACTGTCCAAACGTCCGTACCTTACGAGTTCGGAGTGAGAAAGAGTTGAAACACAACACTGACATATTATCATATCATAAAATTAATACTGCGAACATTGTGTAAAACAGTTGCCTATTTACATAGCAGGAGATATACAGATTATACAGATAACAGACTCAGAAAGAAAGCTAGTAAGGGGACCTATGAGTTGAGGATATTTTTGTCACACATACCGATTCCAGTTGGTCAAGAATAAACTTCTGTGCCTAGATGCTCATTTTAGGTTTCTAAAATCATTATATGCAAAGTAACAAGAGGTGTCAAACACATGTAGTGGTGTAAAAAGCACGGTATTTGCCTCTGACATGTGTATAATGTAGCAAAAAAAAAAAATGAAATACTGTACTCAAGTACCCCAGAAATGTAGGCTACCCAATTATAGTATTTGAGTAAATGCACTTTCCACCGCTGCAAACCATACACAAAGTCAGGTCCTGTCAGTGTAAACATCTCTCGATAAGGAACCACCAACATTATTCAGCTAGCTAGCCTGAGGCTAATGGGCCCTCACAGATGAGAGCTCACCCTTGTGAAATTAAACACCAAATGAGATCTGCCAGTCACTGTCTTAATGTGCTGCCTGGCCCCCTGGCATTGGCGCACACACAGCTACTAGACACATCCATACATGAGTACACATGAACACACACACAATGGTCCATTTTGAAATTCATCAGGAGGGAGAAAATCTATGTGGAAGCCATTATTTGACCAGCATATTAAAAAGCTTAAAGAGACAGACACCATTTGGCAGCATTGCTCATTTCAGACTTGTTCAGTGAGGGACTTGCATTTTAAGCAGACTCAATGTCCTAAAAGTTAAATACAATCTATTCAAATCTCAGCTACCTTCTATCCCTATCTATCATTTTTCATGTTTCTTTCTTCACTACTTTCAATTTTCGGAACACAAAAGTATTGTTATGGGCCAGAGGAGCCCTGTAGAGCTGCCTACAGCCAGCCTGTCTCCCCTTTCATTCACTTACTTTCTGTAAATTTCCTTCAAATTTTCTTCATATAGAGAAATTGGTTTGAAGCCTTTTTAAATTATTAACCGAACCATCCAGTTATTAGTTGAATCACAAGCTTGTAATAATAGGTTTAAAAATGAAAAAAAAAGTGAAAAGTGAAAAATGAAAAATGTTGGGGGAAAAAAGGCAAGAATACTTGCACTGGAGATGCATATGGGAGGGATCACTTTACGGTTTGTATGGACCTGAAGAATGATTACAGCAACACATAACTCAATGTCTCAATGTGCCTATTGGCTGTGAGTATTGTATTATGTAAGATAGAGTTGTGTCCAATAAGGAATAATAAATATAAAACGTTTACTATTAAACCAGGTTTTGAGTTCCATTATTTGTTTTTTGGGATGCTAAAACTCCAGGAACTGAAGTGTTCTTATATAACCCTGAAGGAAATATTCAGCTAAATGCCTATAATGTGCAGCGCTCAGGTACAGTAAAGCACCATCTGCTAGCCGGCACATTTTAAGATGAGGCATTCAGAGGAAGGGGACATCTCACACACCTTTGAGACGCATCAGCTACATTCAGCCAGGAGCTGCTTTTTTTCTGGGTCGAGGTAAAATATTAATTTTCACCCACTGCTTCATTTTAAATGACTGCAAAGATTTCTTAATGAATGCATGGATGGACACATGAAACACACATGCAAACATACAAAAAGATCATTGCTCACTGGAAAGTCTGAAAAGCCTGGTCTTTAATCTGAAATAAAGTTACAAATAGAGATACTGTATTCATGCAAATGTTTCCTAACAGTTCAAAGTCACCAGTTGACCAAACAATATACACCAAGGAAAACTAAATGTTTATCTCAATAGTATCTTAAAAGACTAATTTCTAACCAAACTCATACAAAAGTAATCCCACAGCTTCATGCCGCCTACCTATCATATGACCTAGAGAATTTCTGCATCCAGCAGTTTTCTCAATATAAGAAATGTCTATTAATGTCTATTAATTTGAGTATCAACATACGAGCTGGTGTACTCAAATTAGCGGTTCATTTCAAGAAAATATGATTACACACACGTAAAGCAGACATCAAGACACCAATTTGGACTAAATTAGAACCGATTTGACCTTGAGCCGGGGGAGTTAGTCTGTCTTATAGTAGGAAATGAAAATTGCATGATTATTATAGGACTAATTCTGAGTCTTCTAAACACAAAACCCATTTCTTCCTCAGCGTGAGAAACTACAAAACATCTAGCTCTGCTCTGAAGAGAACACACAAACTGTCAGGCTGCAGCTAATGGTGATATACGTCGGCAATATCATGTATGGATCCTTGTGAGCATAATGGCCCCCGGCAGGGATGTCGACTAATGTTTCTTGTTTCTTTCGTGGCAAGCATTTTCAAGCATTTTTACAATTTTCTGTGTTTTGTTTTATATGTTTATGCTTATGTTAAGCACTTTGAATTGCCTCTGTGTCTGAAAAGTGCTATATAAACAAACTTGACTTGATTTGCCTATGGTGTAGAATGTAGATCAAATCATCTGTTGGTTAAACTGATCCTAATCTATGGCCAAGATTCCCCTCAGCCAGCCATTACAAGAATGTACTGTAGGTGGGATTTGGCCTTACAACCATAGACTGTTAATATTAATGGACAACGCATCTGGTTCAGCGAAGTGCTGCAAATGCGGAGGTGCCTTAAACCTGCATTCTGTCTGAATTCCAGCAAGGGGCGACACGTGTGGTTGCAAAAGGAGGTTGGTTTCTGTAGAAGTAAATGAGAAAGAGACCCACTTCTCACTTGATTTATTACCTCAGTAAACATTTTCATAATTAGTTTATGGTCTCAATCGCTAGTTTTAAGTCTTCTGCAATACAGAATGATGTTCATTTTTTGAATTATGGTCTTGTTGATTTTAAAATCAACAATAAAGCAGGGGTGTTTTAGGGCGTGGCTGTGATGTGATTGACAGGAGGAGTAAACCTCTAAATATGGGCACCTGTTCTACCAGGTGAGCTAACCAGGGGCCAAAACTCCACTAATCTTAACACTAAGTAGTAATTTTGTGCCTAAACCTATCAAAACTTTAACCATAGCATTGTCTCATCATTAAATAATTTATATTATTTTAACAATGATTTGAAACTGTTTTGACAAATGATGTCGTCCTTCCAAGGGGGGGCAACGCTTTTTGTCAAGAGACTGAGTCTGTAAGTAAAAACTGACAAGTAAATGATCACTGCATGCAACCCTACAGCCTAATGGCAACAAGGGAAGGCCTCTAACTGAGCTCTGAGACAAATTCCAAGTGATCAAGCTGAGTTCTCCTTCTTGTTTTCTGTTCCGCCTCTGCACTCTAGGTAGGTTTGCTGTCACAGTTACAAATGACACATGCAGTTCCACTATGACAATCAGTCCCCACTCAGCATGCTTCCTCCCTGCAAGTTGCTGAGTATTTAAAAAGATTACAAAGGAGGGCGGGAGAAAATAACATCTGTGAACGCTGAACACCACACGCTCACTGCTCTAAAGTAAAATGCATATGAAGCATTGTATTGAGCTACTTACATCTATGTACTTTTAGAAAATATTCCTCAATTAATGAGAAAAAGCTGTTTTTGAAAGAGTTATGCGTTTTGTCAGCCTGGTTAACCTGCCACCCTTTAAAAGTAGAAGGTTAAGATTTTCTGCTGTCAGTCATTTTGTAAAAAGTAGGTGTCACTTTTTCCCCCAAATGGTGCATGGCCCATTTTGGAACAAACCTCTCTACATGCTGTTACTCTGAGTGCTGCCTCTAACTGATGCTCCTCTTCAGTAACATTTTTGCTATCATTGTGAGGCTGCCGGCCTATCTGCCTGCACTCGGATTTCAAACAGCTCCTTCCTCAGAAAGATTTCTATGTAGCATGAAATAGAGCCACCAAGGGGATCGCCTTTGCCCAAAATCTTGTCACGACGCTTAGATGCGGCAGCAATTCATTCGTCTATATTTCACTCTTGTTCCTGTGTGGTTGGGGAAGATACTGAAGAGACCAGGGGTGTCAATCTGTCTGTCAGCCATGCATCTGGATCACACGCTCTAACCCTTGTTATCTTCCAGACACTCCAGGTGAACATGATACACATCCTTTCAGGTTTTTTCCCCCTTTAATTATTTATCTTTATGACAAGATACGTGATAAATCTCTGATTTCCAAAGGATGTTCTGAAGCGGTTTTCCCAAAGAGGATTGATACAGCACAGTCGCCCGGAAAGATAAGGTTATGAACTGTCATTCACTCTAATGTAAAAGACTCATAAGCAATGCCCCTTGGAAAGGAGACAGTGTTGACACCTCACTAGTTAAAAGCTGACAGGCCTTATCAGCCAAGGAGCCAGACAGCTCACATTAATAGGATTTTACTCAGACATTTTGAACTAATTAAGAAAGAAAAGATCTAATTAATGATGACTGTTAGCAGTTTGAACTAGAAAGGGAATATCCAGACATGTTTAACCTTTATCAGTCTGGTTTATTTCAGCAATCGTCCTGTTCACTTGGCCCACAGGTTTCCATAATAATAATAAGAAAAATACTGAATATCACTATTATTTAAGACCATTTCAAGTGTGTGCTGTTTGCTTATTTTCATATTGTAATGAAATGAATGGAAACCAATGGCTGCCTGGAATGGCAGTTAATCATACATTTAAAACGCACTGTGGTTTGTAAAATGGTTAGCTGTGAGGTAAAGCTTTTCTGATTTGTAGTAATCGGGCTAATAAAAACGTGCAAAACACTGGCATGGTTCTTTAATTTAATTTAACAGTAGGGAAATGGGTGAAAAGAAAATGACAAAAATTTAGAAAAACGTGAGAAAAGTTCAGCAATTTGTAGAAGAAAAAAGGCACAATAAAACTAACACCAGGCGTAAGCCAGAGGGATACACACAAAGACTAGTAAACAGCGGAGCAAATAATTGTGAGCAACAACAAGGACGCCATTAAAGCAATTAAAATGTGACAAAAAACATATGGCAGCAGTGATAGAAAAAATTATGTTTTGTTTTTGCAGAGAAATAACTGCACGTGTGCATTTTCAGATTGAGGTATTTTAGGTATAAGATGTATTTTTAAGAGAGAAAAAAAATGCGTCTCCCTCTCAGACAAGGCACAGGGACCTCGGAAAGAGCACAGTGCAGGTTGTGGCGCTTTAGCAAGACCAGGTATCTTTATCAGCTTGGGATATTCTGCATTACCTCAGGATTAATTGCTGTCTGACACTTTCTGTCTCTATAGAAGAGACGTAGCTTCAGGCTGTAAGGAAGTAATAAGAAGCCATCTCGAGACTGGAGAAAGAGAATAAGAGGCCCCTCCTTTCTGTGTCATACTCTATTTTCTTCCTCTGCTCTGCCTCTTTACCTTTCTTACTCAACACTGATATTGACTTTTGGCTTTTTCTCTGACAAGTTTCCGTGACCAGATCGGCAGCCCTTGGGTGTTAAATCCCACATCCTGCTTGTCAGGTGGGGCTGAAAGACACAAACAGCAAGTGACTTGTTAAATCTGGAAATTCCCCCGTAGGCTGTATGACATGGCTGCAAGAGCAAAAAGGATATCAGAAGGATCAGCAGAGCCAAAACAGGGTGGTCTGCCTGACTAACAGGACTGTTTGCTAATTATAGAGCAACAAGTGTTAGCCAAAAACATGAAAGAGGTCCTCATTGGTAATGAAGAAAAAAAAAACACACTCTTTAAAGCATAAATGGCTCTTCAGAGGCACTTCGTGGAGAAAAATGTGGTTTCTACGTATAATCATCGCTGACTGAAGAACCACCAGAAGCCATCAATAGCTGCGTGCTTTTCTTTGAAGCCTCATTTGTGGCTGTAGAAGCCAGAAAGGGCAAAGAATCCCTCTCTGATAACATGTTCTGAAATATCAAGATACATTCATACACCAACATCAAATTCATTGTTTCCTTTGTCGACGTTGCCCTAAATGCTCACTGGATGCTGGCTACAAGGTAACTCCAACTGTACACGACTAAATGCAAATTATCCTCCAAAAACCCACAAATGATCTCTAACAGATTCAAAGTTAATACATTTAGAATTTGTAGCTAGGTATTAAAATGTTTTGTGGCGTGTTTGCTTCATTGACAGGCTCTCACACTCAGCCCTGGTGTTTGTCATGTGTGTCTTACTGCAGCTCCACCACAAGCTTCACATTAATTCAGAAATCACTTCTTTTTTTTTTTCAAAATAACAGCAAAGCTGTTTGCAAGGGGTAAAACCAAACGGAACTTTTAAAGCCTGCTTCAATAACTTTTATATCATTAGTCAGAACTTCTGAATATGGAGCGCATATGGAGAACGGAAAAGAGATTTTTGGATATTTAAAATTCACTAGTCATTTGTTCTAATGAACAAGGCTCAGTGCGTGGATATGCTGCTCCACCCAAAATATTTTTTATAACATCTCAGTTCTGATAGTAAGTTAGTTAAATTTGTATACGATCCAATTGCCAATCGGCACAAGCAAATACAACGGAAGATGATCATTAATGACTTCTCAATCTTAGAATTTCTCCATCTGACATGTTGAATGTTTTCAGAGAACAGGAGGAATTAGACAGTAGTTTATGTACGGATATGAGTGAAGTAACATTTCAAGACATTCTTGAATAACACCACCTATCCAAATGTGATATGACAAAATAACTCAAAGCAAAAGAAACCACGATAAAGTTTTAAGATGAGGAATGAGGACTGACTGCATAAAAGGGACAGGCAGATGGCTGACTAAATTCACTGCAGAAAACAGATATGCCAGATGACCTTTCCGTAACCCCTCTACGCATTTATCCCTCTCAGCTGACTCTTTCGTCAGTTTCCTCCATTCAGGCAGAGGAGGCATCAAGCACTCTTTGCTCAGAGCTGCGCTGCTGATGCTCTGAGCTCAGCCGCTGTGTTCATATGGGATGCGGCGGTAAAGGTCATTTCTAGAAGTTCAACATTAGTGATCAGAATTTCAAGTGAACCGTGTTGCCCACATTTTGTGGCCTTGCTCTCTACAAGGAGTACAGCGGACTCATCAGGTGAGTCTGGCGGCCACAGTAATATGTCTGTGGAATAAAAAGGATACAGAATCTAATGGCGCAAGTTAGTGGTCCCCCTCAGTTTCAGTGTCATTCATATTAAGTGCTTCTCATTGTCATAGGCCTCATGCTAATCATGTTATATTTCTCTGGGTTTGAGCGTGTGTGAGTGCCAGTGTGCCCCCGCTACCCATGAGAAAGAGTTTCATCAGTTCAATTTAAAACTAATCTTGTCAGCCCCATCGGGATGCGAGTGTATGGCGAAAGAGGCAGCTCATAAGAGTGTGACTCACCATCTGTAATGCATTTTTACCTTTGTTTTGGAGTACGGCTCATTATACTTCTTCGAAAAATTTGTAAAGCCAAACAAATCAAAGTCACCAGGCGTAAAGAGAATAAAAAAGGAGGAAGAAGTGGGTTTGGTTTACTCGAGGGGGATAACTTTGTTGTGTGGAAATAAATCCTGCCCCTGATTAGACAAGCTCTGCATGGGGTTCAGGCGATGTTATGCCAAGCATTTCAACAGTTCACAAGCGGGGAATTATATTTTATATGAAACATGTAATTTATTCTACTTAAAACTTATATGGACTTGTCATACAAGGACAATAAATTGTTCAGAGCTTGAAGCACCTACCTTTAATTTATTAGGCTATTTGCATGTGTACACTCCACCTGAAACTCCAACTATCTACCACAGTAATAATAATTCATGTGTTCTGAATGTTTTAAATAAACCTGGCTCTATCCTTTCTTGCATTAAAGATTTTCAGTAACGAACACTTTTTGGTTTGACATCTGGCCCGTGTGTGCAAAACACAAGTAAAGTAGATTCACTTGAAACTGGCACAAGAAAGCGCTAAGTTTCTGCTGCCACTACTTGCTATGAAATACATGTACAGAAACAGAATCCTACTTAATCGACCTTAATCAAAATACTGTAGAACACCACTTTAACCTTTCATCTACCTGCTGGACCTTTGTTTTGCAAACAAAAATCCTTGAAATTGCAACTTCAAAATAGTCCTTCTCATTTGGACCAACACTACGGCAGCAGTGCAGCAAGAAAGCAGTAGCATGTGGTATATCTCTGATGGAAACATATCTTCGTGTTGCTTGAACTTGAAGTTTTGTATTGAAGAAGACCGTGAATCTTTTTCTGCATCTATCACCAGTGCTCAAGCTTTCCTCTGTTTTAGCATTTGGGAATGTGAGCAGCCGGGAATTCAAGTGCGTAGAGAGACTGCAAAACGACCTGTTTTCAGCCTCTCAGCTAAAATGTCCTGGAGCAAGATACTGAATTCCTATCTGCTGTTCTGTCGCCAAGTCTGACCTCTGACCAATATAAGTATAACAATCATCATATTATAAAATTGATTTCAGACTAAGCTGGGAGTTGGGTCACTTTGTATGTGCACACATTATTTAGTTTTAGCGCTCTATGTTTGGTTACTTAATGTACAAGCTGTATTTGTCCACAATCAAGCATCAACACTGCAACTCTTACAAAAAACTACTCAATCCAGTTATCCTTTATGAATTTAACAGCCACAAAACAAAAGAAGTATTGACACTGTTAAACAGTTTATTAGAGAGGGAAGGCTGACTACAGCTTATATTTCGCAAGCGTCACTCAAAAAGTCAATTATATGCTTATGCTCATATGTCTAAATCCAGCCTAAAGACATAGTTAAACAGAATGCTGCACTAAGAATAGCCTATCATGCAAGACCCGTGGAAGCGTGTGAAACCTCTTCCTCAGCCCAGATACACAGCAGAAGATTAGACCTTTATTGCCATCCTTGAAATTTTAGCTTTATCCAACTAACATGCATGACATACTGCACACATGCATTTATACACATATGCTGCTTCAAACGGGTTCTGGCTTTTGCAAGGTTTTAGGTGCTTAGCGAGGTACATAGGAGGTACATAATGTTACAGTGAATGCTTTCTTGTTTTGTGTGTTTGTGGTCTTCAGTGTCAATTTGTAAGTGTGTGAGTCATCCCACTATTAGGCTGTCTCTGAAGCACTACAAGCAGCCATAATCTGGTGGACACTGCATTGTAAAGGCTCTCTCTTAGACAGCTAATAAGTTACATACCAGATTGCAAACTGTAATAAGCCCGACTGAGTCACTATTCTGGGCTACATCATAATTTCTCAACCCGCTGACTTTGAACTCAGGGTGGGCTGCAGAACTGCTCTGACAGGGTTCAGGACATGATGTGGCTCAAAAAAAAAACTTTCATTTAAAAAACAAAAAAATAAAAACTCACTTCATCTGTGAACTTGTTCATATATAAATATATATTGGTATTGTGCTGATATAATGCTCTTTGCCTTTGTGATATGTAGTGGCTTCAACCCTGTTCTCAGCTATGAAAAACGCAATGAAGCCAACTTTTGAATCCAAGGCAAATTAATTCATGAACACAAAATGTCCCTTTTTCAGCCCGAAATCATATGTGACATTAACTGTCTATGCTTGCTTTTTCCCCTGCAATGATATAGGCTAATGCCTAAATGTTCTATGTTCCTGTAAATTACCAGTTCAGACCCAGTGCAAACAGATCCAGCTGAGAACCGCTGCCATCAATATTCTCACTCAGGTGCCAGGGCAATGTATTGATCCAAAGCTCTGCATGTGCCTGCTGTATGTAAGTGCGTATGTGTGTTTGTGAGTGAGACTACGTGCCTGAGTTGAGTGTTGGAGGAGCTGTTGGCTCCCATAAAGCTGGAGGGCTAGAATTTACAACCGGTTTTTCACAGATAGCACAGTGATGAATGGCCGTAATTCTGTTGCTAGATGTTGACTCCATATCTGGTTCCAAGTAGAGAGGAAATCCAACAGACCCAGTAAGAAAGGCTGGTGCGCGAGGGGAAGGCAATGAGTGGAGCATAAGGGACCAAGAGGCTGGAGCGTTTTCAGCACCACGGAGAGCTCCGGCGCAATACACTATATCACGGCGGAGTGCGCGCCGACCAATCCTCATTTCCCACTCCGCTGGACGTCACGGAGGCTTTTGCTACCGCTGTGCTGGCTCTCTGGTGACACTGATAAGCTTTTCCCATGAGAGAGCGCTGAAGCAGCTCATTTAACACAATCAGACAAGAAAATCTCGTCTTGTTTAGGAATTTCCCTCCCCTCATTCTTGAGAGTTTTTGCATGCTGGGTGAGTAGGGGGTGTATGGGCTTTATAAGACACTGATCGTTAAAAGATGAAGTCTGCCCAGCGTCCTGCCGAAGAAATTGGCTGACAGCAAGAGGACCTGGTGAGGAGGGGTGGTTAGGTGGGGGTTGTTCGGTCCGGTGATCCATGCCAGAGAGCCCAGCGAGGGATGTCCGTGGCTCACTATGTTTTCATTTCAGTCCCTCTGCTGCTTGAGCAAACCTGGCGCATCCGGGCAGAGGAGTCCTACTGAAGCCATTTATCAAACACTAGCCTGTTGTTTTCGAGCAGGTAGAGCCACTGCACTGTTATACGAGGTTACCAAAAGCTGGCATCTGGTCATATTGAATGATTAATCACACCCCGTGTTGCGCCAGACAATAAGCTACATAGCAGGCAGTGTAGTTAAACACTGTCACAGTTTGTCATTGACATCGCCCTGCGCTATACGGCTGCCTGTACATTCTGGAGCTCTCTCTATTATTGATGCATTTCTCCTCAGCTACTCACAAACTAATTTAAAATGAAAGCACGCCACTGCCATTATCTTTACAGTTTCCATTCACTCACACTCCCAATAAAAATAGTGACGGATACAGCAGCGTCATATGCACCCAAAACAACCAAACTTGTAAAACACAATAAATACGCCCTTAAGCAACCTTGGAGCCCCTATCCCGCATTAGTAAATACAGCTTCCACCTTACCTGTGGTATCCCGAGGCAAGAAGGCAGAAAGGAAGGAAATTTGAGCAAATGTGCCACAGATTTCCTCGCTGCGACGAGAACAAACTGCGCTCTTTTAGTTCCACTCCTCACCTCCCGCCCGGCAGGGTTTAAAGGGTTAGATTAATTATGGGCTGGTGTAATAGCAGCAGCTGCGTTCGTAGCGACGGGTAGCGCGTCCCAACTCTCAGCAGCGACTTGCCATCCTTCAGCTTCTCCGGCAGGTTTCCTCTCAGCGCTCCGCTCCTGCTCTGCCCTATTTCAACTCCTCTCACTCCGCTCTTCTCCTGACGTCAGCTGCTGCACGCCACATGCGGTGCGGCTGCATCTGCAGATTCGTCGCACTGGAAAGCGACACCTGTGTGTGCATGCGTGCATGTCTAAGTATGTGTTTAGACATTCGTGAGGACCACAGAATAGTCAAGAATTCCCCAAAACATCTGAAGCTTATTTGCAGATGTTTTTCTTCATTTATTTCTTAATGTCAGGGTTGGGAACCTCTTTGAATGTAGGATCTAAAATTTGGATTTGGAAACGATTTAGGTTTGGGTTAAAGTTATGCTTGAGTTGAGTTTTTTAAGTTACAAGGATTAATGTTTTCTTTGAGTGCATAGTGTAATACGACAAAAATATACAAACAAATAAAGCCACACAGATACTGTTTTGTCACAACTCAGCAGTTAAAAATGATTTTAAAATACTAAAAATGATTTTACTATACTTAAAATACATTGCCTACTAATGGTAAGAATTACTTGAATGTTGAGAATGTTGTCAAAAGTATCAAATGTATATTTTATTTTGTTTTTCATGGATTGTCTTCCACTCAGACCCTGTAGAGCATTCTTATACAGCGACTGATGGCTATATGACAAACACACACAAAGCATCACTAATCAACAAAGCAATGATGTTCACAGAGGAATTAGACATGCAGAGGACAGGCAGGTATGTCCGAATCACTTCCACAGATGAGCAAGTTTACAGCAGATTACCTGCTTATATTAAGGTTCAAACGTTGAAACAAACACACACACACACACACACACACACACACACACACACACACACGCACACACACACAGTGAGTAATGTTTGCAGGGTTAGGGTTAGACAACATTTACGACGTGTGCACATATCCCAGTGACCCCAACTTCTGACACTATCACATCACACATATTCTTTCTTTCTCTATCCTTCTCTTTACCCCTTTGTATTAAAACCAGAAAGAGGATAACTGCACATGGCACAATTAGGTCTACATGCTGTATTCCAAAAAGATACGAGAATGGTGGCGTCCCCATCAAAATTGCATGTGGCAGTAAAATATTTATGCTTGATGTAACATTTATCAAGGAAGTTAAAAAAAGATGGTTGGAAAAATAAGAAGCAAAGAAAAGGAAAAAAAGGGAGGGGGAATAAAGGAGAGGAAGAGAAAAGTAAAGAAAGGAACTTTAGTCATGATGTTGCAATACTTGATTCCTTACAATACCGTGGGTTTCAATGGAAAGAACACATACCACATACATCACGTGTCAAACTCAAGGCCCGGGGGCCAAATCCGACCCCTTGCTGATTTAGATCCGGCCCGTATATCAATTTGGATTCACAATACATTTTGGCCCACCTAGTTGTGCGCCAAAACACAAACACAGGAAAGTGTTTTTTTAAACTGCAATTATATGACATTCAAAGCAGAATATGTCAGATTTGCCGACTCTGAGGCTCAGAAATCCCCACAGAAGCAGAGAGTTTTCATATCCAGGCTGTGAAACAGGTTGTTGGAACAAAAACAACAAAAATGAGGAAAAAAACTAATAAAATGTAAAAAAAAAAAAAAAAAGACACGCAGTAACAACAGCATGTCAATAAACTCTACATGTCTGGCCCTTGGTGTGATTCTCTTTTTCCAGTGTGGCCCTTAGTAAAATTTAGTTTGACACCCCTGACATACATTGAGTGCATATTATCTACAGCACAACCTGCAGTAACAAGTGATGTCTGATAAGATGGAAAATTGCCTTGTAGCACAATGCTGCAACAATGTTTTCTTTTCATGCCTTTTATTATAGTAAGTAACACATCTCTTCCTCTTTCATCAATGAATGAAAGAAATCAGTTTTCTTCAGGGGTATTTTAAAATCTTATAGGATTTCTACTTGAATTGATAAATTACAAACTGATTGGCAGGGAGGTAGTCAGAGGGGAGTCACTTACATTGATGTGGGTCAAGTAAGAGGAGGTAGGCTAGCTGTTTGAATTGAGCTGCAGCATCTAGCATGTGCATCCAATAAATAAGTAATTTTGCTAAGTGCAAAACAGTAAACAGACAAAAAACATTCTAATGAATTATTTGAGGCCAGGGGTCGGCAACCTTTTTAATATGAAGTGCCATTTTAAAATGTTGTTGTTAATCAGTGTGCCATATCAGCATTAAGCCTGTGATCATCTATGAAGCCCGCTCAGGCAGTTTTATTTTTATCCTCCATGCCTCATTCTGTGAAGAAGGCAACGAGTACTAGCCAATCAGAGGCAGAGTAGGGCAGGTCTTTGCGGAACGCGGATGGTAACAAAGTCAATCAAACTACCATCAATAACAGGCTTTGCTTCTGCCAATGGCTGTGAAAGAGGTCATTTGGCATGCAGATTGGAACATTTAAAAAAAACTCTCTTTACCATTTACATTAATAGCTATGGAGTTGGAATAAAGCATATGTTTAAATGTTTCAGCACCATGGTCAGAGACATTAGGATTGACTATTTCCACGCAGTAGACAGAGCTCAGTGAGGCTGGTTTGCATGTCTGTCTCACTCTCCAGCAATTAAATGAAGCAATGAAAGGAATGATGTAGAGATAGTTTTACTCATCCTAGAGTGTCAGTTTCATTATTCCTGCTAAATACAAGTCATTTTAACATAGACCACTGAGAACAAGGTCATTCTTTTATTGTTTTCAAACATACAGCAGTGGCCCTTCTAAATAAAAGATTAGTTGAATTTAGTGCCTATTAAAGCATGACAATGTAGCAGGGATTCATAAAGGAGTGGGTTTGAGCATTATTCCTTCCAACTCTATCACATTATTTTCCATGAGTCAAAAAAGATAACACTATTTCATTGCTGATTGATCTGCACATTCGGATGTAATGTGCTTGTGGTGCCCATACTGTCTTTGCAACCACAGAAGGGCAACAAAGTGTAACAGAAGTGGAATAATGGTATTGACTATGCAAGATTACAGACTCATGTTGCCAAGAAGCCACAGCAACAAGCTGGCCATTTTTGCAAAATAAGACTCACAACTTCATATTAACATATATGGCCCTATCTTGCACCCAGCGCAATTGACTTTGTACACCGACGCATGTATCATTCCTATTTTACACCCGACGCAGACTTTTCCCTCCACAGACGCACGTCGGTAAATTAGGGAATGTATTTGTGATCCCGTGGGTGGTTCAGCGAAAAGAGGAGGCTGTTCAGGCGCAAACGTTCCCTGATGCTATTTTGCAGTTTCAGAAAACAATTCCGCATAAGCACACAATTTACTGTTTGTGTACCGTAGAAAAAGCATACATGTTGCATTACTCTTATTATTGTTACATACATACTCTAAGTTTCACATACCTACTCTAAATTTTACCTAACTCAAAATTATTGGATTAAGATTAAGGTTTGGTTTTGATCATGGTTTATAGTATGTGAAAACAATAAAATGACATGCTAGTCCACACAATCTGCAATTTTTTATATAAATGTCCATTACAACAACATGAAACACCGCATTTGAACATGTCTATAATATTTTTCACAACACCAGCAATTTTTGTAATTGCAGCAATTTCCCCCCACCCCTAATGCTTTTCAGGGCATTTAGTGATTTATGTACAATAATTGTCTGAGCATGAGTCCTCAGCCTTTTTTTGTGCAGCCTTCTCTGAATGCTTTACGTTACAATCCGTGCAACTCTCCTTAACCTTTTTCCGGCCATGGCAGTGGAAATGTTTGGATCCACATTATTGACAAATGCATATCAGGTCTATTCATAAAACCAACAGCTCTCTTGACAATGCAGAGATGATCTCAGACTGCTGTAGGCGCACTCTGAGTGGCAAATCAATCATGCCTAAATGGTGCAAATATGAATCGACCCTCCAGGGGCTCATATAGACGACAGCCCGTGCATGGCATTACAAGAGGATCATCATGTGCATTTTACCCACAGCTACACCCAAGGGTGAACAAATGAAGTTTCAGACTAGCATGTTAGGATTGAGCAGCTACAGCAGTCATCATTATCTCTGCCACCATTTGCTCAGGAGTGTTTGTACTTGCAGTCATACGTCAGAAACATAATATCTTCTCCCCTCAACCTTAAAGGCACTCATGCATGTGTCAGCACTAAAAGGTCTCTCTCACTCTCATGTAGCTGCTCCCTGAGAGACAGAAACACCAGGAGATAGAGCCATAACTCTTCTTTATGTCCTTTTCTTCCAGCTCACCACTGCAAGTATTGATGTGATTCACACACACACACACACACACACACACACGTCGGCATCCCTTACAGTAGAAGGGACTCTTATGCTACACCTATCTGAACTGTAATATGAACATTTTGTTTATGTTGATTATTTATAAAAAGTTATGCAGATATATTTTTAAATGTTTAAAAAAAACAGTGATGATATTGGACAAACCTATAATTAAGGTGTGGTTTTGGGCAAGCCAATGAAAACATCATCATCCTTCTGCTGTTGCCATTTACTTTGTAATAAGGGCTTTGAAATGACCCCTAAAAAGGATACCATGGTATCCGAAAAAGAAAAAAATGTTCTCCTTTAAATTCAGTTCAGATTTTGAATGTTTGGTTTTCAACTATCAAGACACAGACACACACATACAGGCCTGGAACAATGCGATCAAAAACCACCCATATAAATAAAAGTCAACACAAACCTTTTCTGTTTTTTGTGCTGTAAAGCATATAACTTAACTAAAACTGGACACACTCAACACAACAACATGGTGGCTTGACTTGGAACGGGAGATGTACACTGTTTGCCTGTAACCAGAGCCTTTAATATCGACACTTGTGGCTGCCAGACAGTGGCAAGCAGCTGCATTATGAGCACACAGTTTTAATGCCAGACTGCAAGTAAATGAATAAAATATATATATATATATATATATATATATATATATATATAAAAAATAAAGAGCAGCACTGTAACAATCAAAATATAAATTGGCTCAAATATTTTCTGCCATGTTTATAATTTTTCTGGTATGATCTTGACTGGGAATGCAGAGATGTTGATGAGATAGTGATAAATAATGTAAGATCTCCGCCAAGGCCTGAATCCAACTGGACACTCATTGTGGAGGTCAGCACATTTGGGGTCAAAGGTCAATTTAGTTTCTCATGCAGCTGCATGAGAGAGCCCAGCAGCTCCCTCCTTTGGAAATAATGTCCGTGTCTCAAGCCCCAACAAGAGTCGACTGTTACTCAACACCGCTTTAGTTTCTGAAAATTGGAAAGTAAAGCAAATGTTCTCACTTGAAAAAGTTTTTATTGTCAAGCAGCCACACTCTGCCAAACTTGTGCACCCACATACTGTATGTCAACACCAATGACACAAATGTACCCACTAAAACAATTCGCTGTTAATACAAATTGGCACACACATACACACACACACGCTCTTAAGCAAAAACAGAAAGACATAAAAAACAGTTACTTCATCCTTTACTTTATTGAACAGAGCTGTCAGAGAAATGTGTATGGTATCAGCTGCAGTGCTGCTGTTCAATGAAATGACCTGCCAATGGAGAGAGAGAGGCAGTGCAGACAAAGTGTTGCACTAGCATCTCTTTGCAGCCTGCAGCCATGAGGCTTTTTATGGACAAACCAGGGCTTTTGATTTGTTATGCAGCCTTTCCTCTTTCTCACACACTCTCTTAGTGTGCACACGGAGCGGCTCACAGACAGAAATGCATTTGTGCACCCACATGCAGGCACTTGTACAGAACTACATTTCTCAGTCTTGGTCCCACGCCTATGCCCACACACACACACACACACACACACACACACACACACACACACACACACACACACACCCCTTGTATAATGGTCTATGCTTCCTCCTCCTGCCCAGCTCCAATTTGATGGCAGCGCGGCCGCCAGGTTCCCCAGATGACCATTGCGATAGAGCTAACAGATGAAAGCAGCAGTAAGACGCTGGCGGTAATGGTGCTACAGCT
Organism: Perca flavescens; assembly: GCF_004354835.1. NCBI lineage: Eukaryota > Metazoa > Chordata > Actinopteri > Perciformes > Percidae > Perca > Perca flavescens. The sequence goes on from NC_041343.1 coordinate 23,418,122, forward strand.
CCGGCTTACAGCCCATATTTCTCCCTGATGGCTCTGCTGCCCTGCCTCCCTCTGACACCTGCAGGAGTTAGCTGCTTGAAGGAGTTGTTAGTATTAGAGAGGCAGGGACACATATAGAGAAACAGGAGTTTGTACTGTATAGGACATGCACACATACTTACAAAGAGTATGTTTTCAATACCTTTCCATTCATGTAGTTTCACATTTTCATTGTCTATGTGAAGCAAGCAACTGTGCATGTACAGTAGGATGTGGTGGGGTGCAAACATGGCCTAATATGCATTAACAAAACTTGAAAAAAGTAAGTTATGCTAATGCAAGTCTAATTACAAATGGCAGAACAGAACCAATCACAGTGAAAGAAAAAAAAGAAGTGTTTTGGTTTTCTGGTTATGTTCCAAATGGGACTGTACAAAAATGACATGTTTCCGTTGAAGTGACAAAGCCCTCTACTGGTCAAGAATTATTACTCTTGACTAAATGCAAAAAGGAAGGAATAGAGTGACGTTACAGAGCGACAAAGTCCACAGAGAGAGAGGTAGTTGACCCTTCCCTAACCTTAACCAAGCAGTTATTTTAACCCAAACCACAATCTTTCCTCAACCCTAACAAAGCCATTTGTTTGTGCCTAAGCCTAACCAAACCTTAGCCATTGCAGAGTCGGATCAGCAAATGTTTATATTTTTGCAATCTTGATTTGTAACGGATTTGAAAGACAGTGACAAATGAGGTCATGATGCCGGCAGGGTCAATCACTATAAAAATGCAGCAGGTAAGTCTAGTATTTTCTGTAATGTATTTTCAGTTTTTTTCAGATCTTTTTGTTGTTTGTTGTTTATTTACTGTAATTGTAACCTGTACTGGATACAGTATTTTATGTTTCCTGAGCTAACAGTGTTATGCACACTACTGTAGTAGTATGAAAACTTGGACATGTTTTGTTGTGATTCTACATGTTGACATGTTGACTGATTTGGGTATATGGAGAGAAATAAATTAGATTTTCCTCAGTCTGCAGAATTGGTCTTGTATAGTGTTTGATGAAGTTATTGTATATTTGCACTTTCACTGTGTACTTCATTTACAGTACTCTAATCACTAAGAAGTAGAATTGCTAAAAGCGTTTTAGGTTAGCAACAGCAGTGTGTAACTAGTTCAAACTGAATGAAGTCGTATGAAACGTGTGTGACTGACTTGCATTTTGTTTTGAATGTTTAGCACAGCTTTGGCACAATTTTGTTATGCATGCCATTTGCTACTGTTAATTCCACTTCTAATGTGTGATTTAGCTGCTATGTGAAAATACACTTTTTAGTTTAATGGCACACAGATTTTTGCCACCTTAATGCTGTTATTCCTTTTTGAGAGTCCCTCCCCCTCCAAAAAAGAAAAAGAAAATAATAATATTCGGAATGCTCTTGCTCTTTAAAAAAGTAAAAGACACGGTTCAGCCTCCCCACCCACCTCAACAACTTGCAGTCCCTAAAGCAGCCTGCAATGCTTCAGCTGCTGACCGGCTCTCAGAGTGATGTGAGCCTGCAAGCCTGACTATGCACCTCAAACACATTTATGGATCACCTAGACAGCTTTGCAGTAATAAATCTCAAACACAGTCCTTCTCTGAGGTGAGTTATGATCTCAATGTCTCTCTCTATCACTATGCATCGTCATGTGTCACTTTTGTTTCCAGGCATTTCATTTAGCTTACAAACTATTTTTTTGTATTTTATTTTCCGTTTGCAAATATCCACCTCAGACATGATACTGCATTGTATGACACAACATAAATGTGTGTATTTTACTTTATTTACTTTTTAATTTACTTTAGCGGAAGTCACACTTTCCCGTAGAAAAAACTGTAATATCAGGTATGAACTAAAATCTCTCACACTGATCTATCAGTCATGATGACGTATAGCTAGATACAACTCCTCTAAAGCTTCTGTCTGCTTGTTTGGCACATTTGTTTACTAGGTTTTGGTTCGGTTAAAAGAGTAAGAGTGCAATGTGCATGTATTATTTTTTTATGACACTTAAAGTGATGGTTCGGAGTAATTTCACCCTAGGCTGCTTTGCACCTTGACGACGAGCCAAACACCCCCCCCATAAGCTTTTTTCCCTTGTTATAACGTTGGTTGAGTTAGTGTTATCAGCTGGTTAGCTTAGTGCAGGCGCTAATGGATCCACGTTTGTATCTCGTAAAGTACCCCACTAATAATGCCTGGAATGATACCAAACGTCTACAGTAGTACAAATAGTTTCTTTACTTGTGTGTGTGTGTGTGTGTGTGTGTGTGTGTGTGTGTGTGTGTGTGTGTGTGTGTGTGTGTGTGTGTGTGTGTTTGCCCATATACAACAGCATTTAATGCTACCATGTTTTGATGGAGTTGAGCCACACAAATTATCCTGTTTGGGCATTTTTTGGTGTGCACAGCCCTGTTTAACCCAGAAAGGCTGTAAACCCTCATGTGTAATTTTCCTTCTTTTACTTTTTGTTTTTAGGTCTCTCTGTCCGAAGCCAGAATACACAAATCATCTCCACTACTTAGCAAGGTGTAGAAAAGTGCCATTTGTTTCATCCAGTTTATTAAGAATATTTTTTAGGATCTTACATTTGGTGCAAATTTACAATCTTAAATTTTTTTTGTTTTGGGCATTTAATCCCTAAATGGACAGGACAGCTGTAGACAGAAAAGGGGGAAGAGAGAGGGGGAAGACATGCAGCAAATGGCCGCAGGTCGGACCCAAACCCTGAGCTGCTGCGTCGAGGACTGAACCTCCGTTGATGGGCACCTGCTCCACCAGGTAAGCTACCCAGGTGCCCTTTCTTAACATTTCTTAACCCATTAATTGCCAGCTATATAATGAAAATCGGGCTGATTTTGCTCAGTTTCATCTGCTGTACCTGAACTGGTTGTAAAAAAATACCAATGGGGGAGATCACAGTGGCCTACAGGTCTGAGCCAAGTACCATGTAACCACAATGTCCCTCTAACAAAAATGCATTGCACTGTACTTACTTCTGAATTGCCTTTTTGCTAAAAACCTGAATATGCTTCATCATCATCATCATCATCATCATCGCCATCATCGTAGGAACTAAACCAAACTGACAATTCATTCATTCATTGGATACTGGAATATGATTACAGAAACAGAACCTGTGACTCATTACACCATTTGTTAGTGTAAAAAGTAATAATATAGCTGTAATAAATCACCAACCAACACTGACTAATAAAATGGATTTCCCAGTAAAATACATTTTTTTAAAAAAGCACCACAGTCCTTGTGGACAGCTGAAATAACATGGTCACTATAAGGATTATGAGTCCCAGTGGCGTCTGACTGCTTTCCCGTCATTTAGCAGCGTAATTCCCAGACAGGGACGATCTGTCTGAGAGGATTTGTCACATAAAAAAGTGAGATCATAATCCCAGACACTAAGGGCAGAGCATGGTAGAGGATGAAAACCCAAATTATAGACGTGTAAACCTCACCAAACCTTTCCCCTTGCGATGTCAGATCATAAAACAAACGTATTTTTCAGGTAACGGTTTTAGAAGGCACAGACAAATGATGCCAAGCAAGGTTGTCAGATCAGAAAATGTTGCTATGAGTCGTTCCAAAAAAGCATGACCAAATTTTTGGGATGTTTGATTTGGAGAACTTCTTGTGTATTATGATTGAAAGATTCAGAACAGTTACTACCTTGAGGGGACCTTGTGGTTTTCTCCATTGCTGTTTCTAAGGTCAAGGTTCACATGTATACAGAATATACAGAATACATAAATGCAGTGTGGAAATGTGTTTTTTGGACATTTCTCACGTCAAATATGTCACATGCAAAAACATGATTTCACATGAGCTTCTTTTTGTACGGGTGCAATTTAAAACTTTGGGTTATTTTGTAACTGTGTGTGTCTGTTATAAGCTTATAGAGGCTTAAATCTGAGCTTCTGTGTGTTTGTGTGCCAATGTGGCTTGTGTTTACACTTCTAAATGAATGTATGTATATTCTTATGTTTTTTCATCCAATTCATCATGTTACAATTGGCAGGCTTGCTCCATCTCTACAAAAACTAATGTTTCCTCTAGTCTACATGTAGGTATCAAAAGTCATACATATATCAAGTCATACCTTATACCTTCAAGTATGAGGAGCACGTTTGTTTAAAATTTTATTTAAAGAGAACATTTTGTTGAGTGTGCGCCCAATGTATAAAGGCTCGGTCCTTACTGCAGCAGCCTCTGGTTTGATTCCAACCCACGGCCCTTTGCTGTTCGTCATTCCCCCTCTCTCTCCCATTTACTGTCTTCAACTGTCTTGTCAAATAAGGCCTAAAATGCCCAAAACAAATCTTTTTAAAAAGGGCACTTTGTACTGTTTCATATGGTCACTGATGCAAGCCCACAAATCACTGGATACAACCATTTTTGTTAAGTGAAGTAACATGAAATGTATACTTACAACCAGCTGATGAAAAGCTGACTGTCACTGGTGGCCTCGCATTCTTGCAGTCGGTAACTTCTTTTGGTTTGTGTCAGATCAAGATCAGTCCTAATGAGCTCTGAACAGAACACACAGCACACTGCTGACTTGTTCAAATGAGCAAAAAACTCACAACGCCTGATTTTTCTGCGTAACTGTGAGCTATGATCTCTTAATTATTTCACTAATCAAATATGCTTCATTCATAATTGCAGCATGTAGTGAATGGGATGAGAGAAACCATTGGGAGGTTTTTAAGCCTTAAAGTGACTACTTTGTGGATTGCACAGAGGGTTGTGGCTTTCAAAATCAAGGAGTCAGTAGGGTAAGTAAAATTGAACTAATGGTCAATGTAGTAGAGAGCTATGGAAGAGTAAATGAATAATCCCTGTCCCAGGCTCATACAAGCAGAATAAAGAGCTGACAGTACAATAAGGATTACAATTAAGAAAGGCCATGAGTCAGATAGACAGACAGATACCTAGAGACTAGCCCATGCAAAGCCTTGAAAGAAATCAATACAATTCTAAAATAAATTCCTGACAGGCAACAGGTTTTGCATGTTTTAAAGTAATTGCGCTGCCTATTTTTGTCTTAATTCCCATGTTTAGGGAGCTTTTTTGATTGATCATGACTGATACCGAAACCGTAACCTGTTTAATATTATATTACTATAATACATTATTCACTATACTGCTAATATCAGGGTCAGCTGAAAGCCAAAACATTCCTAAAACAAACCCAGTTCATGATTTGTTAGATAATGCAAATATTAGCACATTAAAACCTTTAACTTTCTTTTAAGTAGACACTGTAGCTGATTGTCTCATACAAGTCACATTTTTCATGAGAGCAAATACAGAAGTACTTAAAATGCTCATATTTTCATAGACGTACACAAGAAGCCTGTAGGTAATTTAAAACAATCTGTGACACAACAAAGATAGGTTGGTGTTAGGAACAGTGTAAATTTAGTTGTAATGTGTGATTAATAGTGGCCGGTGTTTTGGCAAATAGGCAGACAAAACTCAATAGGTATAATACATTCTGCTCCTAAGATAGTAAACCATAATTTCCCAATTGTCACTCTGATTTGCATATCAAACTTCAAATTAAAAACAGAATAAAGAGGAAGTGGATATTATGTTCACTCCTACACACACACACACACGCACACACACACACACACACACACACACACACACACACACACACACACACATACACATACACATACACATACACATACACATACACACACACTTAGACTCTCTTATATTCTCTCCATGATACATTGCAGAATGTAGCAGTTCTACTATTGTATGTTTTCTTTGTGATATATATGCAGACACAACCCTTTAACTGCAGTCACAATAGCATACTATTAACATTTTCGCCTCAGATTGTGGAGAGACAATTTAACCGAGAGGAGCGAGCGATCAGGAGCAGCTGGGGGGAGGGATTATAAATGACTGGTGACCCTGCCAAAGCATGAGCCCGGTCAATACTGTGGATGTGAATCTTTGTCATTATGGTTAACTGAGAGCCAGTTTGGAACAGAGGGATTGGGTTCAGTCACCCCCTAAGTATAATTAATAGGCTAAAATGAAAAACAACTGTTCTGCATTCACTTGTCAATTCAACATCATTTGCATCTAATCAAAAGTACCAAATGACATTAGATTCCTTCAGTGTGGTGCCACACTCAAACACCACCTATGTAGACATTTGTCATTCATAAAACAAGGCTTACACCTGGAGGGACTTGGGCTTTGGAGGTTGAATCAATAAGAGTTAAAGAGTGCAAAGTGGACACAATAACAGATGCATAAAAACAGTTTGTTGTCATCTGGTTTGCTGGAATTCCCAAAGCCATCCATCAGTGCACCAACACTTAGTTACTTCCTAAAGGGAATCAGTGTTGCCAGGTCTGCTTACTATTATTACTTCTATATAACAATACATTTGGCAATGCTAGCAATGCTGTTGGACTTTAAAAGCAGTGTATATGGTTTGGCGGGGGCATATTTTGAATATTGGCATTGGGCTGGTTTTGTCACACAGACCTAGCAACAGGGAAAGGAATGGTGGCACCTGCATTCTTGTTTCTTGACAAGGATGAAGGACTGAACGCAAATACACTTGGCAAATGAGTACTCGCAGGCTAACAGCTGACAGTTGTGGGATTTAAAGAGGTTGCTGCGATATAAAAGCCAAAATTATTGTTAGCAAATGTAAATGTGTCTTAATTAGCCAGTAGGCTAAAAAAAATCCTAGCTTGTACTTTCTCTGTCTTCCATCAGAGTGCAGTTTTTCCTTGTCTTTCATATTTGGTTTACTATTGTTGAACTGACAAAGACCTGGTGGGTGTTTGTGAAATCTTTACAGACAAAATTGATATTTATATATTATATAATTAATATGAATCAACCGTGTAATATTACATGGAGAACATATTAAATAGGTTATTCAATGCTAATTCTTTAACACAAGCAACACATGTTATATACATTTATATTTGAATAGTTATAGTATATAGTAACTAACACTCAGTGTAGTGTTGGTATCGGCCTACAGAATATCTAATACTCATGTTCAGGTACAGCAAGTAGCCTACTTTATATCTGAAAGTGTTGTCAGTAATACTCTGTACTGTTTACAAGTTTGTGTAATTTGGGGTTTCTGTAGCCAGTAACATTTCATTATTTGTATTTTAATTTCAATGCAGATGTAATGGCATTGTACATTTTTAGTTTTTATTTGAAGGCTTCATTAATAAACACAACCCCAGGTATCATCATTGGTTTTGAGATGTTACTTGCTGTGAATACCTTGTCTAATAGGCTACAGTATTGTGGCATAGTATCAGGACATCTAGCTAGTGTCTGTCACGCATGGCTAGGAGCGAATGGCCAGATGATGGGCCTATTTGGGAGAAAGTCCAGGGCTGTTTTTTAGCCCCAGTCCGTCCCTGGTTATAACACACTGTTCTGAATAGAACTAGATACTTTATCCAACATGGAACGAATGTAACCGTTAACAGTTGCATGTAAATGCCACTGCCAATATCATAGATGGAATATGGAAATTTAAGACAAGATACGGAGGCTTGACACAATTGTACTGCTTATGCTTTCGTGATGTGCGTGAGTACTTTTTCCATTATAATTATCTGAATAATGAATAATCTTGTTATACGTTGGTGTTGTTTGTGATTAGCACAGGAAGAAGCACATAAACAACTAATTTTGAACATCACCTTAACAGATACGTGCTTTTATTCGGAATATTTTGTGCAGGCAAACAAGTCCGATGTCATCTCTGTCAGTTTCTGAGATTTTGGTTGCACCGTGTTGTCTGTTCTCTGTCGCTATTTCAGGAACAAAGACAGACCTCCATGAAAGAAGCAGAAGGGGGAATGACATAGAAAGAGAAAGCGAGAAAGAGACAGAGAGAGTATGTGCAAATTTACATCATGCCTTTGTGTCCCCCGCTCGCACATGTACTTGTTTGTGTTTCTCTTCTCGTCTTGAATTTTTGAACAAGGTTATGTGTGAGTCGCAGCTCTGCTATCCTTGGCCTTCAGCACTTTCACCCGTCACGTTTGGATACAATGTTATAATGTCTGTCCCGTCTCATCTATCATGCTTGCTGCTTGACGTAATATACATAGTTAACTCCCGAAGAAGCACCACAAACCCTGAAACTGTTTATGAAGATCATTTCGCTTCTGATAATCTCAGGATTCACTTTATATGCAGGATTTTAGGAATTGATGAGCAGCTAAGGAGTCCCTACCATTAACTTTATGTTGACACCTTGAGTCCCTGCAGCGAACAGTAAATCTATCCTTTCATATCCATCAACAGCAGGTATCCTGTCAAAAATGTCCTTGAGCTTCTGAGCCTCTAACTAAATGTAGAAAACTGAAAAATTCCTGATGAAAGAAGAATCACGCCATCTTTTGTAAAATCCATTACATAAAAAATCCCTTCTTTAATCGCTTATCCCTCCACTTCATTTATATCCCTCCCTTCATTAATGAAGCACATTTAATAGGGTCAGCACTCTAACTCATATTAGAATGGTCAGTCCATTAGAAGGGAGAAACAGGTATGCAGTCAGTGTATTATCCACTGTGCTGTAAAATGAAGGATTTAATCAAATAGCAGTGATTGGTCGTTCTCTGAAAATGACGCTTCCTCCCTCCATGGGTGGGCAGACATTTGTCGCTAAAAACTTAAGCTATGGGTTATTTTCACCACACAGCAGCTTTTAGACATTTTTATGTTGATTCCTAACAGACGAAATTGACGAGGAAGCACTTTTACGCAATACAAGTCAACGGAGAGTGGAGAATTGTTTCCCCCCTGATGGGCGTGGCTTTCGGACTATGACGTGATGCGCTCCTTCTCTACCTTCCTCACATACACAAATAGGCCTATTTGCATACACATCCTGTCCATTGGTATCAGCTGCACTGAATCTCTGATCATTATTACTCCTGACAGGATTTCAGACATTTCAGACATTATAATGTAGTTGTAAGCGAATGTAAGGACATTTGTTAATGTTGAGCAGCTTTAAGCTATAACTTCTCCTATGAAGACATATTTTATATCATTACTACTTTGTCATTCACTCATTTTATTTTATTTTCATTAATTATCAGTTCATAAGCAGCCACTTATGGGTGCAAGCAGGAGGAGTTAGAGTTGTTGGCAAATACACTTATAAACACAAATATTCTTACAGACAGTACAACTACATCACAGTGGTATAAACAGTTAATTCAATGTTTATATACTGTATTTAAATTCTAAGTAGGGGGACTTAAATTAAAATGTTACTGGTGTTTTTAATATGTCATTTAAATATTTTAATGTTATAAAATGGGTGAAAATGGAATTAAAAGAAAGTAAAAAAAGGTCCAGGTAAAAATGTAATTTTACAAGATCTACACCTTTTTGTTGGTTGTTTTTCTAATGTTATCTTTCTTAGCAGAACTGTGGAGCATAATCAGCATCTAAATTGCATCTTCTTCTCATTTTCTGTTCACTTTCTATAACAGAATATGAGCACCTTGTGTTTGCTTTTGGTTTAAAATTGTTCTCTTCCCTTTTAAAACCGTTTTATTTTTGTGAAAATTGGTAACAACTGAAAACAGTGAACCTTAAATCTATGCAAGCATGCATGCCTATACACAGATCCCCACCCTAACCCCTCCCACAAACAAACACTCACACTACCGACCCTCCAGAAACAAACTGCAGTGTATTCACAGTGAAGAGACAGACGAGAAGCCATCCATTGCGTCATGTCGCCCTATATCATTGGAAGTGTACAATCCAATCAAGAGTTGGAGGGGTGGGTAGGTGACAGTGCCTGTACTTCAGCTACATGTCTCACATCTTTCCTGTATCTGGGGAGTAAAGAGGAGCAGCGGGGAAGAAAGGCGAGGCTCTTTAAATCTAACCCAGGTTATTTGGGCTTTATTGGAGATTGAAAAAAGGCCTGTGTGAGAGGTATTTCCACCACTCGTCTTCCCCTTAGATCAGTGCTGTGGTATTGGTGTATACAATGTGCTGCAGCATGCCGTGCAGTGTGTCATATAAAAGATACAAGCTCGAGAGTGGGAAAAAAATGCAGGAGCTGTGGAGTAAAAATTATCCTTTGTAACTAGGACGGAAGGACATTTTGTGGAGGCAGTGTTACAAGTATGTGTTATTACTCTCACATTGTCCTGGAAGAGACAGGGAAGAATAATGTGAGGGAACATTCATTTCAGAGAAAGTTATGTGTACATGTAATCATACTTCCAACATTACATTATGAGGGAAAATGAATGCTACCTGGATTTCACTTTTCCTCAACAGATCACCAAAATAATTAAATTAATTTTCCTCAGCTGTCATGGAAACGGAGAGCTCAGCATTGTTTTAATCTGTAATGGTTGAAAGCTCCAGCCAAAAAATAATAAGTGGATCTTGGAATTGTTTTGACAAACTGCTATTTCTAAGGGCTAAGGATGAACTTGGAAATTTCGAAAGGTTGAGTTTTACATCGCTCATGCATAATATGTACTTTAAGTTCAAAGCATGTGTAAGTGAGGCTGCTATTAAAAAAACTGTCCGATAATACACGTTTGATTGTCCTTGTGTATTTATGTAAACCTTGTGAAAGTTTGTATTTATTCCAATAAATGTTCAAACATAGAGATGCAATGTTTTCACTTGAGAGCAGAGAACAAATCTAATTGCTATTTAGACACTATTTTCTGAAAGTCCAAAAAAAAAAGGTGATCACTCATACCAATCTCTCATAAAGACAGTCATGAATCAAGATTGCTTTATACAAAATTTTATGACAGCAATCAATGTCACTTTGTTGATGGATATCCTGAGTGAAAGAGGAAACTCTCATCTCCAGAAGGCAATAACATTAAAACTAAAGTCGTTAAGTTGTGATAAATGACAAAATAGCGTAGAGCTCGAGAAGGCCTTCACGTGCCAGCTCTCCTGCCTCTCACACTGCTTCCCACCAGTAGTTAGGTTTATTTTCAGGTTAAAGCAGCCAGCTGGCTCTCTCAATACGGCTTTAAACCTGTGTCAGCTGCAGAGTTGACATAAATCTTTGAGGTCATTCTTTGAGGTAATAGGAACCAGAGACAAGTCCAACAGGTGAAGCATTACCTGTGAGAGACTGATCCACATGGGAGTTGTTTTTTAGCTGCCAGTAAACATTGACTCAAAAGGAATGAGAGAATAGAAGATAACAAAACCACCGTTCATGACCTCAGTTAGAAGGGCTGCGTGGAGGGAAGGGAGACAAAGTGTGAGAGGATAAGTGGAGGCTGAAAAAAGGGAGAAAAAGAGGGTGGCAAGGCATAAAGGATATTTTCCATGAAAAGTTAAAGCAGAGGACTAACTATAGGAAGAAAGGGTGAAGAGAGTGTTATTAGGTGGACAATCTAGAAACCTTAAAACGGTTTGGTGGTAAAGTTTAGGCAAGTATAACAAATGTGGTAATGGTTAAAGTAACTTAATGGGGTCGTCCAGCTTTCTTTTTTTGTGCTTACTGATCAATGCTTTTTATCAGAAGTCTAGTTGACTCTCAGACCACACAAATTACAATATGCTGAAAGATTATCATTTAATTTTTGCCCTTCGGTCCGTTGTGGCAATGCTGCCGAATATCCAGAAGTTAAAGCCCGAGCAAGAACAATCTTTGTTGAGTTTTGTTGGTGGCCATGATGTTGTGGCCCTCCTCCCCACGGGGTTCGGGAAAAGTTAGATTGTCCAGCTCACTCCGTTAGTGGTGAAGTAGTTGGCTAAGGCGAACGCTAGCAATGCTAAGCCGACATCATGACCAATCGCTCATGGCAGATCCAGAGTGGTTCTGGGCAGATCCAATAGTTTTAAACTTCAACAAAGTACCCTCCTTCAAGGAAGTTAACACCTGTCAATGGAGAGAGGCCAGACTCTCTGTACAAATGAAATGTACCAGAGTCTGGTAGGACCAGGCTAAAAAATAAATGTGCCTACCACAGCTTTAATTGCCTCAAAGAGATGCGTGTCATATGCACTACTGCAACTCCAGCTGCTGACCAAAGATGCCAAGTCAACAGGCTGAACTTCAATAACAAACTTTTCCATTGTTTTAAGAACACCATCATGCTGCTGTCCTTTTCATCTCACACAGGATCTTTGCTTCACATCTCTCCCTCTATGCCCCCAATTCAACAGCACCTGAACAAGTTTAAGAAAGTTGCAAATGTTTAATAAATATAAGCATGCTACTAATCCCATATACTTATTGATTAAATATTGGCAACATCCAATAAACATCCATAACTAGTAGGAAAAAAATGCATTATTCCCTAAAATTGAATCATATGCTGCTGCTGATTGCCCACAGATTCCTGGTGAAAATGTGATTACTTTTATGAGCACTTCATGAAATTACATTACAGTTGAGATCTGGAAGTATAGGTACAGAGAAGATAAAGAAAACTGAAGCATTATAGCTTTTATGATAGAATAATCCAATGACTGACAAACTGATGTTTCAACAGGTTTACTGAATCTATGACACTTCACAGCTCACATTAAAATGTACCTCTGCCTTAAGCACTGAAATCTGATTTCTCATTCCCTTGGCTGTCATGCACATTACGTCCTCATAATATTTACATCCGTCCAAATTGACAGTAAACATCAGGTCTCGCTTATTCCCCATCTGCCAGTGCCCTGCTAATGCAGGCTGCATGCTGCCTGGTGAGGTGTGAGAGCTCTGCTGGATCCACAAAGAAAACTCCATGTCAAAGTCGCTCTGATTTGTTGAGTGGTAGAGTTTGTTTGCTGCCGGTAATTCCCCCCGATGTCCCTTATTTTCGGCCAAAAGTCCGCCACCTTCCGCTTTCTTTGTGTTGGCATTCTAAACTCCGGTCGATTCATGAGGACTATCAACAGCTCCTCAGATCTCTGCAGGGTGAATCCAGACAGCTAGCTAGACTATCTGTCCAATCTGAGTGTTCTGTTGCATGACTAAAACAACCTTTGAATGAGCACATGTTCCACCAAAACAAGATCCTTCCCGAGGTTATTTTGCAGAGGCACCATCATTTGGTCCAGGGCTTAGCGCCACCCAAGACGATTGTGATTGGTTTAAAGAAATACCAATAAACCAGAGCATGTCTTTCTCCAATCCCGTAATGCTGTGTGGACTAGCCAGACCCTCCTCCGCAGCGCTGTGAAGTAAGGTCTGGCAATGCCAGGCTATGCTAATTACAGTGTGAAATGTGACACCCTTCTTATTGATTGAGCGAGACATGTAACCAAATACAAAAAGAGTAAGACTAAGAAGAGACTGAGGTAAGTAAAGCATGTACTGTGGAAATATAAAGGATGCAATTCAGTGTATACACATGATCAAAAACACAACAACACACACAAGCTGTGTTCAGGTAGAAAGTAATTTACGTAGAAAGTAATTTAACATTGCGATGAGTGATTTTCCAACATCTGACCATGTTACCACAGATGACTTCTTTCAACCACGAAATGATGGAATTACAGCCCGAGATAGCCACCGCTTGACTCTGAAATCATCCAGCTCTCTATGCAGCAGAGTATTTCTGATGCTGGAAAGTGTTTGTGGGAATCACTGTAGCATGGGATGACCTTGGAATGGAAGGTATCGCATCATTTCCTCTACACCAATGAGATGAGATGGTGCCCACCTAAGCTCAGCTGGTGTCCTTAAGCACTCCCTCCTCTACCATGACAAACTCCCCCCACTTGATATTTGGTGGTCCAAAGTGACCTTACATCCCGTTTGGCAGCACAATTTCATTGTGGTACCAAACACAATCAGTGGGTTCTTTCAGGCTCCAGTTGCTACGATAAAAACTCCCTCACCTGAATATTTATGGGATGGTAGTTAGAGAACTTCCTGCTGAAAGGTCATGGGTGTCAAGCCAAAGTGACCGTCATGCAAGGTTTGATTGGCTGTATGAAAATAAGGTCTCCGTCTATGTGGACGGATACTGAAACTGTATTCTACGGTGGCCGACAGGGGCAAACACCCTGCAACTGAAGAAAACACATGCAAATAGACAAAACACAAGCAAATTAAGGAAACAACTTCATTAATTTGACAACACACGTGCAGCATTCAGCAAATGCGCTGCAAGTACACACAACACAACGAAACACATAAACAAGCAAATATAGGAACATTGGAAAAAGAAAAGCACACAAACCCCCGAAAAAAGAAAAGATGCAAAAAGAAAAGCAAACAAACCCCGAAAACAAACAATAAAAAAACGCTGCATCCAGATTACACAACGGAAGTTCTGCAGGCCTCTAGAGGGAGTGCTAAGTGGAACAGCTTGATTTTTGACCCCACGGGGAGAGAGCGCTCTGCCTTTTTATTAGTCAGGTATGGCTGCAGCCTGGAGACCTCCTGTCCATAGACTGTATATTAAATACATTAATAATATACAGTCTATGCTCCTGTCTCATGCCCTCCTGGCTGGTGCTGCAAGAGAAGTGATTTACAGCAACATGTACAATTTTTGCATATTAAAATGTAACATTTTCAAAAATGTCAGTGAATGTAGGAAAATATGACATAACGTATGGAACTAAACTTTAACACTTATAAATGAAGTGTAAAAAGTCTGGCTGTTTGTTTGCATCATTTCACCCAACATTACATCACAGTGCATTCATGTATTATGTTGTTCAGTATAAAACATCCGCCTTTCTATCACTCTGCTTTCAGTCTTCAAACTCATTAGTAATCTTTTCAGAGAGAAAGTAACTGTCAACATTACATCACAACAACAAAATGTTTTTGAATAGATACTGCCTCGGAAGTGCCATTCAGGCACTTTCATCATTACCTTGAGACATTTAGCTGAGGTTGATGATGGCCTAATTTAAAGTGATGTGAGGAAGAACACGGAGACAATTCAGCAAACCGAAACACGCCTCATAGATTTGATCCTGACCTCCCTGACAGAATATGTAGTAAATGTTGTTGTTGTGTTATAAATGATCCAAGCTCAGGTAGTATTACTACTAACTACTATATTAACAGGGCTGAATGCAAGTCACATGACAAATTCTGTTAATAAATCTGTTTCTTGCATATTTGGATTATTGGTTGTTGGATTGTCGTCCTGTATCTGTCCCGCTCCCCTGTAGGCTACAAGCAATGTCCTTCATTGCCCTTCTGCAATAAATTGCATTGGACTTAAGCTGTCAGTATAGGCCATCAGAATTGGTTGACAGTCGAGATCATGTGAACACTATGAATGTCTTCTGAGGAGAGTCTATCTGAAAATGTGCACCATTATCCCCATATTTGAACAATAACCCACCTCCCCCCTCTCGATGACAGCCAACCTTTCGCTCAAACCGAACAGAAACACAGTTAGAGTGCAGTAAAAGTGCTGTAATAAGTTGTAAGTTGTCCCAAATGCAACAAAGGAAATAAAAGGGCAGCAGCCAATACTACAGACAATGTGATGTTTGTTAATTACGAAAAGAGTGGAGACTTGTAATCATTATAATTAAACATGAACATGTATATACCTATAACAAAGAGAGAAATATAAGCACTGTGAAAGATGATTACAGTATATTAACTACAGCCTACAGGGGCCCAGATAGTATAAGCACACGTCTTGTGTGTTGAGACAGCTATACAATTTGCAGCTACTCTCACTTGTAATAAGTCCCAACATGTGCATTTGCAGATGGAGGAATCCTGTGCAAATAACATAGTCCAAGGCAGATTAATTGTTGAATCTTTTTCACTGTTAATTATTTTTTAAGATAATTTTTGGGGGGCTTTACCCTTTATTACATTGAGACAGTGGCTAGGCATGAAAGGGGGAGAGAGAGATGGGGGATGACACGCAGCAAAGGGCAGCAGGTTGGATTCGAACCCGCACCACTGCAGGACTCAGCCAACATGGGGCGAACGCTCTTACTGGCAGAGCTAGAGGCTAGAGGCCGCCCCTTTACTGTCAATTTTAAGAGCACAATTCCATCAATTACAGTCCCAGGGGTTAGATAAGATTAAACAACTCACTAACTCACTTTCTAATGCAGAACTTTGAACAAAGCAGCTACACTTGTATCCTCCTATGAAAAGGATCGATATCTGAATCAGAAGAAGAATCACTTTATTCACAGCGTGCAGGGGACCAGGATGGATTTGTTTTCGTAACATCAGCGCAGGGACACTTTGACAACTTGCGAGGAAAGATAAATACGTGCAGACAAACCAGTTATAAGGGCACAAGCTGATATGTGCAAAACTATATATATATATATATATATATATATATATATAGGCAATCAACTATGTACAGCTATGAAAAATGTATGTCAATATTTCCATGTGCATTCAAGCAGCAGGGTAGCATATAATATGACTGCACTAATGGAGAAAGGTCCACTTGTTCATCGATCTTACACTGAATAAAAACACAGAGTAAACATGAATTTACGAGCACCAAACAACACTGTTAGAGAGCTTGAAAAGTGTCAAGGTGTGTGAAGGCTGAGGTCACAAAGACTTGCACAGACGTTGAGGGTCTGACTCTTCCCTGCAGTGAGCGTTCCTATTACTCCAGTCTGGTCTCAGGGCCACTTAGCTCTAATTACTGCACCCTTATGGCAGGGCCAATCACTAGCAGGTTAATTGTTTGATCTCTGCCATATGTACAGCCTGCCGTCATGTTAATCCACCTCTCCACACATACATGAGCCCACCATGCAGCTGCTCCTGTCATGGAAACAGTGTGTTGGTACAGAGCAAGGAAGTGTGTCAAGGTCAGTTTAGATGGCAGGTCAAATCTAACCTACGTGGCAAAGTCTCAAACTGAAAAATAAAGGAATCAGCAACATTGATGAATGAGTGACAACTACATCTCTTCATACAATGTATGCCTGAGTTGCGTGGGAAATTGTGGCAGGTGGATTTTTCTAAAGGGTGTGAAGTCGGGAACTGCCATTAGCACTAAAAGTATGTTCTGCTTTTAAGCTTTTTGCAAGTCTCTGGTAAAATCTATTTTACACCAATTTGGTGAATCAATAAATTTGACCAATTTAAAAAGAATAAAATACTTTTAGGGGATGTTCAGATGTAGCTGTGATCAGAAATGAAACTCCACCTTATTGGCTGTGGGCATTGACATGCCTGATCATGAAAAAAAAAAACCAAGCAGTCTGACCCTAATAATTAGGATGAATACACTGTGTGAACATGTTTTTGCTTAAACCTTTTTTGGGCACTTGGAGGTGCTGAAAACAAGCTGTAAAAACAACATGGACA
This sequence comes from Perca flavescens, assembly GCF_004354835.1. NCBI lineage: Eukaryota > Metazoa > Chordata > Actinopteri > Perciformes > Percidae > Perca > Perca flavescens. The sequence continues at coordinate 23,435,465 of NC_041343.1, forward strand.
TATTAACAACTTTAAAAGTTGATTATGGTGAATTTGTTAATGAACTGTTGCTTATTTACAGTATTCGCCTTGATCCTTAACTTTGGAACTCCCTCCCACTGGACCTAAGATCTATGAACACTGTGGACACTTTTAAAAAGCAGCTCAAGAACCATCTATTTAGACTCTTTTTTTTCAGCATGATGTCTGCATTTCATGTCATTTTGTTCTGCTTTTTACTTGCTATTTTTTCTTCTGTTGTGAAGCACTTTATGACGTCTGCTCTCCACTTTAAAGAAAGATATGTAGACCTTTTTCACAGTAAACATTTTGACATTTCATTGTCGGAAAAGCAGAGTTGTATTTAATAACATTAATGATAGCTGCTATTCACTTAGGGGAGGCCATGGAATTGTGCATCCTGGCTCACTGGAATACAGTTACTGTGACACTTAATGGAACTGAGCCATCATTAGTATTATCCCTTTCACCTGTTTTCCTACGTTTTAATAAAAACATTGAAATGTTTGCAAGCCTGTGAGTATTTTGCTTTGTTCAAAGCAAAGAGATTGTGTCCTTGTTCCCAAGATTGTGTAGTTGTGTGTAAGGGTCATTCATATCATTTGAAAAATAGATTTCTCACACACACACACACACACACACACACACACACACACACACACACACACACACACACACACATTCCAAATAGCCTTGCCTTGATGGAAAACAGCACATCCGGGGGGAAAGGACAGATATTACACGGATCATTAGCTGCAAATATAAAAAGGGAGCATCACAGCGGCCTAATGACGCTTTGATAAGCTCTGTTCTGGAAGTAAACATAATCTGTTGACTTTCAATTCTTTTGTCACACCACCAATGATAGTTGAGGCAGAATGAAGCATTCTGCTTTAAATGGGCTGCTGTCGTGCGGAGCGAGGCAATGTGGGACCCTCTTGAAGAAAATAGGAGCCGGTGGGGATGAGAAGTTAGAGATGTAAATATCTTGTTTTATGTAACATTTTCGAGATGATGAACTTGGCCAAGCATCTACACTTGTTTTGTTTTTCATCTGGCATGACATAAATGCCTACTGTCTTCCGGCCTTCCCATTACCAGTGATGACTGAGTCACTGTGACTCATAGCGCCTTTTGGCAGGACCAGCAGTATTTACCAGACACCCGCAAAATAATGCTGTGTTACAGAGATGCAGACAGAAATTTCCCTCCTCCTAAGAGGTAAAAAAACAAAAAACAGAGACAGGCCCATTAAGGCTGAAGATGCAAATTCCAAGTCATCTTCCCAGAGGCAGTTATCTGAGGACATGTCAGCATGGCAGAGAAATGTTACCCAGCAGTACTGTGTGCACTTGTTCATAACCAAAAAACACAAAAACCCTATTTGCTTTACATGTCCATAAATAAAAACACCTTTTGCAGGTTTAATAAGATCAAACGTGAACCTGTGTAAATGTACAGTTGTTAACATTCTCAATGAGTGAATGAAGGCTCGAGGAGTAATTTTTTGTTGCTGGAGGTGCACAGCACACATAAATTGCCCATGGGATCAGTGTGTGTGTGTTTGTGTTAAGGGGTTGGCCACAATGATCGCCAATCAAATTGATTTCATGGCATACTGACAGTTTGTCATTGGAGTAGAGGTTCCACAGAAGCTCTTGATATGGGGAACCAAATATTGTGGGATCGGAGGTGGTAAACATATGCCAACCCCAAATAGGATAAATTAGAGGCTCTCTTTTTCGGTTGAATTCACATTTCCCAACAAAGATCTTTGCAATAGTTGTTATTGTGTTGTTGTTTTTTTTACAAAATATACAAATAACAAAAAGACGGTTGGGTGTGTTTAACAAATAAGGCAGTGCGTGCTGATCAGAGCCATATGATGCAGTCAGACCACATTTTGCATCTCATTCATTTTAATGTGGAACTGGCTGAGACACAATCACAAATTAATCCATCCCCTTTAATCTGATTAAACTTTGACACACTGTGCAATGTCCAGTTGGTTTGAGAGAGAGTGGGATTAGCGCATTATTATGGATCCCACACAATTTCTAGGCAAGTTAGGGTTAGGCATTGACCTTGAGTAGTTAAGGTTAGGATAGCCAATAGCTGTTCAGAGGATAGGACCTGAACAAATTGGGTTACGTTACCTTGTGTAAGCATGGACGCCTGGTCAATAGTAGCGTGTGAATGCCATTGAAGGGCAGGTTTTGCCTAGAAGTTGCGTGGATTGACCTCTTATTCAGGAAATATTTTTGTTTATATTTTTGTTTTATAACTGCATGGTGAAAAAACACAAGCACCAGAGAAGGAAGAGAACTGCTTGGTTACTATCAGTGCAAGAATACAGTCTTTAGACTGCTTACCATGCTAGCTGCTCCAGGTTATGTTTACAACCCTAGCCATGCCATTTCCTGTTCCCTTCTGCTTTTTGCCAAACCTCCACACAAGTAAATTTCACCCAGCAAAAAACAAGGTTTCCCCTTAACAACAAGTAGCCAGTGAGGAAATGTAAATATGTCAAACAGGCTAATCTAGCTAGGCAGACAGGAAATGCCACAGCTGTGAGGCTCAACACATAATGTGTCAGAAAACTAAAGAAGCTGCCTAGCTTTATATACTCTGGGACTAAGTGGGTAATGTGGAGCATGTGTGCAGGCTGCTGTGGAATCAGGTAACTGGAAAAAGGTGCATGGGAGAGGACTAGTGGGCAGAAGAGGAAAGGCGGGTGTAAAATGACGAGAAATATGTCATTTATGAAGATTACACAGATGATCGTGATGATAAAGCTGTAGCCATCATGACAAAAGTAGGATTAAAACAATAGTTTGTTGAAATATTTGGGGATCATAACTTTAGCCATAACATTAAGCAAGACACATACCCATCTGACACAGCAGTAAAACACTGCAGCCATAGTGCCCCTCCCTGGTGCATTTGTGCGTAACTGAAGCAATGTGAGGCAGAGTATTGCCTGAAAGAGCAAAACGCTTAGTCAATCTACCCTGAATAAATAAATGGAGATGCGTTATTGGAAAATAACTAGTTTGGTCACAGAGAATTGAGGTCATAAAGCACCGACCACATAACTTAGAGGGCAGATAGTTGTCATCATTTATTCCTCTCTACCATCAGTATAGTATATGAGTCATAAAATTGAAACTTTTGAAAGCAGCACATTAATTGTTGTGCCTCTCGATCCCTCTTCACCTCATTACTCAAAATGCAAATCATACTCAGGATCATTCAGGAAAACTGCCTTTTGGTGAGAGGATTCTTGCACTAGGAGAGGTAAGGTCAAGTAAGGCATCCCTGGTTCCTCTATATTCATTTCCTTTACAATAGCTCAAATCCTCAACAGCATTTAGAAAGCAATCCTCGCCCAGAGCAGTGTTTGCACACAATCTGGAAAGTCTGGTGAGCAGAGAGGAGGCATAAATACTGATGGCCCTGCTTCATATTCAGATCTCTCTTCTGCCTTTGGAGGGACCTTATGAATCCTAATATAGCAGTAAAAGGCCTATACACATGGGAGGTGTGGTCAGTAATGTATGTATCGATCCACACAACTGTGAATAAAGTCAACATACTTGTCTTGACATTATTTATTAATGTAGCGATACTTAAATACAGCAAAAATTCATGGTCCCGCATACAGCAGTAAGTCCTTACTCTTTATGTCATCAACGGAAGTAACAGCAGGTAGGGTTTGCCTTCACAGCTTTGTTTGCTTAAATTAGATTGATGTTTGGTTTCCATAGTTACATTGTGCAATAAAAAATGTATGAACATTTTTGTGTGCAAATGCATGCATGGCTTTCCACAACAAAGTAACCAATGGACTTCTCTATAAAAAGTGTGTGACAATGTGGAGAGATGAATGGGATATAATGGAATAGAAACTGGGATATCTTCAGTTAGTCAAGTTAACCCAAACTATAATATACTAACAATATGTTTATTTATTCATTTTCCATCACGAGATGACCAAGAGACCAAAAACGCTACAACAGGAACAAACGGTAAGTGTAAAGGTTTCATAAATTGGGTAGAAGTGAATGGTTAGTAGACACAAAAAGTACTTGGTTAGGTTTAGGCAAAAATCGTGGTTTGGGTTAAAATCAGACGTTACTTCCGGTTTCTCACACAGAGCGTGATGTAGCTCCGTTGTGTTCAGTAAAGCTTAAAAAAAACTCACCATTTACTTTTATTTTCAAACAGGACACGAACCCTAGCCTCCAAGGTGAAAGTCCTGTTTGTTTACCCATCCATCACCCCAACCTGCTTCCTTATGCAGAATTTGTCATTCTTGTACTTTGTTACTTACTTTTTGCTTTGCTCCAACTGTAATTACTACAGCCACTAGAAGGCGCCGCCACTGTAAACGTTAATATAGGCCTGGTTGCTGCTTGAAAAAACAATTAATGTCTGTTGTTTTCAGTGGAGGACAGTCTCAGTATTCGAAACCTGAACCCAAGTCAGGTTGGGTTGGCCCAGATCAAAGTTTCCCACAACAAGTTTCCCTTGTGATGTAATCTTATCTGATCACCAAATTTGCAACATGCAAGATAGATTCCTCTTGGGTCAATTTTGACACATTTCACTACTTAATACAAACGGCATAGTTGCAACTGATGCACAAAGCATACGAAAGCCCCGTGGAACTCACAAATGTAGCTGCAATTTGCAAGTGACAATTTGTGAAAAGTCACGGTGCCACCATTTACGACTTGCATGTAATGTAAGCAGTGCTCGCAAAACACTTGTGTGAGATGGGCCCCAGAGTAACAGGGACATATTATCTGGAACTCTTTAAAAATAATGTATCAATGCTTTGAGCAGTATAATTGAAATGAAAGATACCTCAAAATTTTTGCAAAATTAAACCAAATCTATCTGCATAAATACTACTAAAGTGAGAAAAAAATTTTTTTACTGACTCTTTAAAACCCAATTGTCATCAATAATAGATAATACATTCATGAATTATGAGTGTAAGTTGTCTTGTAAAGTAGGACACCTCTCATTCCCTATGTCTCTGTCCAAAGTCAAAGCTGAAGCACTGCGCCGCCTCAGTGCTCAGTGTATGCTTCAGTTAACCTGGACTGTGTTGTACACGCCCTGAGGCATGCTGTCAAAAAACCTTGCCCGATGACAACCTGACAACTCCATCCATCTTATTTACCCGCTGGACAGCGCAGATCTGCGGTGGCAATCAATAACACTCACAATTAGTTTCCCTCCTGGGGGTGGAGGCAGAGGGAGTTACACAAAGGGTGGGGGGTGCAGGGGTTGGTCGACAGTCCCCGACACAGCTGGACAGAGTGTACGTGTGGCCCGGGTCCATGCCAGCCACATGTCCTGACATTAGCGAACATCTCTTGGGAGGCGCTGGCATTTACATATGTCCAGTAGAAAGAGGGAGAAGTGTGTGTGACACAGTTTGTCCGCAAGCATGCATGTCTGTGAGTGTGTGTTTTCTCAGTTACGTGTGAGCAATCATGTGCATTGTTTTGTTTTTCACCTTGGCTCTGTGACCTGGAAAATCTCCTGCAAAGGGGAGTGAGACACTGAGGAGAGCTCTCCGGAGGAAGCTGATGGATCTATATCAAGCCGTAAAAATAGATAACTGTCATTCGTCATCGAGGTGTCTGGACGTTAACCCTGACCAACAGGGCTTAGCCAAACAGAGCAACAACAGAGCATACAAGTCCCAGCATGCTTCAGTGTCATTTGGATGCCCTTAGCAACCTGGCATGACTACAGGCAGGTGATTTATACCAGGTTTCCTCTTTGTGATTACCTTTTTATGTGATACAATAGATTAGATCAGGAACAATATAAGGAGAAAAAAAATCTAATAAGAAAGACATATTGCAGGAATTCATGTGATTTATGTTTTCTGAGCAGGGGATATATGCTAAATATGACCTGTCATTCAGGCATGACTGAGATGAAATGATTGAAAAACTATTTATTACCCTTTTGGCTAATGACATGTCATTTAAGAATGTTGCTTTTTCCTCTGACTAAAGGCAACATCTTGGATTGATCCCTGTTGAAGGTCAACAAATTAGTTTTTCTTTATTGATAATTAGAAATACTTTGGATATATTTTCTTTTCCTGCTCTGTTTCCAGATCCCCACACTTGGCTCAGTTACCCATCATGATGTCTTAAGTGCTACACACTACCTTTCTTCAACCTCTCCCACTCAAACTTCTGAACTCATCCAAATGCTTATCTGGCAGAAGTACTTGCGACACATTAAAAAAAAATTAAAAAATATTTCCTCTTTTATGTTTTGAGAAATTATTAATGTTGCTAAACCCTTATAAAATCCTAAGAGAATGGCAAATACATATTCGATTTCCCCAGAGGGCAGCGAAGAAAGTCTGCACAAGCAAGTTGTTCTGCAGGAATACTGCACCGCGGTGAAATATGTATTAACTCAGCATTGCAAAAACGCTAAACAAATAAGAGATGAGCCCCTCTTTTAATAAATGAGGCTTCAGCAATGAGAAACCTGAGAAAATTTGTTTCTTAAGGCATAGGCTGTACTCCAGGCAGGAGTAAGAATGTGCTGTTTTGTAGTATTTAAAAAAGAAGTCTAATTTATCCATGTTCACTACAGAAAAAAAGTATCTTGATTGTTATTAAAAAGAATACATTTCCCTTTCCATGCTCCACTAAAAGATTAAAAGAATGCTGAAAAAGTGGAATAATGCATGAAACCAGCTGAAGGATATAACCCCCAAACTGAAGCTGTGTCAGTTTAACTGTACAACTTGTATATCTCATCAACCCGGATGTCCTTGAAGGTTAAAGACAGGGGTATCGGCAGCCTGTGGCGCCATTAAATCACTGTGTGTCAGCGTTAAACTTTGATCATGACAAATAATGGTGTTTTCATGTGAGCCCACACATTGGACATCAATAAAGCCTAATGGCGTGTCAGCCCTATTAATGGATTACTGCACAGAGCTCATAAAAACACAATATCCCATCAAGTCTAAAGGCCCTAATGATCCCACAGTGTCTAGTAAAGTCACTGTAGGTCCCATCCCCTGATGGATATCAGCTCTTAGTCCATTTCATCTTACTGCTGTTTAAGAGAACAGAGAATGTAAAGGGAGGACAAGCCAGTATGATTACCTGCTGCGGTATGCAAGATAGAAGACTCCCAGTGTAGTCTTAAGGGCAGTAGAAAAATGTACTGAATATTAAACTGGTAGTAAAGGTGAAGACAAATGTGTTGGTTTATGTGATCTGAAGGGAAAATTAAGGTTTTAACACCACTACATTTTCAAATCAGATCCATAGTGGCTTTAAAGAAAAAGTTCAACATTTTGGGAAATTTGCTTTCTTGCTGAGAGTTAGATGGGAAGATTAACACCACTGTGAGCAGGCAATATGCATACAATTAAGACTAGAAACGGGAACAGCTGGCCTGGCTCCGTCCAAGGGTAACAAAATTTGCCTTAGTTTGCCTACCAATGATGATAGGGAGTGAAGGTCACTGTGAGCAGAAGGTTTGCTGATTGTGTGTCACTGAAAAGGAGATTACTGATTTAATAGTGTCTTCCCTATTAACAGTCTCCACTGGGATCTGACACTCGTAGGAGAAAACACAAGCAGGCTTCTCATGGTCCAAATTTGTAGCTGCATTTTAAGGATGCGTACAACTATAAATCCTCCTATTCACCTCCATGTGAAGCTCCCTGGCAGGTAAAAACCTCCTCAGGCCAACAGTTAGAATAAGCAGTGAGAAAAGGGTACTGCCTAATATTTCAAAATTTGTGCATGAGTGTGTGTATAAGTGTACAAATGCTTGCAATAAAACTGCATTATTTGTAGATGCATATTCTCACATGCAGTTACGTATGCAGACATGTATGTGTGTGGGAGCGTTTTTCCTGACACCAGCTTCAATAGGCTTTATAAGTAAGTTTAAACCCTCTAAAGCTGTGAAGCTTTATCCATTAGACTTTTGATTTAATCCCACCTGTGACTAAAAAAAACCCATCAGTTAATAAAGTTTAAACCTGTGTTTTTTTATCCCTTTTTACTGGAATATGCCTATAGGTGTAGTACAGCAGCATTTGTAGTGGGGAAGAGGTTTTGATTTGTTTTCTATTTGTTAATTTCAAAATATTGGTCTATGTATAATACTTGCAAAGTGAGCGACTCACAGTTGGAGCTTTTCTATTGCTTGCGAACACACTGGGGTATTTTGGAGAGTTCTTCAAGTGAATCAACCTAACCAAAGATGCCAAGGCACTGATCCTCATTTTCAGACAGACCCCTGGAGAGAGTTTAATCCAGTCACTTCACCTAGAGTATGTGAGCTAACTGTACTGTATTTACGTGCTGATATACATTGACTTTGTACAATAGAATAGAATATGTGATTTGGTTGTGCTGTAGCTCTTGATTACACAGTAAAATAGATCTCCTTTCCTTTGCAGTTGCATGCTTGACAACAGATTTCTTGACAGTGTAGTGGCTGTGGCTGCTTTGACATACATATGTTGGTGTTATTTTGTATTTTGGTGTCTGTTGTAGTGTAAAACTACTTTAACTGTTGTCAATAACTATTTGATATAAATCATTCTGGCCATTCAAATCAATGCAAAAACTGTGAATGTCGTGCAGCATTTGGTATCATTAAATAAAAAAAGACTGACTTTCTCTCAGCACACCTAACTTTGATTGACTTCCAGCCTCCCTGTCTGGAAATATCAGACAAAGTTAAAAATGTCACCACTTTTAACTAATGATCTGCACTCTGAGGTTGACACCAGGTGAAATCCCCAAACTCATTCCCAGTGACACAGATGGAAAGGCGGCTATATGACTACTCCACAAGAATTCCCACTCTACACAGGTATCAAATGACAGACGAGCACATTGTTAAGAGCAGCATTAACACAGTTGACAGTTGACCCCAAAATCAAAAATACATGTTTTTCTTCTTGCTTGTAGTGCTATTTATCAATCTAAATTGTTTTGGTGCGAGTTGCCCAGTGTTATACAGTATATATCGGCCCTAGAGATATATGCATTCTCTTGAATATAATGGAACTACACGGCACTCGGCTTGTGGTGCTCAAAGTGGCAAAGATACTTTTGAAAAAACAGCAATGTCTCTTTAAGAATTCATGACCCAGTTAATCAAGATAACCCACAGACCTGGTTGTGAGCAGTTTCATTTAGGAACTAATTTCTTTCTACCAAACTACAAACACCAACCGTATCACCGTGCAGAAGAAAGTGTACTCATGGACGGACAGCTCGTGACAGTGCAAGATGTAATCGTCCTTGTCGGCTAAGCTAGCTAGCTCGTACGTTAGCTAGCTCAGGTGAGCTAGCACAATTGGTTGAATTTGAACTAATTTCCACGAGCTAGCACAAGCCTCTCTTCTATGAGAATGCTTCCTTCTGTGTGGTGATATGGTTAGAAAGTGTAGTTTGATAGAAATAAAATAGTTTGTTTTTTTAGTTATTTTCAATTTTGGGGTGAACTGTCCCTTTAAAACAGAAGCCATGCATTGCATCAGCTACGTGGCTACAGGCTGGTCATTGGTGAGGGGGGAAACTCAATGCACAGCATGGCTCACAATCAGTACACTTACTCAAAGCTGGTGTATTGGGCAGCCAAAATGCTCTTTCTCCCAATCCCCAGCTCCTCTGCCACTGCCATGATCATCACACACCTTCTCTCTATACCTCCTCTACTCAGCTGCATCGTAATTATGCTTCAGGTGGCTAACACGCCTGACACCACTCAAGGAAGGTAAAGATAAGGACAGGAACAAGAAATACCAATGTCATTCTCAGGCTTCTATGAACATAATGTTCATAACATTGTGTAGAAAAAGCTGAACATTTATACATTTGCAATCATCCACACATATTTCCACAGAGCCTCAAGACACAAACACATGGAAATAGCATCTTTCTTTTATGGTCAGCAAATGCTGGCGCTTAATTAATCCTTTAATAGAATTGTAGAAAATAGCTTTCTTTCCTCTGCCCACCTGTGTCGATCTACCTGTTTTGTGTAATTGACATGCACAGCTTCACACGCCAGAGTTCATATCCTTTTATCACTTCCTATGATTACAAACTTATCTGATCATTATTAATTCAGCCAGAATCACTTCGCTGCCCTCCCCCCCGTTCCCTCACATCTCACTGCTACGGTTGCTGCGGTAATCCTGTTGTGAGATACAGACCGGGGATTTGAACTGATGTCGGTAAATGTTAGCCTAAATGACAATTTGCGTTGTCATGATTGTGTCTGTGTAGTCTTCATACATGGGGGCCTGCGGCCAGAGTGGTTAACATGTGTTATGATAACTTCCCTTGTGCTTGTTTCACAGGGAGGCCGTTTCATTCAGCCACCAGTGTCAGCTAATTATTTCCGGCCCCCTGTTGTTCAACACGTGCAGTCTTTCCCCGGTCGGACCCCCTGCTGCGCTGCTCTCCGAGTCTTCCCCGACTTGTTTCTCATTAGAGACGGCGGTTACGCTCCCTATCTTGTATCTTCTACTCTCTCTCTCTTTCTCCCAGTCTTTTATGTTATTTATTTTTTTATCTCTCTCTCTATTTGTTTCTCTTTCCACTTTCTAGTGCCTCTCCAAACACTGAAGATTCCACTCCAGGCAGAACAAAACCTAAAATTCAATCATAGGTGTATACACAAGCCTGACTAATGCTTGCATGCACGGCCACACACTCAGACAGAACATGTTTACAAAACGCATACTGGTACACATGCATAAGCAGGACCTCATTAACACGCACACACAGCGTGAGTTGAATGAATGGTTCTTGTTGTATTTCACAGGGATATTCCCCACTGTGGGTTTATTAAAGACGGATCATGTTTACTATGTTGTTTTTGCTAAATCATCCAGTGATACTTTATGTTTTACCATAAATAATACTCTGCATGCTAATTAAAAAAGCTCTTTTACATTTTTGTTGCTGAGCTGAAAAGCTGCTAATCATGTACCTTCTCAAAGCTCATTATTCAAAAAAATGTCTAATTTATTAATGAAGATAGCAAATAACCAAGCAATGCATACTTCATATTCTTAGAATTGTTCCCAATGTAAAAGTGTATTACTCTTCTTCTACTGTCTTTGTAATACAGAAAGGGATGTATCATTATTAGGTTGTTTATTAAATATTGTTAATGTTGCCTATGGCTGAGTGCCTAGAGCCCGTTTGTTATGCTGCAGCATGCGCGGAGTTTGCGGGGGGGTGGGGAAGCACTGCCCCCCCTGGTAGCTGAAACGGGTAATTGCATTGTTTCAAAAATGAGTGGAATAATTGCTTCTGGCATAACCAGATATTTTATAAATACTTTAAATAACACAAAACAACTAAATGGTGATAGGTAATACATCTGACTTCATATACTGTTTTAGTAAAAATAATATTTTTTCAGGGCTCTGGCTCTCACCTGAGACCATTGTCGACGCATATGCATGCCGCAAAAAAAACGATAATTACTGTTGCACTAGTCTGGACATTTTACCATGCTCATGTTGCAATAAAGGTTACCTAAATGTCATGTATATAAATTAGCTGTCAGCTTACTAATTGATTGTGCGTTTTGTGTAGATTTGGATTTTTATACGTTTTATTCCACTTTGTTTAAACTGCGAAGTTCACCTCGTTCACCTGTTTGGAGCTGACTGGTGAATGTGACGTGCATAGTATAGGCCTTGCAGGATACACCATGACTCTGTTTGTGGATCTACTGATCGCTGTGGATTACTTTTTTTCATGTCATTGGATTACGGCAAAATACTGATCTTTTTTCTTAACGTGTCTTAATGTTTTATGGTGTGATTGCGCTTGGTTTCTGCATTTGGAGAGGCATCTCAACACACTTTAGGTCCAACACTGATTGTTCACGGTTACATTTTAGTTGAATTTAAGTGTCGGGGAATTCTGCCACCGTCTGTCCATTGTGCTCCAACACAGCCGTGCCGCGATTGGATTTCATAAGGGCGAATTGTTAAATTGTTACAATGTAATTTCAAATCTGAATACATCTATGAATGCAGTAGGCTACTGAAGTCACATTGTCATTTTCACAGTTTTGTTCATACGGACGAAAAGAAGATACGTCGTGTGAATTAGTGAGCTTTTGAGGTGTTTGTAGGTTTTTGTTTTACTTTGGTCAGAACCAAGCTAGCTGTTTCACCCTGCTTCCAGTATTTATATTAAGCTAGGCTAAACAAATCCAGAATACAGCTCATTACAGACATTAGATGATATTAATTATCCTCACAAAAAAAAGAAGCAAATAATGTTTCCATAGAGGCGGATATCTGAAATGCAAATTGGATTTTTTACATAATTCTACTGTGCTAACTGTTAATTCTAACATTATTTTGGACCATCATTGAAGGGGAAACAGTGAATTATTAACAAGAAACAATTCTGAGAAAACTTACTTTAATGCTGAGCCACAGGGCCATTACTACAAAGGTGAGGTGGTATTACAAATGAAATGGTATTATGCAAATATTGAATAAATTGGGCTCTTAGGACCAGTATTAAAACAACGCTATGTAACTTTTCCCCCTTCAGTCCCCCTACAGGTTGGAAGCGGAATTGTCCATTGCATTACATTATGCAAGTTTGCCAGATCTGTAGTTCGAATGAACTGGACAATGTAATGTAATGGACAACTCCGCTTCCAACCTATAGGGGGACCAAAGCGGGAAAAGTTACATAGTGTTGCTTTAAGTCACATCCAATTTCTACAATGCCAAAACATATAGGTAGGCTACCACAGTATGCAGAAACAGGGAAGGGAAACGTGATGATAATATTACATTGTTCACTATTTCAATCATTATTATTTTCACTTCATGCAGAACTCTGAACCTAACTTATCTAGGCTGTAGTTAGCTGACATATGTCAGACATAGAGCAGAGGTGTCAAAAGTATTCACATTCATTACTCAAGTAGAAGTATAGATACTAGGGTTTGAAAAGACTTCTGTAGAAGTTGAAGTATCAACTCAAGCTTTTTACTCAAGTAAAAGCTTAAAAGTACTGGTTTCAAAACTACTTAAAGTATAAAAGTAAAAGTAATTTAAGGGGAAAAATGCCATTAAGGACAAAAGCTTAGCCTGCCCCACAGGGGCCTATAGTGCAATAGCCCACCTACACAAAAAAACATTTTTCTAAAGGCCATAATGACTATAATGTTATATTAAAATCATACGTGCAAACTCAGAAGGGCTAAAAAAGGTGACACATCTCTTCTGTGTTTTTCAGACAACAGCAGCTACAGTCTGGTGTTACAATCCTCTCCAGTGAAATACAGACACACTTTCACACCGTTTAGCTGTCAGCATTTTAACCGTGTTTACTCCAGCTGCTAGCTAACGGTAGACTAACGTTACCTGCTGCCGAGTGTAGTGTTAACTAGTGTCAAGTGCCGTGATGTTTCAGTTCCCTTTAATGTCTGTTTTCGGAGCATCAGAGAGAAGCACAGGCATTTAAGTGGCACCTAAATAAGGCACCGAAATCCACGTTGCTATTCGGTTGAGTGTCGGATTGGTATATGTTTACACTTCTCATCCAACCACAATCAAATTCACTCTATCCGGATGGCGCGATTTATCTGGATATGTTTTTTTTTTGTGTATTTTTTTGAACGATGACGAGCCGGAATAAAAACAAGCCGAACTGAAATAGGAGTAACGAGGCTATTTTTAAAATGTAAGAAGTAGAAAGTACAAATAATTGTGTGAAAATGTAAGGAGTAGAAGTAAAAAGTCTGCTGTAAAATAATTACTCCAGTAAAGTATAGATACCTAAAATTTCTACTTAAGTAAGGTAACAAAGTATTTGTATTTCGATACTTGACACCTCTGACATAGAGGTGGGAATCACCAGAGGCCTCACAATACAATGTCATCACGATACTTATGTCACGATACGATATTATTGCGATTTAAAACATATTGCAATATTCTGCCATATATTGCAGTTTATTACCTCTTTTCCAACTTACATTTTTTCCCCCAATTTCTAGTTATGTCCCCAAAAGGAAACTGTCAACATCTGTTTTATCTTAAAAGATAAATTTTATTTAATTTGTTCATCTCATTTCAATTTATTGCTGCAAAATGGGATTGTCAAGCAGACAAACTGACCAACACATAGATAATAAAAGATCGGTAATTGGCGTCCGTGTATACATAGAGTATTGCCACGGAAAATATCGCGATACTATGCTGTATCGACTTTTTCCCCCACCCCTAGTCAGACATGTCTGTAAATGACTCTCACCAAAGCCAAATACAGCTCTTTTAGATATCTTGATGCCAGAGTTTAATAGATCCGTTTAAAATAATCATGTCCAATTTCGGTTTTAAACAGCTTCACCGACTTTGAAGGCATGTTACAACCACTTCCCAACATGCTGTGGCTCAAAAACTGATCTTGTGGGACCTCGTCAAAGCACTTTTTTTAACAATTGTTTTTTTTAGGGGTGCCGGGATCAAGTTACCCTAAAAAAGGGCTAAAATCGGGACAGTGGGATGGTCTTAAAAGCAGATGACAGATTCAAAGCAACAGCAGCTCTTGTAGGATGGATCAGCTGCAGCCATAATGCCTTTGAACTGTATGAGATACTAGTTGTGCAACTTCCTGCAGGCTTTTCCATGGAGAGGTTTCAGAGAACATTAAAGCTTTTATTTTATTTTTTCCTCACCCATGTTGAACCTACAGCGACAGTCAAAAGAACAATAGATGTATTTTGAGGCTTTAAATGGTTTGTTTGCATTTGTGTTGTTTCTGTATCTGAAATAAACCAAAGACAACTCTTCTGAGAAATCTTTCTTCTGAATATAAAATCAGAAAACATGCGGTTGTATTTTGACGAGTAATGTTCCCACCTTCCATGCTGTGCTGAGGAATTTTATGTCTGTGTTTATATACTGTCTGTTTATAGAAGGGTGTTTATTGTGTAAATGTGTTTGATTTATTATTATTATTATTATTATTATAACTAATTTCTTATACTTAATGTATTTTTTTCACCTATGTCTACTTAATGTGTATTTGTGTTATTCAGATGTGTCTAAATTCCCCCAACACCCTGCTTTTTTTAAACTTAATTTCCAAAAATAGTTTACAGATATTCAGTCATTGCAATAAGTAAACAAATAAGATACAAAAGTATATACAAATAATATAATATTAAAGTAAAAATAAAAGTAATAGTCTAAACAGAGGGAAATAAAAGATACAAAAGAGACAGACTTTCAAAAATCGTTAATAATATAGACAGCAGGAGCACTTAAACAAAGAAATTTGAGTAGACATCAGATATTAAGATAGCTTTCTTATTGGATACCAACTTAAGAGACTCAAAGTACACGTCAAATTCAACCTCCAACATCCTGCTTTTCGATGATGTTCATGTCGCGTAATTACGTCACTTCATAACGTTCCCAATGGCAACAGGGGAAAATGGCTGCTCTTGTGTGAAGTAAACAACATTTTTTCAACTTTCTGCTAAGATATATGTGACTTTTTTGCAACAAAAATGCGGGGATTATGAAATCATGCAAGAACCGCATATTTTGCGCGAAAATCTGCAATTTATGCGGCGAAAGTGCGGCATATTTGAAAAAATGCGGCCCCCACATGAATATGCGGACTTTGATATGCATTGAATTATGCGATCACATAAAGGTATATATATTCTTTTCTCAGATGAATATAGCTTTAAAATATTGTTTTTAAATCAAATTATCATCTTTTCAGAATTCATATCAAGGCTCCTGATAGAATGATTTGTTGAACATTTGAATCCAGTCCATGACCAAAGACGAGGTTTTGATGGAAAGGCTACATGTCAATCTCCTCTCTGCCTGTTTCTAAGGTGAAGAAATGATAAGAAGAAACAAAATGTCAGCCGTCAGTTGCCATGTCAACCATAAATGTTTGCATTTCATGTGGGAGGCTCGCTTTCTACACTATAACTTTCATTATAAAGTCTTTGCATTTGCAGGCTGGATGATTAATAAACGATGATTCAATACACTGGCTTGAAAAGTTGACATCTTGAATGAATTTTATGCATGATCCTAGTGCTGGGAAGTATACCGTCTCGGCCGGTATAATCTTAATAATTAATTTCCCGAATTATATGAATTTTTCACATACCATTATACTGGGGCATATAGCCGCAAATAGTGAATTGAGAACAGGATCTGTGTTAACTGCGTAAGCTTCTGGTTGTAACTTTATAAAAGAAGAATTAATAACACACAATTAACTCTCTTTAACAGGGTAAACACCATGGCACACAACTATTTGTGACATTAACAATTTGTAACACTAATAATAATTATAATACATTTTCAAATTTACAACGCCAAATGGCATGCTGGGTAACGTTATAGCTGCTAGCTAGCCAGGTAGCATAACAATCTGTTAACAGCTATGAGAGACTCAAGTCGCCACTGCACATTCAAGAACAGAGAAGAAATATAGAGGATGAAGAAAGAGAGACCAGAAATATACCAGAATAACGTGTGGCCAAGAGATGAGCCATGCTAACGTTACTTTATCACCTCAAGCAAATGGCGGAGCTACATTACCAACGCAACAACAATCCATGTCCCGCTGCAGACTGTCGAGAAAGACGAGTTCAGAGCAATAATTAAAATGCTGGATTTTTTGTATGTCTTACAGGGGCCAAAATACTTTTGCCAAACTACTTTTCAAACATACCAACAACATCGAAGCAAGCTGGAAGCAGAGCTAGGTTCAGTCGCCCACTTGTCTACAACAACATACCTGTGGTCAAGGTAGTGTTTATAGAACTATCTTACAATATTTTGTTTCGAAGAGGAAGCAATATTTGTTTTAAGATTATTTTTTGGCCATTTTAGGCCTTAATTTTTTATATTCTTTGTACTCCTAACAGCAGAATAAGGCATTATAAACATATATAAAAGCCAAGTCATGCTAAAGAAAAAAGAAATACTGTGATATATCGTGAAACCCCTCAGAATCTTAATATTACATTACAAGTCATTTAGCTGACGCTTTTATCCAAAGCGACTTCCAATTGCTATCTATGTCAGAGGTCACACGCCTCTGGAGCAACTAGGGGTTACATGTCTTGCTCAGGGACACCTTGGTTGATGTATCGCAGTGGGAAGTGAACCCAGGTCTCCCACATCAAAGGCATGTGTCATATCCACTGCGCCATCACCCCTGTGATACAAATAATTTTTGGTCATATCAACCAGCACTACATTATCCTCTATAATAGATAATATTGCTTTCCCCAAAAAACTGTTTACACAGGAAGGAGTCATATGATATGATATTTTTTTATTTTTCATTTTAAAATTATTGTGCACCTCCAATATCCATTGCTGCTAGTAATTTACAGCATAACTGGAGTGTTTAATCCCAGAGATAATGCAACACTTCATCCAAATACACTTATTCATAGACATCTCTTAAGATATTTTAAGCCAAACTCTTTGATGATGGCCAGCCACGAGTTTCAATGTATTCAATCATTTTTTTTTAATATTTTTACAGTTACATTATTACATTACATTATTGTGTGTGAGTGTTTATTGTTGGCTACTGGCAACATCATTGGAGCAACTGGGGATTTCGATTAGAGAGAGGATTCTTATTGCATTTTCTGCTATTCAGAAACCTTTCTTCACTCTGGCATTTAAAATGGACAGTCAATCAAAAATACATATTTATCCTCTTACTTGTAGTGCTATTTATCAATGTAGATTGTCTTGGTGTGAGTTGTAACTGACTCTTGTTAATGCAAAGCAGCAGATACCCTGCAGAAAAACCACATATCAGCCACTTGTATCTCAAAAGTCATTCTTTCAGTCAGCAGGAGCTTACAGGTGATGAGGAAGGGCAGGAGTATGATTGACCTGCATGAGATCTGTGTGTGTTTTCATTAGGGTGAGGCTGCAGGCAACGAGATGTCTGGTCTGAATAGCTGTGCTTTTGTTCAAAGACATTGCTTCAGGTATACACAACCTGTTATTCTCTCTACACAGTCTCTCTCACACACACACACACACACACACACACACACACACACACACACACAATCTGTGTTATGAGAGCCATAGGGGTCTTTGCCATAATTCATGTGAATAAATGGAATGTTTAAACGGGGCGATATTTGATTTAGTGTAGATGGAGGTTTCTGCAGCACAGACAACGCCTACTGCAGGCATTCTCTCACTCTCATCATTCATCATTGCATGGCTTTTTACGACAGAACATATTCCAGGGTACAAAACAAGATGTCCCTTTAAAGATTAGTGCTGAGTGTTTGCTGCTATCATGAAAACAAAAAAGAATTCTCAAAAGACGGAAATTATACGTCTGCATCTGCCAAATCATTTTAAAGCTGTCTGGCTGTCGTACCTCTAACAGCAGACAGACTGTATTATGTGATCACCATGAAAGGGTGATTTTTTTTAAATACGGAGAAGAGAGGGTTATAAAAATATATTACAGTTTTTTTCGATTGCTAAACGACAGTGGGCACAACTGGAGTCACACGTGCAAAACGCTAACTACAGTCTGCACAGCAACAGTTCATGTGGACCAAACTCTAGTTCGTTTTCCATTGCTTGAACACAGTTTTCAAAACTTTACACACTTATCCCATGACTTTAACCACAACGTGCACAACGCTGTAGATTTACAGCACTTTGTTCAAATGCTAACAGACTGCTGTCAAAACTGTTAACCACACATTCAAAACAGAATAGATTTCAATCTGGTGCTTATCAAACACTGCTGATTGCAATTTTAGCTGAAAGCCTAAGTAGGTGTCTTATTTTAGACTAGTTAGTGAACATATATGGTATTTATACAGAGAAAGCTCAGAAAGACTTTTTGAAGTGAAAAACACTATCTTTACAATAGTAAAACTGTGTTCTTACGGTTTTTCAGAAAGTAATGGCGGTGAAAGCAATAGAAACACCACATTCATTTTTATTTAGAGATGATGCAGACATCCAATGTGATGAAGAAAACTTGCCACATGATGCTGGAGAGAGGCAGGATTAGTCACACTATTCTTTGGTACTGTTACGTATGTACCTTTAGTTTTTTCCCCCCCAGTAATTCCATAAATTACTAGAGACAAAATACTTTATTGAAAAAAACTGCTGATTTTCATTCCTTCTTTTTTACCTTATGTAAACATTGGTATGCTATACAATCTATATTTTTTCCTTAAATAAACTATTGAGTAGTGTCAAGTCACTCAAATTGTTCAAACTGTAAAGATGAAAAAGTTTGTAATTTCTGTATTGGTGTTTGACGCTAGTGTTTTTACCCTCAGTGTGTTCTGAGTGACAGTGTGTGTTATCTCAGTGAGGCTTGTGCATAGTGTTTGGCTGCACTGAGCCTGTTTTGCAGGTGATGTGAACTGTTTAGCTCAGGTGTTGGTAGTGCAGACTGTAGTTTGAGTTTTGTCCATGTGACTCCAGTTGTGCGCCACTGTTGTTTAGCAATCGGAAAAAACTGTATGTCCCTTTCTTAAATAACAAGGCAGATGTGTTTTATTTTACAACCGATTTGAGAAACAACATTGCTCACAATTTAGATTTGGGAGGTTTGCGAATCTCTTATTTTCCAGAGACCGCAACCACATTCACAGATGATTGATTGTGGATTTATGATAGTGATCAAATATCAGTGATGCTAATTTTATAGACCATTTTTATAGCTGAATAAAAATTAAGTTTAAAGGCTTTCAACAGCTGCAAGCCTTTCCTGCAAGTGGCATGTTTGCCATGAGTTACAGGTTGAGGTGGCGTGCATCAGTTAGATATAGAACATACCAAGCTCACACGGTCAACATGTGTCCTTATAGTGTAGCCACAAAGCAGAATGTTTATCCACAGCTACACATTAAAACATCATTACACACACACACACACACACACACACACACACACACACACACACTATTGATGTTAAAATGCTATCTTCTCAATCGATTGACTTTCTGCTCAACAGAGATTCATAATGGTGGATTCTGAAATCATTTTTCCATCCTTAACGACCAGCTCAGGGCCAAGGCTACCATTGAGGACACTGGGATTATGTCCTGTATTCTGGGATTTGGAGGAGTTTTCATCCTACAATTAAAAACTCTGTAATTTCCTAATAAATTGTTTGAAAGTTTCATGAAAATAACTATGTCTCATATATCTCATATGTTACTAACGATGATGAAGATAGACACATAGCCTATATAAATACAAATATAGTTAGTTGTTACTACATTCACATAAACAATGCAGGGAAACATAATTGAGCATCTGAATATTAAAAAAATCCAAATAACAAACAATTTGAAGACTTTCTGTTTGGGGGACCTCAGTATTTCCATGCCAATTACAGCCATACTGAGCCTTGCATCTAGTTTAAATGGACATTTTGAAATGATCTACAAAATCTGAACATCTATTTTTTAAAGTTTTCAGAAAGTAAGGGCTTATCATATTCATACAGGGAACCTAGTAGAAGCAGCAGAGATACAAATTACTCCACTGACAGAAATCTCAATAGGCCAGAAATCAGTACATTCAGCTCTTTATTTGTCTACCTGTCTGTGTGTTGAAACACTTGCTTTGCCATCCATGCTTTTCCTATTGATCAATAGGAAAAGCAGTTCAATCACATACAGTATCCTTGGGGCTGCTGAACATCACTCTGCAAAGTGCAGCAAATCACGATGCAAATCAGAAATAGATGAGGCAGTTCAAGGGAAAGTAGGTACCAATATTTCAACAAAATAAATCCCACTAAGCTTCACAGATAAATGAAATAATATTGGACCACAGGGTGGAATTTTTCCCTTACAAGCACACACTCATACTTTAGAAACTCTGCCCTTAAGTACCGTAATCTAAAAGTATAGCACTGGTGCATAATACATGACAGTGCACACACAACACGCATGCAGTTTTCTATTCGCCGCATAGGGGAAGATGCTGTTAGTTTGGAGCAAGACAGACAATGTGTGAGAAAAGAAACAAAAGCCTCAGAGCATGTGAAGGAGGAAGTGTGGTGCATTGCATACTCTACAATAAGTGCATTATAGTCTGGAATGACATGCATCTCTAACTTTATTCATCCCCTCGCTTCTGTGTGTTTGCTGCCAAGAGACTCAGATACTATAGTGAAACAAACGCACAAGAAAGCACAAAAGTACAGTAACAGATACAGACAGGCTAAAACAAATCACACACATTGAAGCACATTACGACACACACACACACACACACACACACACACACAAAAAGGGAAAGACAGTCAAAGACCATTTTGATCAGACTGCACACACATACATACACACTCTCTAAGCGCTAACTGACTCAGACAGTCTGTGTAACAGCCTGCCTGATCCCAGCCAGAGCTCATCTCGCCCGAGCTGCTCACTCACCTCTAAATGAGGGCTGTCAAGCGGAGCCACAGTGACGCCTGCCACCTCTTATTGGCAGTGTATTAACAATCAAATCAGGCTAATTAGCCAGAGCATGGCGACGAGGAATAATATTCTCACTGTGTGTGATTGTGGCATGACTACTGTGCCACCGACGTCCTATTTGCATATTCTAGTTCCCCGGGAACAATAGAAGCAAATTAGAAGACTGGAAGAGTGAGAGAAGAAGAGATCTGACAAAGAATGTGACAGGAAGTGAGAGAAAGTAAGCTCAGCTAAGACTGACTATTGCTACCAAGATTGGGGGTTTCTTCGCTTTCAATTTACTCAATTGAACAGTGGAGAGCAGCAATACTTTCCTGACAAAAACAGCCCGAAAGCAACAAATATATTAGAATCAAATTTCCAGTATCTACTTGTACACATTTCCCAAGGTTGGCACTTTAGATACAGAGCTTTGTGACTGAATACAAGGATCTTTTGTTGAAGAAAATAGCACAATAGCAAACATCAAGCAATGTCATAATGAATCTAGAGCTAAGGCAGCTAGCAAAACATGAAACATTTGCCTGCTCTAACTCTTTTGGTGAGTGTGGGCATTAGGATTAAATCTCTTCACTGATATTTTGTTGATTTAGGCCCATTACATATCAAGACACCTATCGTTATATGTATATATGTATGTTTAAGAATACTGGAATACCAACTGTACACCCCCACACGTGTTAGTTGTCATTCTGACTTGCAAGCATTCACATCACCCAATAACTCAAGACAGTTGTTGGTCATGTGAGGGTGAAAAAATACTGCTTATTTGCTTTGAACGACTTTGGCTGACATGATGCATGCATATTTGTTTGCCGTCTTAGGCACTTTATTTT
Organism: Perca flavescens; assembly: GCF_004354835.1. Lineage (NCBI taxonomy): Eukaryota > Metazoa > Chordata > Actinopteri > Perciformes > Percidae > Perca > Perca flavescens. The sequence continues at coordinate 23,457,865 of NC_041343.1, forward strand.
ATGACTTTTCACTGCAGAAATTTAAAGTCGTACACCACATCTATAGTCTACCAACTTAACTTGAACATCGCCTAAATACAAATCTTTTATCAAAAATGACACAGATGCTCCATTATGTTGGTCCCCAGTTTTAAAATATATTCCAAGTATATGCTGATAACAGATGGGCACAGTAATTAAGTACAGTAATAAATAACTACCAAACAATTATATCTCAATATAAAACAAGGCTACCCAGTTATGTTAAAGAGCTGGCCCTTGATTGGGAAAACCTGATCCAGAAATATTAACAAAATTCAGCCTTTTTAAAGTTTTAAAATATGGAAAAGCTTCTCAAGTTGCTACAAAGCACAACCTGACAAAATGTACACATTAGGACGACAACAGCTGCTGTGATTATGTAAAAATGTGTCACTTCTCATTATCTTCGTGACAAATGATACGTGGGCCATAAGATAAAGCAATTGAGTCCTCTTTCTCCCAGTTGTGTATTAAGTCCACCCGCACCCAGAACATGAGCCAGCTTGGAGTGCCTTGCATAACCTATTCTAAATCACTTTAAGGAGGATCGATTGGCCACCCTAGATAAAAAGTCCATCCTTAAACAGGCTCAGGGGAGCCGTGGCATCGGGTTTGGAAAGAGGGAGCAGCCCGAAGACAGTCGAGCAGAAATGAGTAATGAACAGAAAAAAAGACATTACAATGAGCAACATGATAGACTACAGTCTGTGAGTCAGAGATTCAAATGTGTGACCCCTTAGTGAAAGCAATGGTAGTGTGTGTGTGTGTGTGTGTGTGTGTGTGTGTGTGTGTGTGTGTGTGTTTGTGTTATTCAAATGTATTTACAGAATTTTAAAATGCAAGATCCCATGTGTATATGTGTATGTGTGTGTATATTTCTAGTACTTCTATTTGTATAGCCCCTTTTACACATGTACTGCAAACCTGAAATTATCTAGACATTACCCAGCTGAGCTGTATGTGAGAACCCAAATATCTGAATCAGTTGGATCGGACATCAAACGTCTTCACCAAGCTCCTTAGTACAAAATCGGCAAGGGTCGTCGCCAAAATCATCAGACTAATTCAAGGAACGTTCTACCCAGCCTGAAAAAATGACTAAAAACTGTTGAGAGATTAGTTAACCAGGAAACCAATGAATGAAACTGTGAATGAAACTAAATCAAACAAACAATTTGCTTGGCTAGATGCCACTACTAGTGAGAAAATGTAGTTGTCTTTTTCAAATTCAACATTTCGGCAAATACACTTATTCCAAAATGTCCAAGATGTCGAACTATTCCGTTAGATTTAGGATAAGATTTTGATTAGAGACTAGGGAATACATGGTGTCATGGGTCTTCTTAAGTTTAGAAATCCAAATGTATGTGTGTTTGCATGTATGAGTGAGTGTGTGACGCAGAGATGTATTAATCTTTACAGGGACAAATGCTGATGCAGCTTTACGACCCTGTGCCAGAATGCATTAGTTATAACAGGTGATTCTCTCTCACACACACACACACACACACACACACACACACACAAATACTTACTCGATACACTCCGACACAGAGACACAGACTCTCGCTCACACACACGCTCACACACACACACACACTCCGACACAGAGACACACACTCACACAAAAACCTGTCCACATTTGTACAATGTACAATAAATTGCATACACACACACATCACAAACACACACAAACACATTATTTATACCAGGCTTCTCAGAGTGCCCAAGATGGATGTGTTGTTTGCACTGATGTTATGCGGGAAATTTTCTGCCCTCCATTTTATTCGTGTTTGGCCTGTAAACTGTGAGAGGCTGTGCTTTCAAATGAGTAATTAGAGAGCTGTAATGCAGTGCTTTGTTTTATTTGTTTTTCCCTAAAGAGTCTAATAAAGAACTGAAAGAGAAATGGGAGAGGGTGAAGTAGAAGAAGGGTGGAAGAGAAGGGGGCATGTGGGGTAAGATGAACATATTAGATAGATAGATAGATAGATAGATAGATAGATAGATAGATAGATAGTCTAGCCATGTCACACTGAACACTTACTTATTACATGTTCTGCCTGGAACTTACAAATCCTTTTAATATCTTAAAGAAAAACAGCCTTGACATACCATTAGCTTATCAAGTCATTATGGCAAGCAGTTGCTTATCGGGACCACATTTAGCATTAATTTGGAGCTGTGTCTCTGGTTATTTTACATAATTAACTTGCCTAAGAATTCACTTGCCTGGTAACTCGCCTCGCATTAGATTTTGCAGTCTTTAACTGTTAGATGCTCTAGTTTCCTCACTAGTAGTCTCACATTGCCAGACCTTCCTCCACTGTGCTGCGGAGGAGGGTCTGGCTAGTCCACATAGCATTTTGGGATAGGAGAAAAACATGCTCTGGTTTATTAGCATTTCTTTAAACCAATAGTCTTTGGCGGAACAATGCCCGAAATGAAACATCGTTGATATAGACTACATCACTAGTGACTCATTTCCTTCGTACATGGTAGGTCACTCATCTTTGTGTCAGTCATGACACAATTATATATATATATATATATATATATATATATATATATATTCCCCGTTCCCCTCAGCTCTTTGCAGAGCTTTATAGCATAACTCAACTCAGTTTGGGTTTTCCAGCCCACAACTTTAGTCAAGTCAAGTTAACTTTGTTGTCAATTCTGCAATATGTGCCAGGTGTGACATGTGACACGTTCAACAAGTATAATAAAAAATAAATAAGTAATATATATATATATTAAAAAGAGAAGTAATATGTACAATACAGTAATACATTCTAAATAGTGCAAATGTAAGGCAAAACCACACAGTATAGGAAACCAAAGATACTGAAAATGTGCAAGAAAGAAGAGAGTGGCTGGTGCTGATCCTGATGGTGGGGGGGGGAGCTGTTTGCCAGTCTTGTGGGAACAGGCTCCAGTACCATCTCCCATATGGCAAGAGGCTGAAGAGGCTGAAGAGGCTGTGTGAGGGGTGGCTGAGGTCACCCATAATGCTGGTTGCTTTGTGGGTGAGGCAGTTTGGTAGATATTTAGAAGTGAGGGTGTGGGACACCATTGAAGATTAAAATTACTGTTTAAATTCACTCCTACTGCTCTCAGTGTATTTTTTAGTTTTCAGCTAAAAAAACTCTAAAAGCAATCTGCTACCTGCTTAGCACCAAATGGCATACAGAGTTAACAACTAGCTGGTGAACATAGTGGAGCATTTAGCAGCTCAAGAGCAAGATATTTCCCTCAGGAGTTAAAATGAGAGTGAATATTGGAATCAAATCGGTGTCGATATCCAGCCCTAGCTATCAAGTTTGCCATATCAACTTAAAAGGTGATGAAATGTCAGTGGCCAAAAAAGTCAGTTACAGGATATGGTGGATGGTTATTTCAACAGTTGCCTTATGCCGCGTTTCCACATCATGGTCTGGCACAGCTTTACTGAACTCGACTTGCTCTTTTCTGGTTTTCCATAAGCAAAAGTTGTTTATAATATCTGGTACTTTTTTTGTATACCACCTCAGTCGAGGTTCCAAGCGAGCTGAGCCGATAATAGAAGGTGGAGTTAAAACACTGCAGAGCGCTGATTGGTCAGAGAGAATTGTCACGAGCGCTACACAGGACATTCTGCTCGAACCTGAAATTTTTTTTTAAAGTTAAGCTACTGTCAATAGCGATCGCAATTTTTTATTCACTTAACCCAGATTTTAGAAAGTGTCAGCACGCATAATTACGGCTTACACTACGCCGTACAATCGACAAATGCAGACGTGCTTTGTTTGGTTGCCGATGAAAGGATTCAGTGAGTGTTGCGTTGAGGATGATCTCACAGCAGTTTCACGCAGCGTCAGCTGGGAATCTCAGTGGAAATGAGGCAGTAGTGTAGCAGTCGCCGCCGTCATTTTTATTGTGTAACCCTCAGCCTTATTCTACCCTAACATTAACTTAATCGTAGTTCACTTTTCACATGCTTTTTTTTTTGTAGGAACACAAAATATTGAAAAAAGGATTAGTAAATGTACAATAAATGTTTAAAGTAAACATTTAATGAATAATATTTATGATACCCCCATAACATATTCTGCAAGTAGCTCAATGAAAGATAAAGTAAATAAAGTAAAAATGATCACAGTAATTTGTGAGGGATAAGGTAACAGATTACTTACGGTTACCTTCTGTGCCATGCTGAAAACAACGTTTACATTAGGTATTATAATTCTTCTTCTGGTTAGTAATCGTTAATTTACCCGGCAGTGCACTGCTGTGAGAAATATTGCAATATATAGGCTACTGTTAATCTTTAAAGGGAACATTGTTTTGTCTACACTAAATTTAAGGGGAAAATAAACTTTATTTTGTCTCTACAACATTTATAATAGGTGCAACTTTTGAAAATAAAATTAAATATGGCAGGCACTATAGCATATGAGATCATAAAAAAACTATAACTACTTTGAATAGTTACCAATTATTGTGACAAATGTACAACACAGATCGGAATGCACACACACACACCTTACCATTTTTAGTTTGCACACACACACTTTATTCTGACATACAAATTGACGAATATGTTTACCATCATTACCAGAAGCTTGCCTGCAAGTTGGTCTGCTCATCAGCACAATTAGCAACATGAGAGTAATCACAGCTCTTTACACAGCTGTGAGCGGATAGAACACTGAACACAATTAACAGCACATAAATCCAATTAGCAAACAATGAAAGGTAACATCCTGATGGTGCTAGTTAAGCACAGAGGAGCTCACAGCTGATGGCATGTTAGAAGAGAGGTGGGGCTGGTGCAACAACGTGCAAGTAAAGACTGGTGAGAGACGGATCAGGAAGCCAGGATGCAGACTTTGCAGGGCTGGGGGTGTTATTTTCACCATTTTATGTAGAAATACAATAGACACATCTTATCAGCATCAACCAAAAGATGAGGCTGCAACAAAGAGGAGCAGTGTGTCCTCCTGCTCTCCTCAGAAATTGTGTTGGCTATCCTGTCCGCACACAGGATAGGATGAATTGAAATGTATGTGTCATTATATTAATTCAACTTCCCGTTTGATTCCCAGTTGGTGGATTCATGTTTTGTTTTATTTTCACTGTTAACACTTCTGCCAGCATCACACATTAAGAAGAGGCAGTCACAGAGGGCTGTGCTGCTTACTGACATCCCAAAACACAACGCCAGGATATTGAATTCCTCACACAGTTAAAACAAACTGTTAATCGTTTACTGTTGTTAAGTTAAAGTAGGCAGATCCAGTAGTGATCTCAGAAAAAGTCACTGTCAAAGCTGTGATTTCGTATATTTTGTGTTACAGAATGCACAATGTTATTTGTTTAAAATTTGCCAACTGGATTTAAGGCCGTCACTTTTTTATTTCGAGCTTTCGTTCAAAACATGGGAAAAAAAATTAAAAGCATTCAAACTGGTTTGGAACTCTCGGCTGCTTCTCTCTCTTTTCTGCTATTTTGTACTGCATCATACTCTGCTGTAATGGTACCTTTTGTGTCTTTTGCACTCGTTCAATTGGTTGCTTGTAAAGTTGGAGACCTTAGAAAAGTACTTTCTCACTACACTTAGGCTAAATGTATTGCTCTTGAAAAGGCATCTTCTAAATTCCCAGTCTTATTGCCATCTGAATGAACTTGTGCATAGCCGTGCCATCAACTTTTCAGTTCCCCCAGTTGCATTTCAACTGGCCGTTCACTGTTTGACTGACAGAAATCAACCAGCATGCACCCCTGAATCTGCCTCTCACTTCCAAGACATCCTGATTGGCCACTTCAAATCTATGATGTGGGAAATTAGCAGAGCTCTTTTGAATGTAGGGGGGGTTAAGGTCAGACCCATATTGAGGTTACTAAATGCCTAAAATGTGATATCAGTTTGTAAAAAAATTATTTTTGTATTTCAAAATTACAAATTACTTGTATATATTTTCTGTTACCAGTATTTTGTATTTATTTTGATACATTTTATGGGATCAAGCATTTGAAATTTGTAACAACAGACTTTTTGATGTATTTGTGCCCATCTCTAATAAGTCCAAGAGACCATTTAAATTAGTTTGCCTTGTGGTCCAGCATAGGGTGTTCCTAAAATCCATCAGTCTTGCATTACGCTATACAAGGAATTATGTGGTAGTTGTAATTCATTTGAATTTGACTTCTTGGAGAAGTGACAGCCCTAGTATTTATCGTCATGCAGACTGTTGTCACTGTTGAGGTTAAATTACAGATATTAAAAATTCTAATTTGGGGTAAATCTTCTCGTTAGGCTCGATTTGGTGTAATGCAGCAAAGTATCCCCACACTGCCAGTAATCAATATACTGTAGGTACACAAGACATAAAATAGTAAGGAGCCCAGCTTTGACCAACTGACACTAGGTAAAAGCTCCAGACATTTAGATGAGACGAAAGATAGCATTCAACAGGACAGACACTCATACAGATATCAGATGAGTGTGGAGATGAGGTAGCTCGATTTCATTCTGCAGATTTCTGTGTGATACTGCCTCAGCTAATGTGTTTCGGTAGCTAGATGGTGCTGTGGTTGGTTGTATGACTATGTGGATGCTGAGACAAGGAAGAGGAAAAGGGAGAGGATGGGAGGGAAGTTGACATGATCAGAAAAGAGAAAGGAGAGGAGGATAATGAAGGACTGGAGAAGAAGGGATTTAGAAGGAAGCTAATGGGACAGAAAAAAAGGGAGATAGGGAGGATCCAAGAGGATAAGTGAGGAATGCACAGAGAGGAAAGGTGGACAGGTAATTTGCGAGGAAGAGCAAAATTCAGTGATTCAATGGAGGAGGGGTAAAAGGGATTGTAAGGGGTTTGGCACAAAGATGGTTCATTGGCTACAGGGCTATATACGGTGCAAGCTCTCCCTGATGGTAAATGTGCACACATTAAGATACACTACATTCAGATCCAGATTGTTTGTAATGAGGCTCATTTTACGCACACACGCACACGCATACGCGCGCACACACACACACACACACACAAAAAGAAAAATACATGAAAATACCATGACTCATCACAACAAACCAGGAGGGACGGGGGAATGTAAAGTATCTCATGACCAGATGTTGTTGAAGCTGCATTTGTTTGCAAACAATAACCTATCTAGCAGACAGAGCAACTGCATATATGTGGAGTTGTGGTTATGGCCACCTGATGAATGCAGTCCAATATTCACTTTCCTTAAAGGAGAATTCCGGTCGATTTCAACCCGTAGCTCTGTTGTTTGTAAATCAGGAGTACTGTCAGTAGCGAGAAAAACGAAAACAAACGGTGCCGCCTACACAGAGTTATCCTCCTGCTAGATTTTGCACCCAACAGTCTTAAACAAGGCTTAAACAGGGCACGTTTTAAACGTGTTTTTAGCCTCTAAACATGTTCGAAATGCCATTACTAGTGCTTAGCCATGTGTGGTTATTCCTTACGAGGGAACACAGCGAATTTGACAGCAGTAGATGTGACAGAAAGGCATAAAAGTTTTGTTAATCCTTACCTCAGTTTATGTACTGCTTTCCGGTCAAGTCCTCAACAATCGAGTGCCGATCTCATACAATCCAACATTCCAAAATGTATTTTTTTCCACAAAAGAACGATTTGCCGAGGTCCTGTCCATAGTAATGAGCATGTATCAACAGGCTGTAACCTGACACCGCAGTGAAGCAGAGCTGACCTGCAGTTCAAGAGTTCAGGAGCTCATTTGCATAGGTAACCTAGCAACGGCGGAGCCTGCCTATCGGCAGTAGCAGGTAGGAGCTCACAGAGCTGACAGACGGAGCCTTGAGTTAGATCAGGACTAATATGAGAAAATGCTTTGAGTTTGTGCCTTTCCAAAATTACGGCAACCAAATGAAGAGATATTGGAGCTTTCACCGTCTACAACCTCCGCAGCGGGGAGATTTTACCGTTACGGCTGGTTGCACTTGATGCGGGTACATGGTGGTGCTCGTGTGGATACTGTATTGCAATGACCGCGAGGAAGAAAGCCTGTGCTGTAAGGATACAGCCTGGTCTGGACGGGTCAACGGACATTGTTTCGCCCACACAGAGGTTTCCCCATCTGATCTATAAGGATGATCTAACCGGACAGACCTGATGGCCAGCTGTCTAATGAGTGAGTACAACAGGCTTTCGTGACTCTGTCTAGCTTAGGTACATTTGTTTTTAGTTGTAAATACACATTCAAAACACTAATCAAAACACACCTCTTCAGATTAGCTTTCCACATACAATAATCTTACATTTCTCACCTGATAGTTACTGTTTTTATTGTTTTTAATTGCTTCTAAATATGCTTGTTGTATGTGTTGGTTTTATTGCTTATCTGTTTTTAATGTGATATATGTGCTGGTTTTTACTGTAAAGTGTCTTTGAGTATGATGAAAAGCCCTCTATAAATTAAATGTATTATTATTTATTATAAAGAAATGCCTCACTTCTTTAGTGAAATAACCAAAGCTCCCCCCAGGATTCAAAGAGGCAGAGGACATTTTCTGAGTCAAAAACTATCATTTCTAGTAATACTTGGTATGGCCATTACTAGGAATAAACAAAGCAATTGCACAGTTATATTAGGAAAACGTAAGAATATGTATATTGTACAAGTAAAGTTGAATAAGTAAATTGTAAGAATAAATAAATTGTAAGAATAAGTACATTGTACAGTTCTATACTGCACCTGTCTGTTACAGTGGTTTTATAATATAACAATACACATTACATTTGTGCTTTTGTGTCTTTACTTCAACAAAAAGGAAATAACAATAACACAATCTAGACAGAATTAATGTAAGTACAGTACGGTGTGTGGTTTTATACATAATCATGCTACAGCATAGTCTGAAGTGTACAAAGAAAACATTGTTCAGTACTCTTTTCCTAGGCCTAGAACATGCTCTTATAATGTGACCTGGCTTGAGCAACCAGTTCCCTCTTATCCAGCAGAGGAACATGGGGCTATGTGACAAAGCAGTCGCCTTCTTCTCTGTCCATGATGGGGTAAGGGTTTTTTTCTTCTGTGGACTTGAAATAACTATTTTGAAACTGGCTGGATGACCAGCTTGACGCCTTCTTGGGAGTTGACTGTGGCACTGCAGCTAATTCTGTCTCTATGTCACTGGATGGTGTCCCCTAAATAAGTAAGAAGGAGAAAGAGCATTGTAGTCAGACTCAATGGCCAAAACAGTAACATTGAGGATGCATCTATCATAATCAGTGTTGGGTGTAAGGCAATTACAGTAATATAAACATTTTGGCTGTAACGCAGTAATATAACTCATTACTAATTACATGTCGGGAATATCATGCACGGGTCTCAGTAACGGGAGTTACAACATTTTGTGTTTTTTCTTTTTTTTTCAAGAATTCACCAACACCGTGAAACATTTCTTCACAGAAAAAAAGTGAGAATTACAATAGCCTTGGAAAGTATAAATCATAAAGACGTTACACGGTAATCTCTCTCATGTAGCTAATGTTATCAAGGGAGCTGAAGTGCAACCAGCCATAACGGTAAAATCTCCCGGCTGCGGAGGTTGTAGACGGTGAAAGCTCAAGCTCAAATATCTCTTCATTTGGTTGCCGAAATTTTGGAAAGGCACAAACTCAAAGCATTTTCTCATATTAGTCCTGATCAAACTCCAAGCTCCGTCTGTCAGCTCTGTGAGCTCCTCCCTGCTTCTGCCATAGACAGTATATAATGGACCAATAGACCCCGTTGCTCTGGACGGAGACCAGTGAAGGCTATTAGAAGCACTTTTCCGGTGATGGCCAGCTTTACTGCGCAGCCTCCAACTGAGAGAATGTGACGTGAGCAACGTGTCTGAAAGTTGGAAGTCTTCTGGTAGCTGTGCCAAGAGAAATCTCAATCATTCCCAATCTTACAGATACGGAGAGCGTATGTATATGTAAGGAGATAACATGGGCACAGGCTAATTATTGCTAACTAACATGCTAGTTAACATTAGTAATTAAACCTAAACAGCTCATGTAAGTCAAAACTGCCTGCGAGCTTCTCCTGTACTATACGGTAATTCCTCTAATATGCGACAGTAAGTCACTTGGGTATGACACAATCGTTAGCTTATATTTACAAAAACGTCTGCTACGGAGACATAACGTGAGGTACAAGGTAATGAAGCCTTGTATACATTGTCGTGTTTCTTTGGAACTAAACAACGGACAAATAGAGTCTTCAAACATTTCTGATGTAAAGTTATTCGCAGTCAAGTGACGTAAAAGAAAAATGGCAGTCAGCGGAATGCTAACAGGAGGTGATGGCCAGTTAGCAACAAAATGGCGCCATAGATGGCTTGAGTTCTGAAGCGAAGCTTACCCCTTGGCTTCTGCCGACAGGCAGGCTCCGCCGTTGCTAGGTTACCTATGCAAATGAGCTGCTGAACTTTTCAACTGTAGGTCAGCTCTGCTTCACTGCGGTGTCAGGTTACAGCTTGTTGATACATGCTCATTACTATGGACAGGACCTCGGCAAATCGTTTTTTGTGGAAAAAATACATTTTGGAATATTGGATTGTATGAGATTGGCACTCGATTGTTGAGGACTTGACCGGAAAGCAGTACATAAACAGAGGTAACACAGCTGCCGTCAAATTTGCTGTGTTCCCTCGTAAGGAATAACTGCACATGGCTAAGCACTATTAATGGCATTTTGAACATGTTTAGAAGCTAAAAACACGTTTAAAACTTGCCCTGTTTAAGCCTTGTTTAAGACTGTTGGGTGCAAAATCTAGCAGGAGGATAACTCGGTGTAGGCGGCACAGTTTGTTTTCGTTTTTCTCGCTACTGACAGTACTCCTGATTTACAAACATCAGAGCTACGGGTTGAAATCGACCGGAATTCTCCTTTAAGAATTTAGATCAGCAATGGTTTCCACCAACTCTGAAAAACAAAATCTGGCTCTTTAGTTGCTAAATGCTCCACTTTTCTAACCACCTCATCGTAAATTTTAATGTTGCCGTACGGTGCTTGGCGTATACTTGACAGATAGCGTTATAAGTTTGGCCAGGGATATGGTAGAACACACAAAAAGTAGAATACCTAATAATTTCATATCAGAGTGTTTGATTTGGCAGTAGCTCAGCACCCATCCAGTGTGTTTTTGTAAGCAGATAATGATAATTGTTCACAAACACACCACACCCTACAGGGTCTTAACAAGTATTTAACAGAGTTGTTAACTGCATAATGGAAAAACCCCATTGATATGCGAAGCAGAACACAGGCTTTTACAGTAGCTTTTCTGCAGCGCAACCAGCCATGGAGAGCCATGTAATATGATAATAAGCTGCCTTCCTGCAGCCTGTGTATTGATGGTGGTCAAACAGCCCAGAAGCATGTGTGAACGCTCTCAAGCACACAGACAAAACCATCACTTGAAACTATGAAATAATAATTGCTCACACATACCCAACTACTACTACCCAACACTTAAATCAAAAGATCAATTATAAATACAAAATGATCATAGCCTAGAAATCTAGACGCACCCTACCGGCAGCAAATGTAATTTGCAGCCAGGGTCAGTCTAGCAACTGTACGTTGGCTTGCAAGCTGGAAAAACTTAATTCTAGTCAGGCCAATCACATTGTGTATAGAGTCAGTGGGCGGGCTTCACATAAGGACAGCAGAGTTGTGACGGTTCCTCGTGAATTCCCCGCTACTTGAAAACAAAGAAGATGGCTGCTGCTGCTGGCGAACAGCGGTCTTTCGAATCGGCTTTGGCCGCGACTCTGGAAGACTTGGAGTTAAACACTGAAGTCATTCTTAAAAATGGAAAATGTGTTGAGTTTTGCTGACCGGATACATCAAAAGTTGAATCTATCAACTAGCGTTGCTCTGCCTGGTTGTAGCGCTATCCTATTGCGTGCAGAGGGAATTTGAAACACCGTTTATCCCGCCCCTCGGATTGAGCCCTGTCAACGATGAGTTCCCAGACCCAACATCTTGATGTGGGTCTGGCTTGTCAGGCTAAAATGTATCAGATTTTGAGGGGAAATTAATTCACCATTCATTTTAAGGGATTTTAATTTAAGGTGTTTTTAAGGTTGTGAATTTGGTTTATATTAGGGGTCTAATTATATTTTATTCAGTATTCAGGTATTTAGGTTTACCCCACATTTGAGCTAAATTGATAAATAAATGGATTGTAATATTTTAAGGGTTTCTTAATCATTTTTTGTAGGCCACTGGATAAAGGTTTTTTTAAGGGATAAAAAATACAAATTAATATTACATGTACCTCTTAATTTGGAATTGAAGTGCAAATTCAGTGTTTGCCCCAAATTTGAGGTTAATTAATGAATAAATTAATGGATTATGATATATTAATGTTACAGTTTAACAGGTAAAAAGTAACCAATGAAAAATGTTCCCGTTCAATATAGGATGGCTTTCCTGTTATTTTATTATGTAAGGGGTTTTACCCTCCTAAAAAACTATTAAACCATGGACACCCATTGAAAATACCATAATCTATAAAAATAAATAAATTTATAGATTATACATTATTCCCTTGAAATCGTATTAAAAATAACGTCACATGATTATTAATAGGAAAATAAGTGGAATTTTAATCATTTTAATAACTACAAACAGTAGCTTTCATACACTATAAGTTTTATACAACTGAGGGGTTAAATAGTGGCTTGTGCCTCGTCAAAGCCCCCCCTCCCTGTCAAACACACAAACATAAACAGATGCCATGCTTGTTCTTCATCTTTCCATGCCCTAATGACATTGTTATGGTTCCTGCTGTGCATACATAGAGAGCCTAATCTAATCCTTTTTATACTTTGGATATGGTATATCTAGCATATCTGTATAGAAATGCATGCTGTGGCCACCTGAACATCGACATGTAAACAAACCTGTTTCTCCATCCTCAGCCTCGGGCTCTGCTCTCTAATCACATTTCCAGAGAAAAGAAGCTGGAACGGGAGGAGCCTTTATCTGTGGCAGACGTCTGATAAATGTTTCTGTCTGTTCTGTGTTGTTTTGAAGGGAAATGATTTGCGTTTGTGTGAAACATCACACATGTGGAGCATGGACAGAATGACGGACTGGGGAGTAGGCAAGAGCAGAATTGGCTCTCTATGGTTCTGTGTGCAATAGATTAAGCTATAAAGTATTGTCCCTTGTTGAGGATACAGGCTACTCCAAGTAACCTCTCACATCGCTATTCCCAAACAAAAGTGCAAATACAGATATTGCAGACTTCAAAACCCAGAAATCAGTTAACATGACATAATCTGTACACAGCTTTCTCATTAACTATAAGTTCATCTGTACTCTAAATGGAGAGCAGAGTGGGAAAGTAATGAATTACAATTACTCGCGTTACTGTAATTGAGTAGTTTTTTGTGTACTTTTACATTTTAAAGTAGTTTTTAAAATGAGAAATTTTACTTGAACCTACATTGTGTAATTTTTTGAGTTGATTCTTAGCAAAAAAACCTTTGTTCTTTCACAAATATGTACTCATTCATGTGTAATTACTTTCACCAACTAATCAAAGTATTCTCGTAAGTGTAGAATCTGACATTCAGAATGATTCAGAATACATACGAGCGACTCACTCGAATGACGGCAGCCATGTAGCGCCTCCATCTTTAAAATACATAAGCCAAAGAGGGACATACCTCCGCCTTTCGCCCTCTTACACCTTTTGGCACCATGACAAATGCAAGGGGGAGATTAGTCGCCAGGGAAGCGAAAAAGAGAATTAAAAACGACAACGCAACAGGCAAAGCAACAAGACCAAAGTTAATATTAGAGTGGCTAGAACAGCTGCGTGTAAACGATGGAGAGTGCTAATTTCGGGTTCGGCCAACGTAGGAGGAAGGGGTAGAAAGTAATATTCAGTTGGTTGTCATATACAATTACACTGCTAGATGTGAGAAATTCTCACACAATATAGCTTTAAGTATGTTTTGTTTAAAGAATTATACTCTGCTGCATTTAAAATCACATCCGTTACGGAGTAAAAATAAATCAATAAAAAAGGTCTTCAACGTTGTTTTAGCAAAGTATCTGTCAACAAACAATCAATATGGCTCAAATCGCAAAAGACTGAAATTTTATTAAATAAGTAAAAATAATGTATTAAATAACTATAAATATAAATAAGTACTGTTTAAAAGTAACTAAGTAGTACATTTTAAATGAACTACTTTTTAATTTGACTCAAGTAGATTTTTATACAGGTAGTTTCACTTGTGCTTAAGAGAAGTTCATCAAAGTAAGAATATTTTTGTACTCTTTCCACTTCTGCTGGAGAGGTTGTTGTTCAAGAGACATGCTTATATTTCACTACTAATGTTTTCATTAGCAGCACCTTTAAGGCAAAAGAAAAAAAAAGTAAATCAGTGTGTTTCTATTAACTATATTTCTGCTATATGTGAAAAGCAGGGGTGAGTTGCAAGGGGTTGTCCAAGCAAAAGAAACCCCCTCATAAAATATGTGAAGAAATTAAGTTAACGGTTCACACAAAACAGTAATGTCAGCTATTAAAATTAGCTGGATACATGGTTAGATGTAATTTGCTCTTACCAGTGTATCTTCTTATGTACTTAGTCCACAGCAATCCCCGCCAATCGGTCCCAAGCTGTTGGCATTTGCAGGATGGCTCTCCATCTAACATTGCAAACAAATGTTTCTGGTGATCCATATACAATCAGATAGACAACTGGCCAGCAGCTTTGTTTTTGTCTGGGTCTTTAGTAAGTAATTATCGCGACCAAGGAGGACACAACCAAAACCTCTGTCTTTACTGTTACTATCGCTAGCTCACTGCAGACAATAGGCCATGCTTTTCCATAACCGGTGGGCAAACATGCTATCACGTCCCTATTAGATAGTAAATGTCGTAAACATGTTCTTTGTAAAGCTTAACAATCATTCACCAAAAAAAAAAAACAAGCAGGCCTGCCTTATTGCACAATCCAATTTATTTTGATATTTTCAGCGTGTAGCTTGTTACGCGGAGCCACCGCCGGATGTCAGGCTTTATCCTCGCAATGTACATCCTTTGCACCAGACTAGTCGGGTACAGGTCCAGGGGCTCTGGACCACAGTCTTTGTATTAAGTGACTGTTTACTGTTCTAGTTGGAAAGTCAATCAAACAACAACAAAGAGACACAAAATGGATTCAAATAGACCCAAAACAAGATGTAAAATGACTAAAAGGAGACGCAAAAAAACCAAGGAAGGGACACAAAACGACTGGAAAAGACACAAAACAACTATAAACACACAACCACCACAGAGACACCAAACGACCAGAAAAAGATGCAAACAGACTACAGTTTTCTTGATCCTATTGGAAGGGTGGGAGGCCTTTTACATGTCTGTGTCCTGATACTTTACGCCATTTTGTTGCTGCTTACAACCCAATATGTCATTTTAATGGCATGATTAGACATTCTGATGCTTGTGGTGTTTTTTATCAACTGCAATGGAGATAAAAAAAAACTGTCAAGTCTTCAACCTGAATGGTTATGTACATTTAAAGTACATTATACTGTAAATGAATGCAGCTGTCACCATCCGTCCTCCAGAGTTTATGGAGAGAGCTACATTCACACCAGGGGAGGTGGTAAACTAATTAGTATGACGCTGACTCAGTAATTGTTTCTGTAGCATCAAGGTCAGCGGACTAATCAGCATAAGTTTAAGTGTGTGTGTTAGAGGGAGGCAATTACAGTTGAAAGAAAATACATTGAGGCAGCAAGCTGATGAGATGACATGCTGCAACACTGGGACTTTTTTTAAATATTATTGGAGGAAAAATATGTGAGAGGAAACGAAGTATACGTGTAAAGGAAATAGAAAAGGAAGAAGGAGAATACAGTCAGAGAATGGAAGGAAAAAAACAAAAACAGAAAAAGACACAGAGAGTGTGGAGTGTAGCAGCGGGCGTCTAATGGCACTGCATGTCTTTTATGTGATATAATGGCCAGCTATAGTGCCAGTGGAAGAGAGAGGGAGGAGAGTCAGTTAACAGATGTTAGCTAAATCTAGTCCAGACGGAACACAATGCTTTACCTCCTGAGCACAGCCCAGCATGAGGCCTGATGGGAGGTAGAGGCACGAAGATAACGAGAGAATTAAGAAAATGATGATAGGTAAAAATGGCAGGGGAAGAAAAGAAAGACGGTTCCAGAAAAGAGGGAAAAAAGACAGCAAAGTGGAATGAGGCAAGAATGAGAGGAAAAGTGAGTCAAGTGGTGCATGTCCCTCTTTCCCAGTAATGCCAAGTAAAGATTTAGCAGTGCCAGGCTCTCAGCCTGCTCGACAGTCTCTCTTCAATCTGTTTTGCAGAACTGGGGTCAATACGCTTTTCATTTATTCAATTGAGCATCCCTACAGGAACTGTCCTTTGGAATAGTTTCTTTTGGTAGAGTGGTCAAATCTATCTAAATTACATTTGCAATTTAAAGTGTTTTTAGACTAAATAAACAGTGAAGAGAGGTTTGCAATAAACTCACTAAGTTAGTATTAGTTGTTTTGACATCTTATTTTAATATCAGTGTTCCACTTTCAGGTAGTGTTTAGTAAGTTAATTTCTAGTTGGTTGCCTGTAGTTACCCCAGGTGAGTAGTGACGGTACTGCACTAAAGAATACCTCCCTGAGAAGCAGGATTAGGCTAGTTAATTGTGGACGGTAGTGGTGGGCGGATCGATCCAAATATCGATAATATTGATACCAACATTGGTATTGATATTGATCAATACCAGTGTAATGAGATTAATACTTTAGTTTTAGTTTCTCTCCAGTATGCACCAATGCGGTTTCATCAAAGAGGCGACCTGGCTGTCTGTGTAAGTGTAAGTGCTGCTGCTTTCAAGTGCTGCTCCTGTCACAGCGCAGAGAAGGCACACTTTTTTTCCTCCTTCCCCATCTTGTGATTTGATGTTGTACCGTCACGTGACTCGTCAGCGCCAGGCGAGCAAGCAAGCAATCAGCCTGGTCCGGAGGCGGCCAGCAGCACACACACACATACAAGCAGGACAGAGACGGAGCAGAAGGATGGCAGAAAGGAAGAGGAGCGCTGTGTGGCGATATTTTCAGGCCTAAAATGAAACAACGGCAAGCTGTATAATTTGTAAAAAGGCTGTAAGATACAGTGTTAACACAACAAATTTATACAAGCATATGAAAACTCTGGGTTTTAATTTATGAATAATCCAAAGGAAAAATCACTAAAACACTTAAAAAGGTCATGAAAATTCATTCAGATTTAGCAACTTGATGATTTCACGGTATCGACGATACTGGCCATGTATTTACTTGGTATTGGATTGTTTGCAAATTTTGCAGTATCGCACACTACTAGTGGACCGCATGGCAGAGTGTCAGCTGACACAAGGGAAAGACAAAAAAAAAAAAAGCTTATCGTTAGAGCCCTCAGAACACATCTGTAAATAGATTTTTGGATAGGTTTTATAGGTCTATTGTTTATTAGTGACACATTATTTTTGTATTATTTGTTAAATGCAATAGTTTGAGTAGTTTTATTATCCTAACTACAGTATATAATGTCCATTGGCCAAACTGTTTAGTATAACATCTGGAGGATTGTAAGTTTATCTTTGTTGTTACCACTGGACATTTAAGAATATATAGATTAGCAACTGTATACACAATTTTTTTTTCTTCCAGTTGTACTCCTTATTCAATAAAACATGGAGCTTGGACAC
This sequence comes from Perca flavescens, assembly GCF_004354835.1. Lineage (NCBI taxonomy): Eukaryota > Metazoa > Chordata > Actinopteri > Perciformes > Percidae > Perca > Perca flavescens. The sequence goes on from NC_041343.1 coordinate 23,475,647, forward strand.
CATGTCCTGACTCCAGCCTCTTTCAGAGTGAGAGAGTTATTTTGGCTGTCAGCTTGTAAACACTCTAACACAAGGAGGACGGTATAATCATTGGAAATGTTCAGCAGATAAATTTGGCTGTCAATACAAGACTCAGTGGAACATTTAAAATAATCAGTGTGTTAGTGTTTATTGTAATCATGGGTTAGGGTATAATTCATGTCCGCACCACCTCTTTGAACCATAGTAGAAAAAATCTAACCCTACATATATGACAACCTTTTAAACCAAGCCCACATGTGGGTTACGTGAGCCACCTGAGCCAGCTCCATCCACTGAATAAAGACCCTCGGATATAGTTGAAAGCTCAGAGAAAGTTTGTACGTGGACCGTTGAATTTAACATTCTCTTTACGATAGAAAAACGATGCAAAAACAGTTTCTGTATTGAAGCTCCAATACTCTCAGATCTTCAAACCTGCTTCACTGAGAGACAGCCTGACAAACTCAAGCTCAAAATGCCACTTACTTGCTGACAAGTACTGTAATGTTACTTTGTTACATAGATAATCCTAAGCAATATGGTTTGAATTGTTGAATGAGTAAATGTGTAAATGTAAATATTTAAATGTTGCAAACTTAATCAGGATTGTGGTTGAACAGAACAATTTATTTATTTATCAATCAAGCATGCAGAAATGATCATAATTTAGTATGCATGGTGTATAGGACAAAAATTATATGATTTATTGATGCATGCTGTCCCTCTGTCACAGAGCGACAGAAGGAAATTAAACTACATAAATATATTTTAATGAAATTAAATAATTTCTTATTTCTTTATCATCAAACTGGCCGACACAGGCTTCAACACCATACAGCCTAAACATACTTTGACTTAACTTGAACTTCTGTAGAAATACACTTTGTAATAAACCTACACAAAAGGAAAATTTTTAGTGGTAACAATAATACACAAAAATTATAATACATGAGATTAGAATTAATCCCGCCTATTTTCTGCTAGCATGCCAACAATCTGCACAATCTATAATTTATAATGCAGACATGTCTGTAATGCTTTGTCCTTTGGTTTTTCTGCTTTAGCGCATGCTTTGTCTTTCATTTCCCTTTTGTATAACACGCAGCAAAATTGTTTACCCCCATAAATGTCTCGGCTATTGATCTACAGCGGGAAGCTAGAAAAAAAGATTATGCACAGGGAACATTTGGTCTCTCTTTCTTGGGAGGGAAAGCTGCATAGCAAGCACAGAATGGAACTCTTGTTAGGGACTGCTGGTTGGCCTGTAATATCCCAGATTATAAATCTGCTTTCTTCCCCAGCTCAGGCAGACAGACAGGACCTTAAAGCAAATATAAGTCTTTTGACCAAAAATTGGACTGTGCTCTTTGTAAGGTATAGTACACTTAGTGACCACTTCATGGTGCAACATATATTAATGGCTATAGTCAGAAACACTGTCCTGGCGCTAACTCAACATACATCAACTCTGCTGTAGCTCTTGACTGAACTGGGCTGTAATCACCTTAACATATATAGTAGTTATCTTTTTTCTAGTTAGCTGAGCTACTCACGTATCCCCTTGTAACTGATTAGGTACCCCCTGCACACACGTGTTCATCATAGTTTATTGTCTAGAGGAACAATACCTTTTTTCCTTAAACCTGCAAGGCCCTTGGTTGGAAAATTACAACATCACTTTTTGGCCTTAAAGTGTAAAACAAAAAAATCTGTCAATGTTTTTGTGTCCTACTGTTCTAATAGCTTACAGGGTTAACTGTGCATCCACATCTTTGGTTTCTGGTAAAGTGTGATAAACCAATTCAGGGCCATATTTAGCTAAATATGTATATGTTCTTAATTTGGTAAAATCTGAGAATCTCTAAAAAAAAATAGTATCAATTTGTATTACTATAGATGTCAATTAAGTCCAAACAACTGTAGTAGAGCTGCTTATTAGCCAACAACACCTGTGGTTAATTACTGGATGGAAATGTGTGTTACATTAATTGAAAAAGAAGCAAAGAGGTGCTGAAAAATGCCTGTTTTCTAAACAATGAAAATAAATATAGTCATACACAACATTGGCTAGCATGTTGACTAACAGATCCACACATGTTTTCTTTCATTTGTGGGATAGTTACTACATCCAGAGATCAAGGGTCAAAATGATAACCTGCATTATCTTTTTAATCTCAGCAGACTTTTTAACGTGAGCCTGCAGCACAGATGGAAGGTTCCACTTTCTTCCTGTGAAATTGAGATTTTATTTCCCTTTAAGCTGCCAACCTCACACAATTTCATGGTCAATGAATAACCCTCACAAACAGCCCCATTCCTTTTTAATATTTCATATTTTAAAATTTCCATCTATACCATGACCTTTTTATTTGATGTTTCTTCCAGCAGCCAGAGGCCTACTATTTATCTACACTACAACCAAGATATAATAATTGTTGACACTTTAATACAGAGTATAGCAGCCTACCATGAGTGGGGGATTATTTGGGAGTTAAACTTTAGCATGACCTGCTCTGTGCTCAAAGTAGGAGTGAAAAATAATGGGTGGCAGACATTCTACATTATTAAAGAGTTAAAAAAAAAAAATCATAATTATATCATACTTTACTTTCAAAATATAGATTTATCAAAAACTGAATTGTGAATATTTTTGGTTTAGGAGATTTGTAAAAGAAAGAAAACAGTAGCCACTATATCTCTCCTGTTGTCTTAAAGGAGAATTCTGGTTGATTTCAACACGTAGCTCTGACAGCACCTTATCCTCCTGCTAGCGTTAGCACCCAGGAGATTGAAACAGGGCAAGTTTTAAACGTGCTTTTAGCCTCTTAACATGTTCAAAATGTCATTGCAAGTGCCAATCCAGCTCTGTTTAGTTACGGTGTTCAGACGGCAAGACGAGTGCTTAGGCACAAGGGTAAGTAAAAGTAAGTGCTGTAGTACAACTAGCAGGATACAAGTTATAATTGAGCTAAGTTTGGAGACACTACCTTATTTAATCATTAAATTAATAAATATTTCTGTATCTCTTTTGGTGTTGTACTTTGTAGACTAAGCACGCTGAAGCACATCTGAACACCGGAACTAAACAGAGCTGAATTAGCACAACATTTATGCATTTCTTTCGCATCTACTGCAGTCAGATTCACTGTGTTCACTCTGAAGGAATCACTTCACATGGGTAGGCACTTGTAATAACATTTTGAACATGTTAAGAGGCTAAAAGCATGTTTAAAACTTGCCTGGTTTCAATCTCCTGGGTGCTAACGCTAGCAGGAGGATAACACGGTGTAGGCAGCACCGATTGTTTTATTGTTTTTCTTGCTACGGACAGCACTCGAAACAACAGAGCTACGTGTTAAAATCAACCAAAATTCTCCTTTAATAAATCCAGTAGAAATTATTTATTATATGGGAACATTTTATCTCCTAGTCTAGCCTGTCTCCTTGACTGGGCTCCATTGTAAGGCCCTGCTGAAAAGTTTCAGGAAAGGAAAATGTGCAGGGAACCAAACAGTGGACAGACTCTGCAAGAAAGAAAAAAAACTGGGTCACACCTGAATCTTAATCCAAGTGGAATAAAAGACTTCATGAATCATGTAGATACTGTAGAGGCCTTATAGTACATGCACTGTGTGACAGACAGTAATTGTTTGTGTGTGCATGTGTGTCTGGAGGGAGTCTCCTTTGTACTTTTATACATGGCCCATGTCTGTGTGTGTTTGTGCATTCATGTGTGCCCAACATTTTCACACAGTGGCCATGTTCTCTTTAATGCCTGAAAAAGGATTTTGAAGCAACATTACTGCCAAAACCTGGGGAATATAAATGGTTATATCAAAGTTTTCTTTTTAAACATTTGTTATTTTTAGCATGTACACCTCAAATTAATTTCATGATGTATGAGTAGTCAATGTATTTTATCTTTGCAAATCCTTTTTAGGGTGATGTTATACCACAAACATTTACATAGACATAATCTGTAGCCCTCAGGTATGGCTGAATGACTAATAATTATATTTATATCAAAACTGTGATTTGAAAGAGCCACTAGTCTGATATCAAAACCTTGTCAGACGTTTTATTATTAACCATGCAGCTAGAAACACTACATGTAACACCAGTTTTGAGGTGATGATTATATTTAAATAGTATTGAATATTATGTATTAAAAAAACAACAAAAAAAACATCTAAATTCTTGGAGTCTTGTCGCCATCATGAGGATGCTAGTCAACTACACGGATTCTTTGTTATAGGTAGTTTTCCACATGTGCACATACAGTCTACTCAGTGAGCGAGGAAGACTGAGGGATTGATTAATGTTTTCTTTTTAGGGGTCCAAGCCCGAGGGGGGATTGGAAACCCGTGTTGCAAGGCAACGCGGTTCACGTCTCCAACGGAGCGTGGAACCCTATTGTTTTTCTACTGATTTTTCTTCTACCCCCCTCCACCCACTCAGTCACTCTCTCATTTCTCTCTGCTGTCCCCTGTGGTCAGGGGGGTTAAGAGGTTTGTTTATAGTAGAGAATTGTTAAAGGTAGTCTGTATATGCATGGAGATGAACTGTTAACCGCTACATTTGCAACGGCAGAGTACCGCAGACCTTGTGCATCAAACCTCTCGATATTCACCAACGTTCGCCCCCCCTACGTAATGCTTCGGGTCCCGCATTGGCGCAGCTTCCCGGGTCATCTGGGGCGACTTGCGCGGCTCCCCGGGCGTCGGGGACGACTGGCGTCGGAGACTTGGGCCCCGTCATAACTGCTTGCAGTTCTAGTTTGTTTTGTTTTTGCACTAATGTTACAATAAAACTCTGATTAGCCTATTGCACACATTTCAAATATGAGCCAACAGGCTTTCATCATTGCAGCTCTCATAAAGTTGCTAATATTTGCAAAAAGAGTATGACCAAATACACACACACACACACACACACACACACACACACACACACACACACACACACACACACACACACACACACACACACACACACACACACACACACACACACACACACACACACACACACACACACACACACACACAAATGTAGTCATATCTGAAGTTGTCTCGCATTGCCAGACCTTACACAGTGCAGCGGAGGAGGGTCTGGCTAGTCCACACAACATTCCGGGATGGGAGAAAAACGTGCTCTGGTTTATTGGCATTTCTTTAAACCAATCACAATCGTCTTGGGTGGAGCTAGGGGCTGCAATAGCCTCGGGAAGGAACTTGTTTGGTTGAAACGTGTACGTTCAAAGGTTGTTTTAGTCGTGCAACAACAAATCTCACATTGGACAGATAGTCTAGCTAGCTGTCTCGATTTACCCTGCAGAGATCTGAGGAGCAGTAAACCATAGTCCTCATAAATCCACAAGAGTTTAAAATGCGAACATAAAGAAAGGGGGAAGGTAAAGGACATCAGGCTGAAATGAAAGACATCCAGAGGAAATTCCGGAGACACCAGAACAATCCCAGAAGTGGAATGTCGTGAATATAGTAAGTGAATTAGTATTAGTAAAACTAATACATCTAAATAGGCCACTGAGGGACGAACGGCTGAACTTTTTCGTACACATTTTCTGGGCTAAACCAATGTCCGCTGCGCTGTATAACTTTGGATTTGGCGATCCATTTACTCACAGTTCTTTATGCACTGTAATGTTCCACTCATCCCAAAAAAAGAAGATAAAAGATGAAGATCGGTAGATGCTGTCAAAAGCTATGACAAAGCTGGTACATAAGTAGTTGAGTTAAGATTGTTTGTTTAAAAAAACAAAACAATAAAAAGACCAGAGTTTGACCAGCTAGAACAGCTGAGAAAGAGAAATATAACAAATGCCGAACTGAACATGTCAGCAGGTTTGATTCTACAACAAGGGTACATATGATAGCATCTCTGAGCACATGCTGATAAAACCTTCAGGAGTGACCCACCCATATGTCTCACTTTAAAGTCTTTGTCCTCATAGTACACTCCATTCAAATTCCTGACATGGGGGTGATGCACATTAATGCAAACACGAATTCCTGAACTGCCTCTGCAGAGGTTAAGTCCCCTCAGTCTGTTCATCCCATTATCTGTCACACAATCCTGGAGGATGAACTAAGCCGGATGGAGCAAGGCATGAACACGGGTCAGTGGAGGTGTGATGTATCAAAGAGATTAAGATTACAATCTCACTTCATCCCCCTGAGTTAGAGAGAATTCACAGACCAACCATTCTCGCGTTCACGTATGTGAGAGTGTGCACATAAAAGCATAAAAGAAAAAAGATGAAATCTTTTTGAATATCTGTGCCATGAGTTACTTAATCCCAGCCACAACAGCATAATTTTCAGATGATGACTGTGAGCACAGAGACAGTGAAGCATAAAGGAAGCATTTTATTCTCATTTTGTTCAGAACAAACATATTTACCAGAGCTAAGTACCAATGAGCAGCAGAAATGCTGTAGTCAACAGCACAAAAAGTCTCATCTCACACAGCAACACAAGTAAATAGGTTGTCCTTTAAAAGTTTAAAGGTAATAAAATGTGGCTCATGTTTGATAGCTACACATCAATGGTATCCATCTAATGTAATAATGCTACTCTGACAAAAGCCTCTGGCAATGTAATTAAGTCTCTCTGTATGTCCATGCTGTGACTGACAGATTGTTGACTGTTGCTTAACAGTGCAGAGTCACAGGAAATGAGGCAAAATAGCGTGAGACATGAGTTATTGATAACTGTAATTATCTGAGACCCATGCAAGCCGTCTGTGGTGATTCAAGTAATTTGGAAGCAAGCAACCCTTGATTAGAACACATTAAGGTTGTTTCAGGTGACCATTTTTAAGTACTATAAGTCATAGGGGTGCATTTTTACAAGTACTGGTGAAAACTGGTTAAATCAGGATATTTTAGCTCACCAATGACAATGACGTGTATACAGTGGATTAAATGTAGATAGAAATTTCAGAAATCTAAAACATGAATGTCAAGTTTAGCTGTCAGTCCCAATTACTGTAGAGTAGCGCTGTGAATAACCAAAGCAAAAATGTTTTCTACTGACACATTGTCAAGTTTGGTATACACTGGATCTGCTTTGGCACCTACTGCTTCCAGGAAATAGCCACAGCCCTAAACTCTGGGTGGAAGGTCTTACCTACTCCTGCCTACTTGGGATTAAGCCAACTGCCAGCAATCATGAGAGCAGCATTACAAACTTGAAACAGTGTTACAAACTTAATCAAGTAGCTACTGTAACAAAGTGTAACTTACTTACAACAGTGTAGTGACTGACATATGTTTTCCTCTGGGGAAAAACCTCCCTCCTTACAGGTTTTCTCAATACCTGACTCGACTCACCTGCTAGTGACAAAGCTCCTGCACATATATTCCAGGCCCCCAGGAAGTGCAATCAGCCTTGAAGCCAATTTTGTCCAGAGGCCACTTACGGTATTGCAACAGAAAATTGCAATACCCTGCAGCCCAAAAAATGAGTTTCCCAAGGGGGTAAGGGAGCGTCTGGCAAGCGTAGCTCCTATGGCGCCATTTTGACGCAAACAAGCACTCACCCCCGTTAGCATCCCATTGACTGCCATTAATTTTGATGTCACTTTGACAGCGAACAACTTTATATCTGAAGCGTTTAAAGACTATTTGTCCATTGTTTATTTCTAAAGAAACATGACAATGTATAAAAGGCTCCATTACCTTGTATCTCATGTTATGGCTCCATAGCAGACGGTTGGGTCATAACCACGATTTTCCCATTGTTAAAGAAGACTGATTGACTCTCTTTATTCAGATTTTTTAATCCATGGACTTTTTGTATTTGAAAAACTTCCCACTAGCTGACAAAAGTGATTTAAAAACCTGTGACGTCACCACAATGTAAAGGCTATAGGCCAAGCGGGAATTCACAGGTGGGGCCAGCAGGAGAAACATATTCAGTGGGCCACATATCACGGAAGTAAACCCAGGTATCTTAGAAACTTTTCTGACGTATGCGCCGGGCGAGCAACTCCATTGAACTGAATAGGCGCCATTTTGGACTCCGGTATCCAGTTAATAAAATACATCCATGATATATTCGCTGCATTCAACACTTCCTGTTCATGCTAACCTACTACACTTATGCAGAAGAACATGAAAGATTGCTTATAAGTTCATATACCAGTTTCAGACACGAGTACACTCATCGCCTGTGGCTACTTTCCCTGCTGTCTGTTTGGAGCGACTCACTGCTGCAGTTGGGTTAATTGTTAGATACTTTAAGTGCCTATTAATGTTATTAATTACTTTTTTGTACTGACAGCATACATGTCTGTAGAGTTTTACTGAAAAAAATAATACAAAAGTAGAATCAAGGCGGTTTTAGACAATCTGTTCTGCAGAGAAGTTCAGTTTTATATCACAGCACAGTTTCAGTCACTACTGTACAGTAAAATACTATGCCGACAATATTAAAAACAAGCTCACAACAGTTTTGACAGCAAGAAACCAGACACGTGGAACTGCTCAAACTGCACGACAGCCAAGCAAAATTTCTGTCATGCCATAAATCCAACTGATCGTTGATCATTCAGGCAAATGAATGAAAGCGCATGTCAAATGAAAACTGATCTGGCAGAAATTTGGCATCACAACTTCACAAAAACTATTAAAACATTTTTTTCCCCATGTTTTATCTTGTGACTTAAAAAATGGGTAAAACATGAAGGAAGAAACAGGAAGACCTGCTGTTGGCGAATAAAAGCTACAGATGGTCCATTTAGCACAGTTCATCATGAAGTCGAGGTATCTTTTTATTGTGACTGAACGGTCTTGAAGAAAGCTTGTTTTCCTGAGTCTGCACTTCAGACCATTCCTGTATGACCTCTATCTCAGCCAAACAGAATATCAAGGCTCTGTTTAATTCAAAATGCATATGAGGACACAGAGTCTCTGCAGCTCTCTAAAGAGACACACGAGCTGACTAATAAAAACTGATATTTTAAAATGAAAGTTCATTTCTGCTATGAGGATTAATGGCCATCCCAGTGGTGGTCACTTTACATGCTAACTCAACAATGAGTTCAGAATAGTCTCCCTTGGCAGTACTTGTATTTTCTGTTTTTCTGGTGTGAAATTTTGATTTAATTTTTCTTGTCAATTATCTGACTTGATATTGTTTTTCTTTTCTTTTCTTTTTTTTTAGGGCATTTCCGCCTTTAATGGATAGGAAAGTTATAAAAGGGGGAGCGAGAGGGAAGACATGCAGGAAATTGTCCCAGGTCGGACTCAAACCTGGGTCGAGGCATGAACCCATGAATATGTGCGCCCTCTCTACCAACTGAGCTATCCTGGCCACCTGACTTGATATTTTGATGAACGAGACATAAAGATGTGAGGATGTGTTTGCCTTCTGTACGCATCCTTTGATAACACAGTGTGCTTTCAGTTAGGAAATCCAATCTGCAGACCTCAGGAAGAGATTAATTACCTGTGGAAGTCTGTACGCCTCACCTGGTTTCATCAACACACATCCAGTTAATTCTTCAGCAAGTGAACTTGGCTGAAGCCCAGATCATTATCTAACTATCCATTCTGCTGTGTCACAGTCTTATTTAAAGAAATGGCCCCTTACTGAACCTTTGGCTTTGCTCCAGTTCACTTGTCAGGAGTCAAACTCTGGGAAGAGAAAGCAGTTCAGCAGCTGTGTTTACTGTTGTGGTCCCATGACAAATCTGTTCTACAAATCTGTTTTCAAAACTTTAGTGAAAGGCTCCAACAAGGATATCAACAGAGCAGAAAATGTAGTGTTTAATTTCAGAAACACGACATTTGAAAAATGACTCAGAACATGACACATGTTTTGCGTGGAAGTACCTTTTAAGTTCTAAAAAACAGAGTTACAGTGCAGCTACTCAGTGATGAAAAAGGAAACATACGCACATCTCTGATGTACATAAACATGCTAACATAAGCAAAGCACCGCTAAAAGGCAGTGGGAGGTTAAACGTAATTCATAAATCCGTAGAGAAAGGCAGATTATTACTGATATGAGTGATCTGGACCACTACTACATTTATTCCGTACAAAACAAAGAATTCTGTAAACATTTGAAAATTGGTGAATGCAACAACTTATCCTACATTACTTGTACATGTCACTTGAATCTGTTCTTACAAGTGCTTCTTGCATAAGGCCCATTATGTGAAGTGAATACTTTGACAAATAAGGACCTAGAAGTAAAATCAATAACATTGAAACAAGCTTATCATAAATCCCCCTGACCTTGCTGACCTTTTGGCTAGCTGGAGACTCTAGGGACCAGTAAATAAACCCCACAGCATTTGAACACTTCCCCCCAAATGTCCTCTTAATGTACATCACATCATAAAATGTACAACTGTTCAACTGTGGTGTTAAAGCTGCCTGAATGTTCACCACACACACCAATCCTCATTCACCTCCAAAGTGACTCATTAACTTTGTATTGATTGGGCCCTGCTGGGACCAGGGTGGGCCATGTTCTGCTTTCAGAAACCAGCAAGATAAGAGAGAGATAGGGAGAGAGGGGGGAGAGAGAGAGAGAGAGAGAGAGAGAGAGAGAGAGAGAGAGAGAGACACAGGGAGAGAGGAAAAGACAAGGAAAGTGGCCTCACATACACATATATGTATAGAAACATTTACTGTATTTGTTGGATAATAAGAACGATAAGTTTACCACCTCACTAGCATTTGTGTGTGATTATGTAGGTGCGTCCATCGGTCAGTCCACCTCTTTGGTCCTGACTGAACTATCTCAACACCTATTTGGGGGATAACATTTTGAACAGACATTCATTGTCCCCAGTGGATGAAGCCTACAGACTTTAATGATCCTTTCACTTCTCCTTTAGCATCACCATAAGGTTTTTGTTTTTTAGTGAATTATCTCAACAATTATTGAATGGATTGCCAAAGAAATTGGACGTTCATGTTTCCCTCATGATGACCTGTAAAAACATTTTTGTTCCCTTGACGTTTTGTCTAGCACCATCCTCAAATTTTGTCCAATTCTTTGGTTTATGACCAATTACATGCAAAACTAATGCCATTACCATCAGACTCAGCTGCACTGTGTTTAGTGCTAATTAGCCAATGCTAGCATGCTAAACTACGATGGTGAACATGGTTAATATTATCCCTGCTAAACATCAGCACCTTAGCATTGTCAGCGTGGCTGACATTATGATGTAAGGAATTTAACATTTCTGACATTGTTGACTCCAATCAATCCATCAGAGTCGGAGTGTCTCAGTTCTAAACTGTCTCCGGTAAAGCTTAAAATCTGAGAGACTACCACCAGGTTCACATGCCCTCGAAAAGACCAAAAATTGAAGAACATATGTAGCAAGGTCACATTTTCAGTAGCTCAGAATGTCAGTACCTGTTTTTGTGCTTACCTTCAACACATCAGCTGGGCATCCAAAGGAATTACATTCATGTTGGATAATTCCGCACAATACCAAGTGCCAATCAAATACATGTCAACGCATATCACTTTGCGTTTGCACTTTGCAACTTGAATGCCATATTTATACTGTTTAGTACAAAAGATTATATAGTTGCCGTCACGATAACCTTCCATAGTTGTAAAAGTTAAGTATAACAAACCCCTGTTTAGTTTGGCGTCATTGTCATTCATTGTCTCGATCAATGGTACCTGAAACAACCAGCCACTACCAATAAAGCCCTTGCATTGTTTTAACACAGGGCTGCTTTCACTTTGAATCCCCGCAAGGGTGTGGAGGTCAAAGTGTGTGTGTATCACGTCTGAATTCATGCAGAAGACTAGTTTGCATCCTGTCACAAACCCACCGTTAGTGTAACCACATTTTTACCTTCTTTCTCTCCGGGAACCATCACCTTATCGTGGTGGAGAGGTTTGTGTGTCCCTATGAACCTGAGGGCTGTGTTGTCTGGAGTTGTGTGCTCCAGGTAGGGTCTCCCAAGGCAAAGTGGTCTCAGGTGAGGGGCCAGACAAAGAATGGTTCAAAAACCCTATGAGCCAACGTAGAAGAGGTGAAGTTACCCTGCCTGGGGGTAAATCTGGTGGGGCTTACCTCTACGCACAGTCTCGGTTCTGGAACCATACTCCTGGATAGGGGTTGGACTCTTTTCTTCTCCGGAGTTGCCCAGGGTGTGAGGCGCCGGGCGGGTGTGGGGATACTCACAAGTCCCCGGCTGAGCGCCGCTACGTTGGAGTTTACCCCGGTGGACGAGAGGGTCGCCTCCCTACGCCTGCGGGTTGTGGGGGGGAAAACTTTGACTGTTGTTTGTGCATATGCACCAAACAAGAGTTCGGAGTATTCGGCCTTCTTGGAGATCTTGACTGGAGTCCTGCATGGGGCTCCAGTGGGGGACTCCATTGTTCTGCTGGGGGACTTCAACGCGCACGTGGGCAATGATGGAGACACATGGAGAGGCGTGATTGGGAGGAACGGCCTCCCTGATCTAAACCAGAGTGGTTGTTTGTTGTTGGACTTCTGCTAGTCATGGATTGTCTATAACAAACACCATGTTCGAACATAGGGATGCTCATAAGTGTACGTGGTACCAGAGCACCCTAGGCCAAAGGTCAATGGTCGATTTTATAATTGTTTCATCTGATCTGAGGCTCTATGTTTTGGACACTCGGGTGAAGAGAGGGGCGGAGCTGTCAACTGATCACCATCTGGTGGTGAGTTGGGTCGGGGGTGGGGGAAGACTCTGGACAGACCTGGTAAGCCCAAACGGGTAGTGCGGGTAAATTGGGAACGTCTGGAAGAGGCCCCTGTCCGACAAACTTTCAACTCACACCTCTGGCGGAGCTTTTCGTGCATCCCTGTGGAGGCTGGGGGCATTGAACCCAAGTGGACAATGTTCAAAGTTTCCCTTGCTGAAGCTGCGGCGAGGAGCTGTGGTCTTAGAGTCTTAGGTGCCTCAAGGGGCGGTAACCCATGAAACCATGGTGGACACCGGTGGTCAGGGAAGCCGACCGACTGAAGAAGGAGTCTTTCCGGGATATGTTATCCCAGAGGACTCCGGAGGCGGTTGCAGGGTACCGAAGGGCCCGAAGGGCGGCAGCCTCTGCCGTGAAAGAGGCAAAGCAGCGGGTGTGGGAGAAGTTTGGAGAAGACATGGAGAAGGACTTTCGGTCGGCACCAATGTGCTTCTGGAAAACTGTTTGCCACCTCAGGAGGGGGAAGCGGGGAACCATCCAAGCTGTGTACAGTAAGGATGGGACACTGTTGACCTCAACTGAGGAGGTAATAGGGCGGTGGAAGAAGCACTTTGAGGAACTCCTGAATCCGACTAATACGCCCTCTATGTTAGAGGCAGAGCTGGAGGATGATGTGGCATCATTGTCAATTTCCCAGGTGGAAGTCACTGATGTAGTCAAACAACTCCACAGTGGCAAAGCCCCAGGGATTGATGAGATCCGTCCAGAAATGCTCAAGGCTCTGGGTGTGGAGGGGCTGTCCTGGTTGACACGCCTCTTCAACATTGCGTGGAAGTCTGGGACGGTGCCAAAGGAGTGGCAGACCGGGGTGTGTGCCAATTACAGGGGTATCACACTTCTCAGCCTCACTGGTAAAGTCTATTCCAAGGTGCAGGAAAGGAGGGTTCGGCCGATAGTCGAACCTCGGGTTGAAGAGGAACAATGCGGATTCCGTCCTGGTCGTGGAACAACGGACCAGCTCTTCACTCTCGCAAGGAACCTGGAGGGAGCCTGGGAGTATGCCCAACCGGTCTAAATGTGTTTTGTGGATCTGGAAAAGGCGTATGACCGGGTCCCCCGGGAGATACTGTGGGAGGTGCTGCGGGAGTATGGGGTGAGGGGGTCTCTTCTCAGGGCCATCCAGTCTCTGTACGACCAAAGCGAGAGCTGTGTCCGGGTTCTCCGCAGTAAGTTGGACTTGTTTCAGGTGAGGGTTGGCCTCCACCAGGGCTGCACTTTGTCACCAATCTTGTTTGTAACATTTATGGACAGGATATCAAGGCATAGTCGGGGTGGAGAGGGGTTGCGGTTCGGTGGGCTGGGGATCTCATCGCTGCTCTTTGCAGATGGTCCTGATGGCATCATCGGCCTGTGACCTTCAGCACTCACTGGATCGGTTCGCAGCCGAGAGTGAAGCGGTTGGGATTAGGATCAGCACCTCTAAATCTGAACGCCTCGGGATCCCCCAGTCGGAGCTGGTTAATGTTGCTCGGGAGAGGGAAGTTTGGGGTCCCCTGCTGGAGCTGCTTACCCCGCGACCCGATACCGGATAAGCGGACAAAGATGGATGGATCTAACGCTAACCATAGTTAACAGATGAACAGATATTACTGAAAGATAGTTTAATAAAAAAAAAAAAGCAATTATCCCTGACCTAAGAATCCACAATTACACACAATTTCACACATGTCATTCTCCATTCTTGCCTACCATCACACGTTCTTCATAATAGGAAGGACAAATTTGTCTGTTTGTTTGCTCCTCATCTCCTCATTGCTCGCTCTTCATTATTGAAGCATTTTGCTCGAGTGGCTGTGCAGACACTCTGGATTGGCTCCAGTCTTAAAACTCACTGGCCCAATGTCCCCTGCATGATTGAATGGGCTAAGCCTTATCTCCCCCCCAGTCAATATCATATACCTGCCGGTGCTTAGCAATTGCCTTTCTCCCCATGCAGATGATTGTCAAATTGAATGTGAGCCAGTTTATTGATTGGGTGATAACAGAGGTGGCAGTTAAGGGATTGGTTGAATTTAGGTCAGTCTGGGCGATCCTGGGGGGGGACTGGGTCCTTGAGCATCTCGGTATACAGTAGTGTGTGTGTGCTTGTCAACATCTTTGACCATCATAAAGTGTCTTTTGTGTGTCTGTGCGCGTGAAAATACCACAGAAAATGATCATACTGTAAGTCCGTGGTTACAGCACGTTTGTTGGTCCATATTTGTCCGTTATCACAGCTCTTTTAGTGGCTGCAGCCTCTAATATCTGTAATCATATTGTGTCAGTATCATTCCCCCCCCCTCCTCCCCCCTCCACCACGTAGCTTCTTGTGTGGTAGTCTCCCTGTGATTACTCTTTTCGAGCAAAAGATAAGATGAGCCAGTTTGATGATTTTCCAAAATGAGTAACCAGTTTCATTAAAAACCCTCTCCCATCAATTCATCATGTTCAAATAGCAATCTGTTAGATTGAAAAAGAAATGAACAGTTGCAAAATTATTAACTTGGTGTCAGTGATTTTAGCTGCATTTTAGTGTATTCTGTACATTACATGTGACATGATTAAACCGAATTGCAGGTTTATGCACATGCTAAACTTTATTACTAATACTTATTCCCTTAACTATGACACCTGAAAGGTGCTTTAAACAGGTAGCAACCACATGCTATCAGGCATTGTTCTGTACATGCTTACAGGTACTCGGGTTGTAAATGAAACTGTATGACATGCGAAAAACAATACAATCACTGCTAATTTTATTCATTGGAATGCATGACCAGGCCGGAGCTGCTGGGAACTGAATCTGGAATTGATTTATCTTGTTGTACTAATCATTTCACCTAACAAATGTGAAAATAATGTGACTGTGACTGGCCATTAGGATTTCGTACAATGCAGCCAAATACTTTTCAATTGTATACTGGCTGCTTAATTCAGCACCATGAGAGAGCGTAAGCAGTGCTGCTGGATGCACATTTTACGTAAAGCATTGGGGAAAAGTTAGTAGTACTTCAGAGTTTCACAGCTCTGCCTCTGTGTTTTCTGTGGCTGGACTCTCCAAACAGAACACAGAGCAAGAATACTGTAACGACTTACAATAAAACAGAACACCAACCGAAAAACATGTTGACATTTTCATTACATCAAATCATATTGTAGACTCTACAGGACACACAGGCAGAGGGTAAACTGTAAATTAAGGAACATCTGAGAGACCCTTTCTTGTGTTTTTCGCCCATGGATAAATCCCAATCGTGTCATTTCAGTCAGTGAATTATTGTACTGTGGGGACATATTGTGTGTGTAGGACACAAAGGGCAGACAAAGCTCTTTTCTTTCATACATACTTACTTACCACCGACCTTACCAATTTTCAGTGGTAAAAAGTTGTTGCAATTTTGTCAACACCAAATAACCTGCTTGCGCTTCTGTCTTCTAAGTTACTCTGTGTATGTCTTAATTGTGAAAAAAATTAAACAAAGCACCATTGAAATGCACCTAATAAAATGCTTACTGTTACCTGTACCTCCCTGATGGTCCCCAACACCAGGGATGTTCACATTTTGGGCGGCAGGGGCTAAAGGGAAAAAAAGTTAAAATAGTTAATAAATAATTATTTATTTGAAATTTAAACAAAACGTTAAATATATTAACACAACTCTGACTACCTTCACTGATTTTATTTCCCTTGCGCAATTGTTCAATAGATTTAATACTCAACAAAATAATCAGTTCACACAGATACTTTTGAGTATTCATCAGGTTAATCAGAAAAAGCAAAGGAAACTCTGCCACAATGTGCATATTTTCTATGCTACTAGTTTCAAGTATACACTACCGGTCCAAAGTTTGGGGTCACTTAGAAATTTCCATTCTACTCCATTACAGACAGAATAGCATCTGAGATCAGTTGCATTGTTTTTTTAACCAGGGCAGCAATTTTCAGATTATATTATGTCTAATATGATGAATGGTTGCTGATAATGGGCAATGTAGATATTGCATTAAAGATCAGCCACCCACTCAGATCAGCTGGTATTCTGTCTATAATGGAGTGGAATGGAAATTTCTAAGTGACCCCAAACTTTGGACCGGTAGTATATATTCAGAATAAGTGACAGCACCAAGGAGAGGGACATTGTTTCACTAAGAATTTGTTTATTTTGCAAATGGCAATAAATCATTTACATTCTTTTGGTGCTATTGGAAATAATAACACTTCAATCTCAACAAAAATCTTCCCACTAAACTGAAGAAGGCTGTAACTGCAATTTTGCTGATTTTACAGGAAAAAAAACACTGCACCAATAATGAAAAAACACTGTTATAAGTTAAGGAGCATACAATCAAAATGATGAAGTTACTGTTTAATGCAGGACACTTTTTTCATGTTGTAGTCAATTTAGAGATTTTGGTCTATTTTGGTTTCATGCTTTCATTTACTCTAATGGAAATAAAACTTCCAAAATACACATTTAGATGGTATTTGTTTTAGGCTGCATCTGTAGATTTATTCTAAATTAATCTGCATACTTAAACGTAACATTTAAGGGGGGAAGACTATTCCTCCACTATTAACTGGGCCGTGTCAAATGTATGCATATTAGCACATTTTAATTAGTTAATGCCTAATATGCATATAATGTGGCAATTGTGATGACGTTATAAGACACAGATTTTACTGTAGCTGTTCACCTGGAGTGTCTCCATTAAGCAGTCCCTGCAGGATTTCACAATGTCGCGATCGCACCAATCTACGCAAATTCAACCAATCACCGTGACTTTGGTGCGACTCGCAATTTTGACCAATCACCGCAATTTTACCGCAAATTTGACCAATAACCGGAGTTTCCCGCGACTTAAACCAATCCCAGCAGTCCCACGTGCCAGACTTTGCATCAGTATAATGTGACTCTGAGTGCCACTGACCAAGCGGGAGTGAGAGAGAACTCGTTTCCGATATGAAGATGAGAATCGAACATCTCACATTTACCAACAAAACGTGTAGCAAAAGACCGTGCAAAACATTTCAGACCGTCCTGCCAACCTGTATACATTTTAACATCAATGTACGCTGTAACGCTTTTTCACTCTAAAGTCAGCGGCTGCTGTTTCAATCCTGTCGGCTGTCTGCAGCGGGTGGGGGAGGGTCTGCTGCTCATACAGTTCCCCCCGCTCCTGACGCGCACACACACACAAACCCACACGGTGGATGCCGGAAAAACTGGAGATGAGACGACACGATGACCTAAATTGAGGACAGCTACGCTCGTTATTGTAAGTGCAATGATAAGTTAAAGTCCAATAAGTACTTTATTAAACCGTATGAATGGGAGTCCCAGCCCAGGATAGGAAATTAACACATATGTTCAAATTTGTTATTATTTTTTGTCTTAAATCCACCAGCCATTTTCATATCATACCAACATTTGCAGCATCCTGAGCCTTTTTGGTAAGGTTACTAGGAAAACTCGGCCCAAAGTACTTTTATTCTCCCCAAAATAAGTTTCCTTTTTTATTTTTAAAGAACTATACAAAACTTCATGGCAACAAACATACAAAAGTCATCGCAACTTTTATCGCAATTTTTTACAAAAGCTTCTGCAAAGTCAAACATTTTGGGCCACAACAATCTCAAAAAAAGGCCGCAAAATCCTGGGGGGACTGATTAAGTACATTACATTAGCCTGTAGGGCCATGATGCCTCAGCTAAACCTTAGCTAACTTATCACACAAGCTAGTAGCTCATATTAGCAAGACAGAAGTTTACTATGTTTTGTCTTTTGGCTAATTAGCTGTAAACTTGAGGCACTGGCTGCTTAGTCTTTTGTTCATCACCAAGAAAAACTTTCTGGGGTAGGAGCTGGAAGGGACTGCTGCCTCTCTGCCTGTCTGCCTCTCTGTTTGTGTCTGTGTGTGCAGCGTGAGGAGACGCATGGCGGAGAGAAAGAGAGAGAGAGAGAGAGAGAGAGAGAGAGAGAGAGAGAGAGAGAGAGAGAGAGAGAGAGAGAGAGGGCTGACAAAGTCTCATCTCCCAACCTGTTATTTCAATTTTATAATCAATAAATATATTTGTTTGACAGGAAAGCTGTGTGCAAAAAGGAATATAGGCTATATTCATTAATAAAAAAAAAAAAAAAACATACATCCACAAAAAAAGGGCACTTTCTCTCGAGGAAGAAAAAGAGCAGGGCAGGGCAGGTGTGTGTATGTGTGTGTGTGTGTGTGTGTGTGTGTGTGTGTGTGTGTGTGTGTGTGTGTGTGTGTGTAAAAAATAACAACAGAATGAAAAAATTAATTTCCCGCAGGGGACAAATAAAGAACCTTATTACCTAATGTTGAAAATTTCTGAGCTGCTCAGTTGTCAGCACTAGACTTTGGTCAAATTAATGTGCCAGACTGGAAGGAATGAATGTAAAACAGGACCAAGCTGAAAAAGGATGCATGGTCAGCAAAAACCTCCTCAAGGTAAATTAAGGTTAAAGAAATAGAGCAGAGGGCAGCCAAACACCTGCACTGTCCTATTGCCCAACATCCTCAAGATCCAATCCGTTTCCATTTGAACCCAGTTTCATATGAGTTATTTTGCATCAATACAGTCAATTGTAAATGTAATCTAAAAGAATGCTTTTGCTACTGATTCATTCACCTGACAATATTATGTGGTTATAATTACCGGTCTTTAATTTTCTCTTTGTGAAAACACGTCAAAATGATGAGAGCAAAAAAAATAAAAAAAGATAATTTAGTTCATCATTCTGCTGCTGACATCCATTACTGTAAGGCTCAGTGTACTGTGACAGACAGTATCTTTTCATAGAGATTCAAAGAGTCTATTAATGTCCCTGCCATTACTGAGACAAAATATTGAAACATTTTAACAGCCTGTCTGGAAAACTACGATTTCAGCATCACAGGATCAGTGCACATCGTCTTTTTATCACTCTTCTATAAAAAGGAAGACCAATAACGTTCTTCCTCTGCTGCCGTGTTGTTCGTTGTTGCAGGTCAATTTCATATATCAAAACACTTCACCTGTTTTTCTCTTTGAAGATACAGGCATAATGTCCGCATCGACAAAAGGAGACTGCAAACGGTAAAGTTTTGATTTTTCATTTCAGCGATGACCACACACCTACTTAAAAGGGGAACTTGATTGAATTTCATTCCTGTTTGCCATTCTCTCCTCACATCCTTTACATTACACTTAAAGCATTGAAACAATAACCCAGAATCTGTCTTTCTTCTCATTTTTCTCTCTGCCCTTCATTTTTCGTGCCTCATAAAGCTCTTGCCCTGAAGGCTCCTCTTTCTGTTTTAGCACTGCAGACTGCTTAAACATCACCAGAAAGAGGAGAGTGCACATGATGTGAAGAAAGGATGAAACTTAGAAAGAAATATCCTAGTCAGGTAGAGTGAAGATGGCATTAAAGAGATGGTAAGTAAGGGCAGAGGGAGACAGAAAGAACGAAAAAAACAAAACAATAGAATGACAGAGATAAAAGAAAGAGAAAGAAAGGGATGACATGAAAGAAAATGAGGGAGGTTTTAAAGAAGAGAGACTCCTCCCAGGGTTAATAGAAAGGCTCCTGTGTAAATGAGAGCACAGCGCCGGGGCAGCTAACTGAAAACGAGAGGAACACGAAAAGAAAAGGAAGGTGAATCAATGTAACAAACAGGGTGAAAGAAGGAGCAATGAACTATTAATGAGAACCCATTTTGCCTGATGGGGGGAAAGACAGAAGAGAAAGGTCAGTGAATTGCCGGGCTGGGGTGGTTTGCTGCAGAAACACACCAGAACACTGATGAGCGTCGTATGAGAGGGAACATTGACCAGTAGCCTGCAGGCACATCCAAGCTAGAACTGTGCAGAAATTATGGCTTAGAGTGGAGACGGAGACAGGCGGGGAGAGATGGAAGTGAGCAAGGACGTATGGGTCAATGCAGCAGCAGACAGCACACGCTTCATGCTGCAGTCGGCCCTTCATTCAGTGCAGTGATGGTCAGGTGAAGGTGCAGGGACGCTGAAAACTGCTGAGAGGGGAGGAATCTCCATCTTAAAGTTGTCAGGTGAAGCATATTGAAACAGATGAATCAACACCACATGTGACAAATTATAATTACTTTAAAGTGGCGCCAATCAATATTTTTTTAGGCCTGATTTATCAAAACAATGTGACAATGTGAAAGGGGCTTTACTAAGCTTTACAGCGATTTTTTTTTTACTCATTGTTTAGCCGTCTTGTTCGCTATTTTACTGTTTTGGTTCACAGCTGCTCTTAGCTGAAGCTCTAAAAATCCACTGTACACTACCTGCTCGGCATCACATGCAGACAGACACAATTAGCACATACCTGTCAACATTTGGTTTTCAAACTCTGGGAGATTTGTGCGGGGGCATGGCGGTGCGACCGGGTGGGGCGGCAGTTAAGTATACTTACAAAAAGCGTGGTGGTTGTCGATATGACTAGGTAAGATGCATGTAAATTGTTGCGCCCAACACTGTTGAAATTTACAGCTATATTTCGATTTCTTTGCAGGAACACCGCCTTCACCTTCGCCTTTTTCTATCGGCTCGCTTTCGGGTCTGACTCTGAACTTTCCGTGATGCTTGCACAGAGATCAACTGCGCAACTGGGTATTGGTTGCCAGGTCGAGGTGACAAACGGGTTGAACATTGTATATGGTGTGTGGATTGTGTTAATAGGATGCTTTAACTGGCAACTGGTCTACATTAGACAAACATATTGGTCCAAGAGTTTGGGCCATGCAAATTACGGGAGAAACCCGGGAAAAACTTAATGTTGGCAGCTATGAATTAGCAACTACCCGGTGAATAGTGTCGCATTTAGCAGCTCGAGAGCCAGATATTGTTCTCAGGAGTTGCACCCAAAAACAGAACCAAAAGAGAGTTATTATTGGACTTACATTCGGCATGTGAACAGAAACAGGACTCCAAATAGATCATACTGTTGCTTTGTTACTGCTGGATGTGTAAATAAGCAACTGTTTGTTCACCATATCAACTTAAGAGATGTTGATGTCAGTGTTGTACTCACAACTTGTTTCCACTGGCCCACAGTGGCGCCCAAAAAAAGTTATTTTAAAGAAATAAATAAACAAAGCTATTGTCAGATTAAGTTATCTTACTGAAAATATATCTTTAAAATATTCACTGCCTGTTGGCTTGAAAGGTGGCACTAAAAAAGGTTGTAGCTTGCTCCCTCTTTGCTCCTTCAGCTAAGCCATAAGCCATAATTAATTTAAATAATAATAAATCGACAATTAACAATGTTCTTAAAAGCATCTCTCTCTGGAGAGCTTTGATCACATTTAACCATTAGGCACTTTTCTGTTAAAGGATTCTTCTCAATGGCATCCTTGAAAGAAACTTAGAATTCATGTTGTAATTAAAGTCTGAGATGAAGAAACTGAAGGGTTTCCTCCCCCAGAGTTTGAATTATCTCTTTGGTTCAAAGGTGCTTCATATCCTTGGGCCATGTTTCTTTATTCATTCAAATACATATAGAAATCTTTTTAATCTTTTGCCCTTGCTCTGGGTCTTATGTTCACAGGAAACTGTTTAAAAGGGAGCAAATACCCCTGGTGTAAAGGATCACATTTAAATAGATCTTCAAGATAAGATCAGGGAAGGATTGAAAGGATTATACGTCATTATCCAATCCTGTTTTTATTGATGGAAACAGAGGAAAGTGGCTAAAAGAGGACACCCGTTTCCTGTCAGGGGAGGGGAGAAATGAGTGGCAGAACGCTGCCACAGGTCTTTCTAAAAAATATAATAATGCGATTGTCCGTTGGCGGAGAGTTAAAGGACTTTTGCTGAATGGGAAATCCTGTTGTCGGGCCAGGTGAAAAGAAAAGCTTTTAAAAACATATTATGTCTAACAATGGATCCACCCAGGGCGATGTGTGATACATGAGGAGGATTGCACAGACCTGAAAGATATCACCGCCTTTCTCTATGCAGGTGAAATGTAAAGGAACCCCATTGCAATTCTCTCCTCCCAGTCGTCTCATATTCAATAAGCCCACTTCTGGCGAATGAGATGTGAAATTGCCTGCTATCAATATAAGGCCCTTTGGTAAAAGGCATTTTCAGATCTCTCTGAATTGGATTGTTCCACCATTCATTTTTGGTGCCTGAGTTAATGACCATTATGAATGCATAGCTAGCCAGGCAGTGACGATGACTCCAGAGGTGTTTAATAGGCCTGCAGGGAGAGCCAGGTAAGTAATCCAGAACTAGCCATGTGGAAGAAAGGACATCGTTTGATAATTCAGAAGGAGTTTAACAGAGAGGAAGGGAAGAGACTGAGGAGCAGAGTGAGGGCAAGATGGAGCGAGAAAATCCTTATTTTAAATTTTTCTAAGAGTGCAGTCTTTGGAAAGAAACTTTTAGCTGTTTTTAAATTACTACATGAATGAGACTTTTCATGAAAATAATAATAATAGAAGAAAAGTTTTTTTGAATAGTTGGATTCTGTGTTTTAAAAATATTAGTGCTGTTGTCTGTGGCACTTTTAGACAGAGAGAACATGGGTAGGAATGAGCAAAAAGTGAATCTGTATGACTCTCAGAAGCAAATACAGTTGAATGCTGCACTTAACTGACTCAAAACCACTGAAATCCACTGGTGTGATTCACCAACAATAGCCAGTCCAATGCTTCAATTCAGCAGGTAAACTGATGATACGTGTTAAAGGAAACAAAACTGCAGCAGGCAGCCTTTTATGTTTCCCAGCCTTTACACTGTTTGCTGTATGTAAAGATATAGTGGATTAATGGTGAAATCAGAGAATGAAATCTCACTCCCTGTGTGTGTTGTAATCCGATCTTCTATTTTCTTTGTTTTGATTACCGGTCCGGCCACATGTGCAACGAACAGATGTCTTCTGTGTTAAAGTCCAATGTTTTGTTGACCCATCCATCCACACTGACCTTCAAACACAGAGAGCGGGGCACTTGCTGAAACAACAGATTGTCGTGCTTTCGTTTCTCTGTTAGTTTTTCACAACTCTGAATTCTTTTAACATATATCTTCAGTCAAAATCTCATCACTGGGGCGGCTTCTGGCTCACCTAGTACAGACTGATCTCATGAATTGGCGTATGTATGTCACGCCAATTTGTATTCCGTTTTTGCGTGATATCAAGACGCATAATCGCATTTTTGCGTGTATATCAACGGGTAAAACGTCCCGCGTACGCCGATTTTTCTGCCGTTTTTATTTTTTTATTTTTTGTTTTAATAAGCCTTACCCAATGTTTCTTTCCTAAACCCAACCATTTATTGTGTTCCTAAGCGTGTTTTTGTCGTTATTTTCCGTGTTTTTGTCACTGTTTTGTTACTAAAGCCTTTCCCTGTGTTCCTTTCCTAAACCCAATCATTTTTTATTTATTTATTTATTTTTACAGCCGTGTGACGTTCTCGCAATAGTACGTCGCATTCTCACGATAACACACAACGTGGCGAGGCCACGTGGTGGGTATGTTTACATCAGCTGTATACAGCGTAGGCATACACGTGGATAGCTGAAAATGCGTACAATAACAACGCCATTTTGCTTTATGAAAGTGGCGTGTATATTTATGCAAAGTCATGATGCCATGTTGCCTAGTAAGAGCGTACGACCCGATGTTGGCTGAGTCCTGCAGCGTCCTGGGTTTGAATCTGACCTGCGGCCCTTTGCTGCGTGTCATCCCCCATCCCTCTCCCCCTTTCGTGTCTATCCACTGTCACTATAATAAAGGGAAAAGCCCCAAAAATGTATCTTATAAAAAAAAAAAAACTCATCGCTGCTTACATCTTTAATCGTGCCGTCCAGTTTGGTAAAATAAATTGACTTCTACTGCTTACAGATATGCATTCAGGGCATCTTGTGATTATTATCCTTTCTACTGTATTTATTGTAAATATTCCTATCTATAACAGCTTTAGATTTTTGTCTAATATAAAAATGATGTAATGATGGAAATAATCCAGTTCCGTTCCGGCACGTTTTTCTTACCTTCTTCCTTTTTATAAAAGTATTATCCTCTACTGCCTGTTGATATATCATTGCATGCACAAAGAAAATATCACAGTCCTTACTAATTTAAAGCATTCAAACTTCTATCTTCAAAGAAAATGTGACCATGATTGCAGTCATTGCAAATGATTCGTGCAAAAACCTGAAATCAGCAACCTCAGACGAAGAGGACGGGGAAACAGATAATGAATAAATTAAACTGAGGCCGCTGACAAACGAACAACTGAACAAAAAACATCAGGGACTAAGATAAGAAAATGCATTTATAAGATGAAATTAATGAAATGTTTATGTGCAGTGGGCTTAATATGGACAGAGTGGGATAATAATTCATGCTGTCGCCTCTGGCTCGGCCCCACATAAACAACACAATAAAAAAAGAGAATATAAAAATGAAATTAGTCTCTTTCTTTGTTGACCATAAGCTTGAGATGTAAGCTGGCGGTAGCCTCAGCACATATATGCTTAAAGAAATAAACGCTGGCACAAGCACAACTTCTTCGTTTAATTAAACTGGCGAAGAAAAGTCAATATCATCAATATTTGCATACTATTTTGGAATGATGCGTATTGAGGAACAAGGAACAGTTTTTGTCTAGCTTTCTGTCACCGCATTTCTGTCTGCAGCACATTTCATTTTCACAAACCAACAATATACAGTACTACTGCTCTCCTTTGATATATCGTCACATCCCAATTATGCTGTGATGTGTTCATTATGTCTGTTTATGTGAGTAGATGCTTTTGTTTACAGAACCAAAGCTTTTTTTCTGTGCAGCCGTATGCTGTGAATTGGCACACGGGACACTGAGTGAGTTAAATTCCTGCTGGAGGTGGTGGCATTTATCTGTCAGCATGACCACACAGCTTGCTCTAGTATTCCACGCAGCTCGGGGGATTGATTCGCCTCAGTCCTGCTCTGCTTTGGCAGCATTGATTGGGACAAACAAATCCATTTTTATGCATTACTCAAAAGTTGATTCAGGTGCATCATTTACATTCAACAGGGAGCCGCCATATGGTCAAATCTTCCAACTTATATAATCACTGTTTTTTGTTAAGTTGTCAACCACTTCAATGTGCCACATTGCTGCTGGCATTCAGAAATGTGGAGGATAACACCACAGCTTGTTTACTCTTTTAAGTGCTATGTGGTAAATATCTTTTATGACCTTAATAAGGACAGTAAGTTTGACACTAATGGTTCTTATGTAACCTGCTGTTCTACATACTCTTTACTTGAGATGCTGCCCAAAATAGCTTCATGAACTCAAGTCACTCTGAGAAGGAAGACAAGAGTTTTCCCAAGCAGTCCATCTAAAATGATGGTCGGTCATTCAGGCAACACCACAGTTAAGCAGAATAGCAGACATACTATCCAAAGTGTGGACAGGAAAATACAGCCACTAAACAGAGGTTCATGTTGAAGGTGAAGCCCCAATCTTCGGCACACAAGGTAGTCTAGTATCACAGTTTTGCCCGACTGAAGAGAAACACACACAAAACAATAGTACAGATCCTGTTGTCTACCTACAGTCCTACAGTCTTTCTCTGCACAAGTCCTAAGTTGAGGCTCATCAGGGAGAATTCTGTTCACCTCAGTTTGCTAAGTTGCGTTCATGTCATATGGGAGTTCTGACTTGTTATGTAAACATCCAAGCTGTAGTACACCTTTTTCACAGCGGACATGTTGACTTCTTATAGCAGGAAAAGTACAGGTGTTACTAATAACATAAACCCTGTCCCAGTAAACCAGCCAGCATGCACAATAGACATGTCAAAGCAAGAAAAGCACAGGTGTAATTGATAGCCTTAATTAAGACGGGGAGCCAGCTTAAGGGTTTAGTATTGTATATGCTGGCTCACAAAAGAGGCTTCCTTGACGCTTTTAACAGAGCCATCATTTATGTCAATAGTTCCATCAGTGATTTTCCTGCTATGGGAAGTCAAAATGTCTGCTGTGAAAAAGGTATATCACGCTGGAAAACTCTGATTTTTCAGAAAGCTCTGATGTATTCCCTCAATAATATGGTGCCTTAAAAGACAAACAAATATACCTCACGTCAGCCAAAATCCATCCTTCAAGGTAGACTTATGGATCTATCATTCATCCCACATGATGTGATCACAGCATAACACTGCATTCATGTAATGGGAAGAGCAGAGGCCTGTACTACGAATCAAGATCAACATGCCCTGGATTTATTTCAGTTACCCGGCTTCACCTAACCTAACAACCATGGTCCCGCATAAACTGTGTCACGACGCTGGTTAACAACTAGATCAATCAACCCAGGGTTTCCCAATCCAGCGACGCGTGCGTTCACATAAAAGAGGCGGTGTTTGCACAGCATGACCAATCGCAAACATCTACCATCCATCCATCCATCCATCTTTGTCCGGTTATCCGGTGTCGGGTCGCGGGGGGAGCAGCTCCAGAGGGGGACCCCAAAATTTCCTTACCCGAGCCACATTAGCCAGCTCTGACTGGGGGATCCCGAGGCGTTCCCAGGCCAGGTTGGAGATATAATCCCTCCACCTAGTCCTGGGTCTTCCCCGAGGCCTCCTCCCAGCTGGACGTGCCTGGAACACCTCCCTAGGGAGGCGCCCAGGGGGCATCCTTACCAGATGCCCGAACCACCTCAAATGGCTCCTTTCGACGTGAAGGAGCAGCGGCTCTACTCCGAGTTCCTCACGGATGACTGAGCTTCTCACCCTATCTCTAAGGGAGACGCCAGCCACCCTCCTGAGGAAACCCATTTCGGCCGCTTGTACCCTGGATCTCGTTCTTTCGGTCATGACCCAGCCTCGGTCATGGCATGGGGTACTTTCCATAAAATCATCTCTCAATGCAAATCAAACCAGCTATTAGCCTAACTGAAATAAAACCATGCCAATCTCTAGGTATGGTGAAGGGTATGTGATGATGTGGGGCTATTTGAATTCCAAAGGTCAAGGGAACTTTATCAGGGTGCATAGTATCCTGGATCCCTAAAATTACTGGC
Organism: Perca flavescens; assembly: GCF_004354835.1. NCBI lineage: Eukaryota > Metazoa > Chordata > Actinopteri > Perciformes > Percidae > Perca > Perca flavescens. The sequence continues at coordinate 23,503,441 of NC_041343.1, forward strand.
CTTTAAAAATAAAAATCTGCCCGCCTCTATGGGAATTTAACATTAGCACTGTATATCTGTATTCCATATATTTGTTGTTGCACCTTCCCCCTCATTGATGAAAACAATTAGAGGTGATTAAGGGGCTGAGAAAGATAATTTGTGGATTGAGTCAAGATTAATGAACAGAATGAAGAATGAATAGAAAAACAAAGAGCAGGGAACAACACAAGAAGGTGTCGAAAGGGGTTGAAAGCTACACTGATAGATAAGAAGAAAAGGCAAAAAGAAGATTGAAGTTGCAGAGAAGGACAGACACAAGAAAAGGATGCAGAACAGCTGGAGAAGATGTCGAGTGAGAGAGAAGAAGAGACCAAGAAGGAAAGTAGATAAAGGATGTGAGAAAATGAGAGAACAAAGGAGGAATGAGAGCAGGGAAGAAACAGAGAAAGAAAACATGGGTGTGAAAGTCAGCCAGAGAGTAAAATAAGAGCAGTTCTGTGTTACACAGAGATGGAGGGAGTGAGAAAGAGAGAGAGTTGTACTGGGGTCACCATCCCTCCCAGTTTGAGAGAACCATTAGCAGTGTCTGCCTCAGATTTCTGCCCATTCCTATTACCATCACAGCTGGATGCATCCAAGTGTGATGGATGCTCCTTACTCTGAGGAGACTTTCTCTTCCCCTCCTACTGTACTCGTTCACACGCTGAATCTACCACACACACACACACACACACACACACACACACACACACACACACACATAATATGTACTTATGCATACAAACACATCCACATGGTATAGAAACGCTCTGTACAAACATTTTAATGCTTATGCACACGCTTTTTTTGCAGGTATGTGTTTTATATATATATATATATATATATATATATAAAAAGACACAACTTTCTCTTGCTTGCCAAGCAACCCTTCCATCACAGCCGGGGTTCAAACCCAGGTTAGCTGCTGACTCCAGAGCCGCTCACTACATCCTACTTCATCAAGCACAATGTCTTATTAAGTGACACGACAAACAAATAAAAACAGAAAAAATCGAGGGCAGAAGCAGAATCTTTCCACAAAGCAGGGCTGTGTGACTGGTGGGTTATTGCGCGTGAGCAACTGCCTTATGAATGATTTGCGAGTGCTCAATTATTGACGAGGCTTCAGAGATCTGATGAGGTGCTCAGAGCCACTCAGTCGGACAATCGGCTGGTGGGTTGGACGGTTTCCAGAAAACCAGACGGTAACGCACAAATGTTTCCCCTTGCCGTGGCTGATGCATGATGAGCTCATAGCTGGTAATAGGATGGGATGAAAGTGTGTGTGTGTGTGTGTGTGTGTGTGTGTGTGTGTGTGTGTGTGTGTGTGTGTGTGTGTGTGTGTGTGTGTGTAAACCCACCACTCCGGGGTCTAGAATATAGCTCAAGGCAAAGGGATTGTACCACTCTACTAAACGTGATTAATTAAAGAAATTCTGTGCATATGATTAGCATCAAGATGTGTGAGTTTGCACGGAGATCATTATAACCATGCTGTGCCTCGACCGCTCTACATAAAGTTGTCTAATTGGTTTACATCATAACCTGTGGGTTTAAACTCTGTGCCCCATATATCTGTAGTAAATGTGAATTCTATTCATAAATAAAATAAGGTGCCTCTGTTCAATACCTTCGGGGTCTTTTATTATATTTGCGGACTTTGATGTTTCCACTACCATTCTGAAGGGTCTTTATTAGATCAACAGCTGCAACGAGAGCTCCAACAGATTCCCCCTCAGCCGTTTAAAGGGTTTGAATGCCTGGATGACACAAGGGAAAAGAAACAGAGGGGAGGATGAAAGGAAGAAAAGTGGAAGCAGTTGAAAGAGATGCTTTTTAGTTGCCAATCGCACAAGCGGAATGAGAAGATTGAAAGTAAGAAAATGTCTGAAAGACAGAAGAGAGAAAGGCGAAGAGTTGTAGGCAGAGGGAGGAGGCGAGGAGAGCAACAAACACCGCGTCCTATTTCTTCCCTTCACCCTCGACCTCAACCTCCACCCTGTCACGCTTGACTGCACGTGCAACAAAGTGATGTCCTAATTTAAGAACGGACTGCTTTTGTATAGTCCTCAAGTCCAGCAGTCACTTCACACAGTTTGCAAATGTCAGAGCACAAAAAAAGGAAAGATGAAAAGAACAATTAACAGTAGAGGACGTAAATGCAACACTAAACTGGATTAGATCGTACATTAAACAACACGAGAAGAAGAATACAAGGCTTCCTACATTTAGAGTATGCAGTGTCTTCACACTGGCAATGTGACAAAATTCAAAATGAAGTCTTCAATTACAGACATAACAACAAATGTGTTACTGTGTTTAGTTAGCAGGTTTATTTTGAAATAGGCTGCATTTGTATGCAATCTCTCATATGCAGTGTTGTTTTTGAGGTTGTTATGGGATAGCATAAGTAAAATGCCACACATTCTGTAGTTTTAATAAAATATTAATACAGTGAACAGCAGTGTTAGTTTTATTTGCTCAATAAATCTCTATAATTCCATCTGGCAATGCTAATGCAGATGTCTTCTCTATCAGAACATGACTGATACAAGCTTGTTTTGTTTTCATCACACCTGCCTGCATAAACAGTGGGGCAACAGACATTGCTGTCAATCTCAGTAATCAAAATATGCTCCCCGATTTGATGATGGGCTGGATTTAGATAAACGAGACACAGGCACTGACATAGAGAGGAACATCAAGACAAGAGAGACAAAGACAGAGGAAAGAGAGACAGCAACGGCAAGAGGCTTTTCAATTTGATAAGGGATGCTGCAGAGAAACAGCGCGAGACAGAGAAATAAAACAGTAACAAAGTGACAGAAAGCTAGAGTGTCGTTTTAGTTTTCTCTATGAGGAAGCGGTCGGGGCACAGAGCTGCTCTGCCAGATTAGCCAGAGCTGGAGTTTTCACCTCAGAGAGTCAAGTAAAACTCGTCCCGGAGCTTCGCATCCTGCCCCCGACAAATAAACCTCATAGTGAAACTCTATCAGGCTCCAAGTGGGAACATTCATTTTCATTACCGCAGGTTTATCTGTCCCCACATGCTCTAACGCCGCAGTGCAGAGGTGCTCTCAGGTAGCGGATCAGAAGGGGGGTGAAGAAAAAGGATACAAATAAGAGTGAGAGAGGAGGCATAGAAGTGGGAGCACAGGCAAGGGGCGCTGGCTCATCTTTCAACAAGCCTTTTCTCTGTTTTTCCTCTGTTAATGCTGTTTTCTACTCCACGTGTGTTATTCATCTTAATCACAGGACGGGAAAGCATAATTCCATTTTTTTTTGGGTCAGGCAGATGGTACCTTTGTTAAGGAGATTAATTACCATGCTGCACGACATTAATAAAAAAACAAACATTTGAAGGGGAAATGCAATTTGCCCTGAGTGCAAGGCTAGTGTAAATAGGTGAGTCAGGGCCGGAGAAGGCAGATAGCCCGTGGGTGGATCATAATTTATTCTCTCTGCAGCGCCTGTTGAGCCTGAGCTGGCAGAGCAGAGCAGACAGGGAGACTAATGGCCATTCAACCACCTGGCAGCAAACTGGGGATCACAGCACACACCAGGCCAAGGCAGGCAGGAGTTAAGCTTTTTTCCCTTTTTTTGTGGTGTATTTTAACTCATTTGTACATATTTTTTGCCTTCAAGGGTACTTTTTGAAGTTTTCAGAATAGGTTTTTTGAAGAAATTTCTCATCTTTATATCTTTGCAATGCAGACTATTGTGTGTGTCTCTGTTTGTGTTGGTATGCTGTGTGTACATGTATGAAAGTTTATATAGCCTATATGTATGAATATATGCATTTATCAAAATACTGATGTCATTGTCCAGAAAGTGTCTACAAAACTTAATACATAATTGAAAGCCAGGCTTTATTGTTCTATTTAAAATGACAATGCATTTTTTTATTTTCTTTCACCATGAAAACAATTATCTGCACTTAATACATGACAGAGGGAGTATTGCTGTTGTACACAAATATGAATTAAACACTACAAACTGATTAGGACAAAGCCAATGTGCATAACATATATTTTTCAGGGCAACAATTTTTTGGGCAAGAAAATCAAAAAGTCTGCACATCAAAAAAGAAAAAAAAAGTTTTCAAGTTTTTTTTTCTATTTTTACTTTTAAAGCTCAAGGGATAGGTTACGTGAGCATAAAATTAAAAATAGCAAAAGGCGTTTGAAGCTTTTTTATCTTTTTTGATGTGCGGATCTTTTTTAAGTCACGCCAAAAAACACATTGTTTTATTTTGCAGGGGATGGGAGATCAATGGCACAACTCTTTATTTAGCCAAAAATTACAAATGAATCCCATCAAAAAGTCATCCTTATGGCTGTCCCCAATTCACAAATATCAATTCCGAAACACAGGCGACATCAGGAAGCAGAGCACGAACGCTTGTCGTGGAGTCATGCCAGACAAATTGCCATCAGCAGGACGGGTGGTAATTTTGCTGAAATCCGGAACATATCAGGGAAATGAAAGGAGAAGAGCAGCACCTGAGCAGCACCCTAGAGACACAGGGGGACTATCACTTCAAAGATGAGTGCTTTTAGGGAGATTTCCTATTCCCATCAGGACATATGGATAGATAGAAGACGGGGCAAAACAATCTGCACCTTTATTACTGGGTGGTTACAAAAACGGTATATAAAGGCCAAAAAAGAGAACATAGAATGGAATCAGAAGAGCTTTCGTAACAGCAATATACCAGCCTGTTATGAGTGTGTCTGTCTCTGTCTGTGCTTGTTTGCACAGGCCTAAATGTCTTTCCTTAAGTAAAAGTAGTAGTATCAAAGTGTAGAAAAACAGTATAAGCATAAAATATACATTAAATACCAAAAGTACTCATAATGCAGAATGGCTATTATTGTATAATAATGTATTTTCTAAGCCACAATGTTTAATTACTTTATATACTGCTGGGTAGCTTGTGGAATCCCACATGGTTCAATAAAGTGCAATATTAACCTAGGATAATACATCATAATTTATTTGTTGATTATATTTTGTATAATTAATGTCTCTGCTTAAAGGTACAATATGTAACATTTCTGCTTTAAAATGTCTAAAAATGACCATACCTATGTTATATATTTTTATGAGTTGTGTTCTTACACTATCCCAAATGTTTCCACCAAATGTCAAACCCAGAGAAATCTGTTATTTTATTTTCAGACACGGCACGTTTCCTTTAGTCGCCCGTCAGTGGCGTCATATAACCTTTCACCCTCCAGTTACTCTAACTTCCGTCAGAACACTGGCACCAAGATGATACGTTCAGGAGTAATTGTAAATCATACAATGTCACAGAAAAAAAATACTTGTAACCGTAATACTGCTTTTTTTTGCCATACAGCATCATTTTGTGATTCCCCTTTTGGTAGCACTTTATAATAACTATCCATAATTCATCATTTATTAAGCATTAGTTAACTATTAGTTAATGGTTTGTTCATCATTACTTATTAATTGTTCATACATAGTTCATCATGAGTAAAGTATTTGTTCACACAATTATAAATGGTTTGTTCATAGTAAATAAGCCAATTAGTTAATGGTTTTTTTCATCATTATTAATTAATTGTTCTTACATAATTCATCATCAGTAAAGCATTTATTCACATAGTTATAAATGGTTTGTTCATAGTAAATAAGCCTATCTTGAAAAATATGCTTGTAAGTACATGATTTATACTTAACAAATAATGAAACAACCATTTGGAAATGAAATAATTTTCCCATTATAAACCAGTTACTAACTATTGCTAAATGCTTTGTTCATCATTTGTAAAGCACTGCTCCTATGTTAATTCTCATGAATGAAGCATTTGTATACACACTCATAAATGGTTTGTTCATAGTAAATACGGCTCTTGGAAGTTATGTTTATAAATAGAAGTTTGACACTTTCTAAGTATTGCAAAAACCATTAGTAAATTAAATAATTTTCCCTTTATAAACTATCTACAAACTAGTAGTAATTTATTTGTTTATCATTTGTAAAGCATAGTTCCTACATTCATTCTAATCAGTAAAGCATAAATGCAGTTAGTAAATGGTTGGTCCATAGTAAGTAAGCCCATGTAAAAGGTTTATCAGTATATTTTTTAATAATTCCTACATGATGCAGTAACCATTTGTAAATTATGTAATTTTACCATTATCATCTAGGTACTCAGGAACGTAAACGGTTGTTTATAACTAGGAAGTTAATGATTAACAGACTATCTAGACCTACATTTGTTCATGTCTTAAATAAAATGTTATGATTTAGAAAAAGGCCTAAACTAATAGCTTGGGTGTTAACACATCTGTTAAAAATTATTACCAATAATGTAATCCATGATTAACTCATGAGTTACTACTGGTTAGTTAAGTATACTGTGTGAGCCCATCTAAAGTGAGCGCTTTCTATGCTTTACAAACCATTTATAAATGAGTTCCAAAGGCTAACAGAACCTGGACACACACATGTATTGCTCTATTTGGACATGCTTTCAGAAATATGCCTATGGATAGTTAGTGTTAATACATCTTTAACAAGCACTTACCAACATATCAATCCATGATTAACTCATGAGTTACTACTGGTTAGTTAAGTATACTGTGTGAGCCCATCTAAAGTGAGCACTTTCTATGCTTTACAAAGCATTTATAAATGAGTTCCAAAGGCTAACAGAACCTGGACACACATGTATTGCTCTATTTGGACATGCCTTCAGAAATATGCCTACGGATAGTTAGTGTTAATACATCTTTAAAAAGCACTTACCAACACATCAATCCATGATTAACTCATGAGTTACTACTGATTAGTTGACTAAATGATGTGAGCCCATCTAAAGTGAGGACTTGCTATGCTTTACAAAGCATTTATAAATGAGTTGCAAAGACTAGCAGATACAGATAACAGAAACACAAGTAAAAAAAGTATTTGTAACCCTTATTACAATGTAGTAAGAATGTACATTTATAAAATAGCTCGTAGTAGTGTTATGTAGTTGATATCAATGTGAATTTGGACCAGAACCATAAGAAAACTAGATTGTTAAGAGCCAGAGAATTGAACATCAATAAAGAGACTAGGAAACCAGGATAAAGTTTGAGAAGTGTATTAATATACACAGAAACATGGCATACACATATACAGATAAAACACAGGTATGAAAAATAACAACTAAAATAATAAAGTGCACTCATAAAATAAACCCCTTTCAGTTCTATGAGCTCAATTGTTCTTTGATGACAAGAGTTCAGAGATGTTCAACGTTGGGGCCCATATGAGTTTGGTTTCTGTTTGTCCTACCACCATGAAGAAGGAATCCAGGGCAATCCGTATAAGTTCTAAGTCTTGATCCTGTAGCTCGCCACCCAGCCCACTGAACTGGGAATCTCTAACCCCTGGAAGACTCTGGGATCTGAAGAATCAATGTGATCCAATATCCCTCTCTGGACCGGACCTCCCGTGCGTAGCGCTTCTCAAATCTCCACCTCCTCCACCTGTAGATAAGGCCAAATCAGTTCTCTCAATTACTATTCAGTAATAAAATCAATTGCTTAGGCTACAATGAAAATAAAATGAGGTAATATTTCATAACCCATATTGAAATATCTAAATCTCTATTCAGTTGTACAACCGTTCTTAAATTTCTTCTCTTAAATATCAAAAGTATAAATCCCTTTCAGGTATCACAAGTACATTTATATTATTTTGTAACCTTTATACAAAAAATACATTTCTAATTCAAGTTTTATGGAACCTACGTTAGTAATATTAACACTATTCTTAATATAATTGCATAAATTGCATGTAAACATCTCTCAAATTGTATTATTTTCCCATAACTTAAGCTACAGTGTTGTAATTTAGAGGCATTAAGACATGCGTGCTTATTTATCCCTCCCTGCACAGGTAACAGTAGAAAGAATGCACTAAATATTAGCCTCTTTGAGTTACTTCTCCATAAACTCCAGTTAAACAATTAAACACACAACTTGTACTAACATTCATTCAACAGATACCCGCAGCTAGCAATAGTGTTGAAAAGCAACATTACTTTCCATAACCAATAGATAGAATCATTAGCCTTTTCACAGGCAATACGCAGTACTCCGCTAGCCTTTTGTGGCTAATTACCCAATTAGCATATGAATACAGCATCTTAGCTAACCCGTTAGCTTTGCACTATTAGCAATAGACAGTATTAGCACTGTTCTCTTAATACATCCATGATTAGCACCGATTAGCATGGATGCTAGCGAACTCAAGGCATAGCTAGTATTAAGGAATGACTCACCATTTTAATGGAATTCACTGCCTTTAACTCCGTGACGACAGTGGATTCAGGCACAGCTCTCTTTCGTTCTATTCACAACAAAGCATAGCCAGTATTAGATAGGATTTAATTCAATAAATGTCTCTTTCTTTTCTTATTTTGAAATTTCAATATCGATACCGGCTTGACGTTACTACAATGTGCTAACGTTGATGCTAAAGCTTTGTGGGTAACATTATGAGGTTACATCATCATCGTTCAACACGCTAATAAAGTTATTTTTATATGACTGTTTCGACCACAGCTAACAGGACTGAGCTAACCCACGAATAACTTCACTAGTAACGTTAACGTTAGCTGTATAGATTAATCTAATGCTAATTTAGCCAAAGTAGCACACCCCGGTCTGTCTGCCTCACTCCCCCGGCGCAGAGAGACTCAGTCGGGATGACAGCTGACAACAGCCCCGGGACATATAGCTAGCTACCGTTAGCCCCAAGTCAGCTATCAGCCAGCTACTTTCATTACAGCAAACCCCGGCCAGCACTTATCTCCAGTGCCTGGTGCTTACGACGCTAACGGCAGTTTAATTAAACGTCGGGAAACAGACTATATCAGACCCAGCACCGAGTCACAACAGCGGCAACATCCATAGCGGTAGCTATAGCTACATCTCCGTAGCGCTACCGGTGTAGCTATGTGCCGAATTTCTCCCCCCTTCGCGTTTAGCTGTCTTTACGGTTAGCTAAATTAACCCGACAAAAGGTGGGTTAAGCAACAAAACGAAAAGTTAAGATAACTGAAAAGTGAAGGGGAGATAATTCCGGGCAGCTGGGAGATGTTCTGCTGCTGCACGTCAGGCATCGAACGCCCTTGCTCGCTATCGTGGAGATTTCCCCGACAATCCCCACCCACACCCGTCTCTCAGCCTCGTTTAGTAGTAGTAGTAGCTAGCTAGCGTTACAACAAACCCTGTCCGCCCCGGTGTTGAAACCATCCAAAAGGTGACATTAATATGTTAAATATTTTGTGTTTTAGCTGCTGGCCACTGTTAAGTTGCTGGCTCACTAGCTAACTGGTCAGCTACAAATAAAAATCTAATCAAGAAAAACGTAATTATGTTGGGGAAACTGTAGCTATTTTATTACAATAACATGAATAAACGTTACTAAACGTAACGTGAATAAACTTGAATGGGTAAACTCGTCCGTGAACTGATGCATTCTAACCGGCAGCAAAGGTGTTTAACACTAAAAACTCACATAATTCCACGCAACTTCCCAACGTCATGAAAAGTCCAGTTTTACCGTCCATTGTTTTGGTTGAGAGACCCCTAGCGGCAGAAAGTTACATATTGTACGTTTAAGTAAAATTGTACTTAAATGTAGTATACTTGGGTAAATGTACTTTGTTACTTTCCACCACTGCCTAAATGCCTAAATCGTGAGATTTCCTGTCGTAAAGGATGTTCCTGACTGTTGTGTACATTCTGCAATGTGCCAGATGTTTTATGTTGCTGTAAAGTCACAATGACAACATAAATGTCAGAAAGAGGTAAGAAATGAAATAAATATGAACTGAAACCACACACATTAAAAAAGAGAACACCTGTGCTGGCTGTACAGATGCTGTTTACCTCATTTCAAAGCTGACAGCTCATCAGCAGTTGAGCCGAGGGCAATGACTATGTCAATATTGAACATATTCTGTTGTAAAGCATTAAGACAGACAAAAACTATATGAAGGACTACAGTATTAACAGTTTAACTTGTGGAGATGTTTATGTGGAAGGCAACAGAAACCATTTCTTTTCGTGATTTCAGATATTTAATTGGAATCAAACCAACCAGTGTCACCAAGATGGTAAAGCTGGTCAGCCATAGACGTGGGAGGTTGCATGAGAAGAAGAGTTTACGTCAATCCTTATGTCGATTGAAATGGACTTTGAGCGTAAGTCATATGCAAAGATGAGGACTCTTCTCTTTCCCACTATGTGAATGACAATTGTTCTTAATCTTTTATTTTCCCCTTTTTCTTATATTTTGAGATTAAGACTGAAAAAAGGCAATCCTTTATACAGTTTAAGCTACAATCTTTATGTTTTTTGGGGATTTAATAGTCAAAAAATGCTTACATATGAATTGTAATGCTCTATTGATTTTAATAAAAGTTTTGTTTTGTTGCAGCTCTGACTCTGGTTTAAATTAACAGGTGAAGAGAATCTAATGCAATGGTGTAATTCAAAACACTTCATAATATGCATAATTTGCATGGCTGTTAATGTAAAAAACAAAAATGAACTGTAAAAATGTTCTACAACAACATATTGTATTGTGTACTTTTGACAACTATGTACTGGCAACTCGAGTTGCCAGGTAACTTCTGTAATTTTAATAGAATACAAGATCATGCTGTAAACAAGATTACAATTAATTGTTGTTTTTCTGTTAACAAGTAATTGCTGTAATTTATATAAAACAAAAACCTGTAAAAGGTATCCTGTAATATACTGTAATATTTTTCTACAATAATTAACAGAACTTTTACAACTTTTTTGCCAGGTTTTTACTGTAAAATCTACACTCAAATTCGTTACAAAGTTTCCTGGTCTGAATTGTTCAATTTAATGACTAATGATTGCAGTTGTTGCAGGGAATGGAAGATGAAAAGTCAGTGTGATTAAATGAGTTCACCTGTTGAATTTGTATGGGTTGGACATTGATTGCTTAAAAGAATACAACCCAGATTGAACCCGCGATTCAGTTTGACTTGATTGGTTGCTGATACAGAGGGTTCATCTCTGGAGGTAGGCCTCTCTCCCTGTTGCCTTTGTGGTCATCAAAAGGAAGAGATTGCAACTGCATTGTGAAAACTCATGACAAATCAGCTGAAAGATCCAATCAAATTAATGTCTGGGAATAGACACGCTGAATATTTCAGTGATTGGACTGCATTATTTAAGTTTTTCCAAGCACGAGTCCCTGTAAATGTTTGAAACCTATTCCCAGTATGCTATCTTCACAGAGATGATTGTGATTACACTGATGGACAGAGTTACATGTCAATTACTTTAGGTAAATAAGTAAGCAAGTAAGAAAGTGAAAATTGAGATAAGCAAGCAATAATTTCAATGTAAGCCAAGATGTAAAATCCAGATTGGATGCTTTGCTGACTAACTCACCAAATACTACATGTTTGCCTCTGCAAAAAAACATTTCAAGTGTAAACACGATGTATTGTACATCTCTCTAATACAAAAAAGGAAGGCTACAATTATCTCAACAATTGTTTGCCCAGGTCTCAAATTGCCTAATGAGATTTTAAAATAAACTGGCATTCACCTCAACTTTTCAAACGAAATGGTGGTGGTGACCATGGGTGTGAACAATGCAGGTTTCAAAATATCAAAATAATCTGCTTTGTGTCCTAATGGAAAGGAAATGCTATTAAAATGTTTGTAAGGTCTCAACGATCATTTCTAACTTTGAGGTGCAGACCAGTGTGAGCCTCAATGCAGGTCCATTGGTGAGAAACACGGAATGTAAGCATACCTTTGTTTACAAGAAAACTGAGGAGCTATAATCCCATACAGTGACTTAATAGTAATACATTATTACCAGAACAAAAAGGAGACTTGTATTGATGTTTATTGATTGTGCCAAACTAAACATAAAAAATGCTGGACAGGAAACTTAAATCCTCTTAGCAGTTTAATTTGACGCACTTGAGCCTGGAGTGTGTGTTTTGGTTTTTTTCCCCTCACGACTTTAAGCAGACAGCATCCTCTCATCCTCATTGATTAACTCGTCAGACTGGCCAGCTGTGTTTCGCCAGAGATAATGTTTTAATTAACAGACTTCAATATCTAATTAAGATTAGATGTAGATGCTTTATAGAGGTCATTTAAATGAAGGCAGACAGGCCGGCAGGGGAAGGTCTGGGCTGATGATGGGATCAATATACCGCCGTTGGGGAGTACCTGCCTGTGGTCCTGAGGTACTTAGAAGGGAATGGTTCACTGCCATGTTTTAGCAAGGCCTCTAAGTCAGGGCGAGTGGACACAAAAGGTAGGCATTTTTGCTCTGTTCAGCAGATATAAAGACTGACCTGAATTCCTGAGGGTGCACTAATCATTATAAGGTCTCTTAGATGGATATTCTAACAGAATAAAACAAAAATAATATCCTTGTTTTACTTTATTAGAGTACAGTGGCTGAGTGGATGGGGCTGTTGTGAGTGTTCCTACTTCTTTTTGAATCTCCATTTTCTCTCTGTGGAGATTTACAGGTAATGGTCTTACAAATGTTTTATCTGGTGATGGCAACAGTGCAACGGCCATGTATGTATTACAAGCTAAAGGAGGTCCTTCCCCTTGGGAGCACAAATTAAATTAGCAAATGGCAATTTGGTTATTAGATTATTGGCTATTTTGTGTGAAAAGTTGCACTGACCATATTGCAGTTTGAAAGCTCAACTAGTTTCCAAAATGGAAAAGATTTATCCTCTGAGGAGCATGAATGTGATCAGTAAAGGTCATCAACAATCTACCCATTCATTTAGGTAATTCTTGTGGAGGAATGTGGACACCTTGGCCTCATAATGGTGCTAGAGGAAGGGCCAGATTGTCACAAAAAAAAGTTGCGCCAAAACAATTAGTCAGACATGTGGATAAACCTGCAGACATCATCATCATATTTTAAATTAATTTCTGCCCAAAAAATGATTAATGTGCTACTTAATATCCAAATCCAACATCCAAGATAACTATTAAAGATATTACCATATACCACAACTGCTATTGTGCATGTTAGAGAGACAACAAGACATTTAATATAAGATAAATAGGGACACTAAAGGACGTATCAAAGAAAACTGTGCATAGCGCTGCACATACAGCATTTCTAGGACAATGCTGATGACATTATGACATGTTAAACAGAGCAAGACCAAGTAAGATAAATGGAGATAATCATGAATGGTGTTCATAGTATTCCAGTACCTAAATCTTTTTACACCTTTCGACATGACTGTTTTAATCAATAGAAAGCAATTTCTTCAGTGCTCATTATTCAGTTTATGTATCTCCAAACACTACTGGACTGAGACACTATTGGTGTATACAATGAGAATTGAAGGCTGGAGTATTTTATCTTGAAATGGTTCAAGGGCCTACAAGCCCTTGTTTGTTCATGCCTTTCTAAAATGACTTTTATCATGGTTAAACAATTGATTTAAAGCTTTAGTGAGTAACCTTTTTATAATAATGAACATCCCTTACATTCAAGCCATTGCCAAATGAGTTGATAGAAAGCTAAACAAGACTATCAGCTCCACAAAATCACAATTATAAGTAAGTTTTGACTGAACCTAAAAAATTATCATGAACGACCTGGTTCATTAATTTCTGGGGCAACAGGACAAATGTATCTCAGAGATGAGATGGCAAAGGCCAGCATGTTCTATTCTTTCAGCCTAATGAGGGGTCAGACCTCCACAAGGTGACTTTGATTCATCACCACAGGACTTCCTTTCACTTTTTTACTCTGTTCTTTCTCAGCCGCCATGTCTTCCACCCCTCCTGTGGGCTAGCCAGTCATACCCCAACACTCCAAGCATTAAGGCACAGCCCTAATTAAAGCCAGTGTTTAAATACCTTCCCTAATCCATAGACCATTGTAGTGTATTAAGACTCCCATCATTGATTAGACACGCCAATTCAAAGAGCCAGGAAAGAAAAACTCATTAGAGGAGATTTGAGCGATGCCCTCTGTTGATAGCTAGAGAGGGAACTTTACCCTGTTTGTTTACTTGTCTCAAAATGTAATTTCCTTAATAGCTGATATATAAATGTAACCTTCAGAAAGTGGATCATCAGACAAGTGGGCATGCAGTGCACTCAGTGTACGGTCAGATTAGTGTCATCAGCTCCAGGAAATATTAATATTCTTTGAAGGACCGTAAAGAAAGCCAATTTAATGTGTTATGAATGTAGTTATTACAGAAATTACAGGTAAGACCGTAACTTGTGACCAAGGCAGCTGTTTAAATCACCTCTGTTTTAATCAGTTCTATTTAACGTAACGGTCGCAGTTATAAACACGTAGTTTTAACGTTGTGAAATGGAACTAGTTAAGTTTAAGCAACAAAAATACTTGGTTAGGGTTAGGAAAACATCAGGGATTGGCTTAAAATGAGTCACATAAAACTGCTACAATGAGGACGTAACTACAACACAGATTTAGGTGCGTAAAAGATTATTAATTTAAAAAAGTGTCTATTAACTTTTAGTTTCACACAAACCCTGGTCTTGGTAACCTGGTAAAAGTCCTGTTTGTTTGACCCATTGCCACTTAATTTCCTCGTTTGCTCTCGCGATAATTACTACGGCCACTAGAGGTCGCCGCATAACAACAAACGTGAATATGGGTTGTTATCAAGGGGGTAAGCTTCGCTTCAGAACTCGAGCCTCCTATGGCGCCATTTTGATGCTACCTAGCCATCACCTCCCGTTAGCATTCCACTGACTAGCATTCATTTTGACGTCACTTTACATCTGAAGCGTTTAAAGACTCTATTTGTCCAGTTCTGTCCAGTTGTTTAGTTCTAAAGAAACACAACAATGTATAAAAGGTTCCATTACCTTGTATCTCACGTTATGGCTCCGTAGGAGACGTTTTTGTAAAAATAGGCTAACGATTGTGTCACATAGTAGAGGAATTACCGTATAGTACAGGATAAACTTGCAGGCAGTTTTGACTTACATGAGCTGTTTAGGTTTAATTACTAATGTTAACTAGCATTTTAGTTAGCAATGATTAGCCTGAGCCCATGTTATCTCCTTACATATACCTACACTCTCGTCTCTGTAAGATTGGGAATGATTGAGATTTCTACCACCAGAAGACTTACAACTTTCAGACACATTGCTCACGTCACATTTACGTTGTCTCTCTCAGTTTGAGGCTACGCAGTAAAGCTGGCCATCACCGGAAAAGTGCTTCTAATAGCCTTCACTGGTCTCCGTCCAGAGCAACGGGGTCTGTTGGTCCATTATATACTGTCTATAGTTGTTATAAGCTGCTTAACATTTCATAGGAAATTATTTATGTGTTGCAGTCAACGAGTAAACACAGGGCGTTTTTTTGTCAAGAGAAAGAAATAGTCCCAAAACTTGCTTTATTCTCTTCTCAGGAGCAGATTTCTATCAGCCAGAGGACTTCTGACAGGGGCCACTATGGTTCTGAGATCCATCAGAGACTTGCCTGGATGCAGCCTTGGAAAACATAGAAAAAGAGAAAAACTATTGCCTCGTGTAGAGAAAGAGAGGGAAAAAATTTCCCAGTCTCCTATTCCCCTGTGTGATCATTGATCTACAGGCTCTGATTCAAGCTCCATATTAAATCACTCTGGGGTGCGGAGCCAACCTGTTCTCCATACCTCTTTGTTCAGACCAGCACCAAAGATAACAGAAAGCATTTTGTGGCGGGAATGCCACAGGGCCCCAATCTTGCCTCTAGCTTTTTCTTTCTTTATCCCTTCTTTCCCCTCACTTTTTTCTGCACCCCTTTCTTTGCCTCTGTTTCTTTTTGGCTCTTTTTCTTCTGTTTTTTCCCCTTAAATTTCCGTCTATCTTCTATACCTCATTGTAAAGGAGTCTTTTGTACAACCCTGATGGAAAGACCACTTTCAAACAAAGACTACTCACATTGTGGAACAGGGACAATAAATAGGATCTTTTGTGGGCTGTCGGAAGGTGCTCTTTCATCACCAGCAGACAGAGAGGGAGAAAAGAAAGGAAAAGAGAGAAAGAGAAAGAGTTTGAGTCGGATTATCCATCGCAACACCTACAGCCTTCAAACGAAAGTTGGGTGTGTGTTCTTCAGAGCCTGTGTTGTTTCACATTACGGTAGCTCTATTGCAATTAGACTACAGGCATTTAATACTAGCCTGATGATTAGAGGTAACTGCCATTTTATTTTCATTCATCCTGATATCATGTTCATGTTTGCTGATTTATAGTTGGGCAAGGGGTTATTTTTTTTTGAATTGCCTCAACCAATCAGTGGCGAGTTCCGTATCCATCTTGCTGTAGTCAATTGCAGTTGAAATGGCAGTGAGCATGCTAATACATTTTTGCAAACCATCATAAAATGGTTAAAATATTTGTTCATAAAGGCCAAATGTAGCTTTTTTACAACCCAGTTGTGTTTCTTTTCATTTGTATCTTTGTAATCTTGACTACAATTTTACGTGTACGTTTTGTGGGTTTAAACTGTAGACTGTAGGCCTATATAAAGATGGATGACGAGTCTCCTCTTCCTCCCACTGTACAAAATGAAGTCAAAATATCCCAAATACGGACGCTGCCATCTTGTAATTTTGCAACCAGAGTCTGCTCTGAAGTGAGCAGGCAGTATCAAAGTCCCGCTCATACACCCTTCCAATCGCAAGTCAATCACAGCTGTCAATCACAACGTTTCAATAAACGTATAGTATAGTATATAGTATAGCATCAAATAACGAATTAAAACCAAACTTGTAAAAAAAAGATCACTTGAACATACATGCGCGTGATAATAAACCATCTTTCATCAGCAGATCCTTTACTTACGTAAAAGTACTAATGCCACACTGTAAACATACTCTGTTAGGAAAATGTAGTTAAAGTATTGAAAGTAAAAGTACACAATGCAGAAAAATCCTCACATTTTAGAAACTGGAAAATATCAAAACAGTTCTATGTTTAATTGGCTAATCATTTCAGCTGTACTTGTAGGCTTCACACAAAACCCCTAAAGGGACACGGGAAAAAAAATAAATAAAAAATTTCTCATGCTCATCCGAAGAGGGCATTAAAAATTCCCATGTCCCTTTAGGGTCTCCATAGCTTATATATTGTTGGTTAGTTTAATTTATAATTAAACATCATATTTTATAAACTACATGTGTTTTGTGTGCAAAAATCTTAATTTGTAAAGCAACTGATAACTAAAACTGTCATATTATTGTAGTGGAGTAGAAAGTACAATATTTCTCTCTGAAATGTAGTGGAGTAGAAGAAAGTAGATACTGGCATGCAAAGAAAATAATCTTTTGCTGAACAACATGACTTTGTAAAGATGAAGCACCTGTGGTCCAGCAGAGTTTAGGAGGTTAAAGTTAAAGTGCTCATATTATGCTTTTGGGCTTTTCCCCTTTCCTTTATTGTGTTATATATCTTTTTGTGCACGTTATAGGTTTACAAAGGGAAAAAGCCCAAAGTCCAGCCCAAAGGTACTTACCATCTTCCAGAGAAAACACTGTTCACAAACTGCTCCAAACAGTTCTATTGGAGTCCAGCCTTTACTTCCACTTTGTAACACACGTTATAATGCTCGCCTAGCTGCTAGCATGGCACTCCCTCAGACTAGCTAGCAGTACTTACTGCGCATGTGCGACTCCCAAGAAAGATGGTACAGAAGTGAGATGCCTCACTTTGTAGCTAAAACAGAGAGCTCAACACACAGGGTGAAAAGAGGAGCTGCAGCAATGTGCAGTACAACAAATATATGGTGTTTTCTGAAAATCAAACCACATAAATCTATTCTGGTACAACCTCTGAATACAATTATGAACCTGAAAGTGAGCATAATATGAGCACTTTAAGTAAGTGAAGATGAGAATTGAGGTCCTCAGAAAGAAAGAGGAAGAGACCAACAAAACCAACAAAATCCCTAATAACCCCTGTAATCTTGCTGTACCTCTAATGTATGATCAATCACTAAACAGATGAACATTTATTTCAGGGTTAAGATTTAAGAATTATATTAGGTTTAGTCTGGATAAGATTGCAAAACAATGCATCACACATCAAACTAGTCATCCCATTGATTTCTATGTAAAACCTAAAAGAACAATGTGACAAAATCCATCAATACCAGTCAACCCTCTAAAAGATTTTGCTTCTCTGTCCCCTGCTTGGCTCATCCAGGCTACTGTACCTAGACTTCTTATCTTGTCAGGTGATAGCATGTTTTCTCCTGTGGTCTTGTAACTGTCACAACGGATGAGGAGAAAGCCGTTGGTTAGGTTTAAAAATATCTGGACCTCAACTGGTTTCCCGGTGAGTCATACAGGACACAAACCCCATGTCTCCTGAGTGAAAGTCCTGTGTTTGTGGATTAAAGTAATGGCGGACTCCACCACTAACAATAAAAAACTACTATATAGAGAGATAATTACAGAATGTAAATACATTTAACGGCTATTGCGGAAAAAACATTATTATCATAAATATTTAAAAATATATATATAAACTTAATAAATGGTTCAAATTTGTAACTGGTAAACCAATGTCCAGTTTTGATGAATCCTAGAGAGAAATATGCATAACTGATTGTGCAAATCTAAACCTGAAATCCAGCCTTAGTCCAGACATTTTGTAAGTTGTCTACTTTTTTGACTATAGTTAAGATAAATATCAATACGGGACTATGAGAATTGTGTTTATTTTGGGATCATGTCATGTTGTGTGTTTTAATGTATCATATGATGGTGTTGAGGTTAGGTGTTTGTCTGTTTCCCTATCTCTCCCTGATAGGCAGCAGCCAATATTTATTTTTAAACAAAAGCTGCCGATGATGGTTGATAACATCATATCAGCAAAACAGGCAAAGAGCATGCGAGTGAGGATGTTTGTGTGTGTGTGTGTGAGTGTGTGTGTGTGTGTGTGTGTGTGTGTGTGTGTGTGTGTGCAAGGCCATTGAAGCTTTGTGTTGTCAATCTGTGACCTGACACAATCCTGATGACAGTGGTTGTAAATTTCCCTCCATCACAGGGAGGCCGGAGTTGCTTGTTGCCTCGTGCTTCTGTTCTTTTCTGGAGGCTGGTGGCTTGCAACACGGCGGGGTGGAGATAAGAGTGGGGTTATTATCCACCTTCACCCTGTACACAAACCATTTTTACCTCTTACTTCTCTACTCTCTTCTCTTTATCCCTCTCTCAGCGTTTCTCAATAGTCTTTGTGTCTATCAACCTGCTGCACTTTCTCACAAGCACGCAGAAACAATGCTTAAATTTTATAAACGCACACATAATGGTATAATGAACAGATGTTGTAATCCTGCATGGATGAGCCTGTGTTTTATCATGCGATACACACATACTGTACAGTGTATGGACAGCATGCCTGTGTGTGTGCATGCATGTAAACGCTATGCGAGTGACAGCTTCTCTTTTAGATTAAGACTGACAGAAGCAGATGACTAAATTAGCAACATGTGGGTTTGATGTTTGACTCAGTGATTGATGGTTGATATTTCTTGTAAATGTGCCTGTTTTTAAGTTTTTAAGTTAGAGCATGTAAATGTAAATGATTCATCTGCAGTGGAATATTGCAAACATTTGGATGTTTGGAATGAGGAAAAGTTACAACTACATAGGATGCTATCCCATCAAAAGTTAATTGTGTTTTAAATCAAACTAGAAAAAATAAAATCTCTTGAATTTTCTTTCTAGTTATGTAAGGTATGACGTATGATTGCTTTTTTTTTTAAACAAACTAAAATTGAGAAATGTAAGACACATGGACTGAAATTGCTGTTAAAATGCATCGATAAGCAAATGCATTACCATTCAGTAAAGTTATAATGTTACAGCACTGTCTTTAGTTCAGTCTTGGATCTACTTTGAGTGCCATTCAGTTCAGTACAAAACTAGGTCTATATACACACCGTTTACTGCATCGTGGTTGTTTCTGTGGCTTTCAGAGTCTATAAGTAAGCTTGTAACCAGGAATTAATGTACTGTACAGTATATCACAGCTAAGCTATTTTCAGTCACCAGGGAGGAGAGCTCCAATTTGGTCACTGACAATGCTCATCTTAAGTATTTGGTGTTAAAGAATTCTCTCCAAAAGACATACTAAACCCCAGACCCCAGCTGCTTGCTACACAGTTGTGGTGAGTTTTGTGGTGAGGAGCTAAATTGGCCCCATAGAGAAAGAGAGGGGGAGAGAGAGATTGGATGGACAGCTCCAGCCTTTAATTCTTTAGGGGTCACTTGAGACAAAAAGTTGTTAAGATGACCACCACCGTAGCTGAGTGTCAGTCACACTGTTCCCTTCAAATGCTGGGGCAACAGTGAGGGACTGATAGGGCCAAAGGAGGGAGAAGTGAAAAAATGAAATGGCAGGAGTGTGTGTGTGTGTGTGTGCGCGTGTGTGTGTGTGTGTGTTTGCGCGCGCGTGCGTGTGCGTGCGTGCGTGTGCGTGCGTGCGTGCGTGCGTGCGTGTGTGTGTGTGTGTGCGTGTGTGTGTGTTTGAGCAACAAGGTGGAAATGAGTAGAAAGCGAGAGCACAAAAGTGTGTGTTTGAGAGAGAAAGTGAGATTGAGAATTAATGAGCAACTGAGGCAGAGCGATTGTGTGAGGGGGAGGAACAGAGGAGGAGTGGTGGGAATGAGGGAAAGGAAAAGGTCAGTGTGTGTATTGTGTCCTCTGAAGAATTTATGAGTGGTGTTAAGACTCATCTGCAGCGTCATGCAGCCTCCGATGTCTCCGTGTTGATCAAAGACATGTCGTGTCTGAACCTGGCTGAGTTCACAAAAACTTATAATTTCTTTCCTTCTGCTCGCCTTTCATGCATCTTATCTGCCCCATTGAATTTTTTTTTACAATACTATATGTGCTATAACCTAATGAGATGGCTCTCAGTGTGAGACTTTTTTAAGTGAACCTATATTTATATTTTAAAACAATTCAAAGCAAATAATGTAAATAGTGGGCACATCCAACCCCAATTGGATAGAGGTGCATGACAAATAACAGCAACGAGGGGAAAAGAGAGTCCTGAAAGACATTTGACATTGCAGGTCAAAAAGTTTCACGAATAACATCTTGGAAACTCTCCTTCTCCTTAAAGGCATACTATGCAGTTTCCATTTTTTGTCAAACAGCCACCCCTAGAGTCGCTGTTGACTACTTGTATTTAACGTTACCGTCATAAATATCACTCACGCAGAGCTTTCTTGTAAATTAGATTAGATTAGATTCAACTTTATTGTCATTGTGCAGAGTACAAGTACAAAGACAATGAAATGCAGTTTGCATCTAACCAGAAGGGCAAAAAAAGCAGAAAAGTCAATCAATGTAATACAAAGTATAGGCAGGTGGTGGTAAAAACTGACATACAACAAGCAAGCGCAACAACATACAACATAGAACGCAAGCAAGTTTACTTGACATGTTGATAAAACAGTCTTCAAGTTGGCCCTATTAAAGTCTCCTGCGATAATGTGAACACCGTCGGGGTGGGCCTGCGGCTGTGTTTATGGTGTCCAGCAGGAGAGAGAGCACCGTGTTTACATTGGCGTCGGTGGAATATACACAGCCGTAACG
The DNA here is from genome assembly GCF_004354835.1 of Perca flavescens. Lineage (NCBI taxonomy): Eukaryota > Metazoa > Chordata > Actinopteri > Perciformes > Percidae > Perca > Perca flavescens. The sequence continues at coordinate 23,525,118 of NC_041343.1, forward strand.
ATCACTACTGTTAGCTGTCTCGGTAGAAAAAAAAGGCCGGCATCTTACTGACATGTACTTGAGGTCAGGGGAACAGTGTTTATCTATAATTGTCCCGTTATTACACCAGTTCTCGTGCACGTACATACAGAGCCCACTCCTCTGCTCTTACCGGAGTCTCAGTCCTGTGCCCAGCGGAGCTGCGTGCTGCCTGCTAGCTGCGTGCTAGTATCGGGTATCCCCGGGTGAAGCCAGGTTTCAATGATAATCAAAACACTGCAGTCACGAACATAGCGATTTCTGGCATTGGAGAGATACAGGCTCGGTAGGGGTGGCTAGAGATGGCTACTAGCCTTAGTATAACACCGGACATGCAGCCCCGCTCTGCTTCCTCTCCCTCCTCCATCTGTGCCGCTTTCTAGACCCGACAACCAGTGTTGGTCATCTTACTTTAAAAAAGTAATTAGTTACAGTTACAAATTACTTCTCCCAAAAAGTAAGTGAGTTAGTAACTCAGTTACCACATTGTAAAAGTAATTAGTTACTCAGCAAAGTAATTGTGACGTTGTTTGTTATGTTCTATAACGCTATTACGTTCTATAACATCTTTAACGTCAAAGAAAGAAAAATGGAGCGTTGCTTGGCTCCGTCTCCTTCCTGGAGCTCATGCTAGCTGCATTTGGGCTTGGGGCTTGGGTTAGCAGCAGCAACAAGTGTCGTGTTAGCATGTGTTGATGTGAGGCGCTTCATAAGATTTGAGTTGCTTGAGGCAGACGTGGTCATCATCCCCCCCCCCTGCTCTCTCCAGGCAGCTGATGTGTAGCCAAAGCCTGACAGCTCGCACTATATTCAACCAAATTGTAGTAACGCGCCACTTTACATTCTCAGTAACGATAACGGCGTTAAAAAAGTAATTAATTAGATTACTTCATTACTGAAAAAATAACGCCGTTAGTAACACCGTTATACTAAAACGCGGTTACTCCCAACACTGCCAAAAACAATCAACGGAGAGCCCGGCGGTCTCGCTATGTCGTCTGGGATGTTGTGCGTAAAATGAAAGACACTCGAAATAGATATCTGGTGCTGCTCACCGATGTCCAAAAGGTTCTGGCGGATGTTCGCAGAACCGATAGCAGTAACGCAATTCATTATTCTCGCAAGATTTGGCGGGGCGCCACCTCCCAAATTTGCATCGCTGATTTCCCGATCGGCATCCCTCCCCTGCTTTGCTGTCGGCATGATTCGCCCTACTACGAGTTTGTTTACCATCAAAATTCCTTTGAAGCTTTTATATTAAAGGTACAAATCTTGCATAGTATGCCTTTAAAAAACAAAAAAATTCTTCCAGAAAATGTGAGACAGAATTCTAATGGTTATTGAAAAAAATACTGCCACCCTATATATATTTCAGCTCTTAAATATATAAAATAAAAACAGAGTTACAGACAAATGTCTTCAGGTTCTTAAAGGTGCTCTCTTTACACAAAGTCTTTATAGGAGTAGGGAAGTACTACCGCATATGTGAAAAAGTTGCCTTTTGTGGCTCCACAGGGAGCTGCGCAAAATGTGATTAATCACTTATGTCAAAAGTATTGGGTTTCACCAGATCTTTCAACATGTGTCAGAGAAAAGAATAAGAATCTGTCTAAAGTTGTGTGCATTTCAGTCTTTATAAACTTTTGTGCTTTTGAATGTGTAAAAAAAGGAAGCGATATAGAGAGAGATGGAGGCACTCAATACACGCTTCCTTTTTTCACCTAAACAAGAGGCATGGGGCATAGTTTTGTGTGCGTCAAACTGTGTCATTACGTGGGTGTAATTACTGGAATTGCTGTAAATAAATGAGACCATTGTTAATCTCACAACGGTGTTGTTGTTGTTGTTGTTGGGTTTTCACTTCCCAACTGCTTCCTGTAACAAAGAAGATGCTGCTACATGTGTGCTGCAAGGAAAACAATGTTGCTGGTTTGTGCAACGGAGGAAGCTGCAGTTTTCAGGTGTCATTTTGACACATTGTGTAAAAATGTAGTGTCAATCTTTTCAACAACCCTTAAAACTAATAGTAAAATGGGATTTAGTCTCAATAGCAGTAGAAGAAATAGTGGTATTCTTTAGTGAGGTATCCAAACTACTCGTTGAGCACTGCACTGTGTAAAGAATTTCAGGTGAGACACTCAACCTCTTTGTCAACAGTCTGAACAACAGCTTCACACTGAGTACTTTTGACAGGTTTTTTCATAAAAGGTGGAACAAAGAAACCTTCTTCAGTGTGGTAAAATGCTTCAACTCTAGGAGTCTGTATTTATATGGTTGACCCCACCCACAATCTCACAGCTGCAGGCGCTCAATCATTAGGTCAGTGGTTCCCAACCTGGGGTCCGGGCACCCCCAGGGGGGGCGGCAAAGATCACAGGGGGGGCGCGAGTCTTTATCTGGTTTGAGGTTGAGGTAAAAAAAAAAAATTTGCACATGTTAAACAAATTATGATAATACACTAGAATATATAATGTATACAAAAGTCTGTATAAAAACTATATATTCTGTTGTATCCTCGTTTTTCCTGCTGCCGCGGCATCACCAGTTTTAGGCATGAGTAGGGGGGGCGCCAAGGAAAAAAGGTTGGGAACCACTGCATTAGGTGATTCTATTAGATGAGTCAAAACATCGGAACAAAAATCCCCTGAAAACTATACAAAATCAGACAAGAAGTCAGAAATGTAGAACCAGAGACATTCTGCTTGTTTATCCAATAAATTAACCACTAAATTGACTCCAAATTGAAATAAACACTTAGGCTAATAGGTAACCTATTTGTAGTCTGCAGTAAAACAAGACAAGATGTCTCACATTCTGCAGCAGAATCAAAGAAAATGCGCCCCAACAAAAACATGATATATGGAAGGATATTTCAGAGCAGATGAACGCCATTACATCTTCTCAGAGAACAAGCTAAAAGAGAGCAGTTTGACGTAAAACTGTTAACTAAAAGCTTGTTACACTCAACCAATGGAATAGCAAGACTGCCGCTAGAGCTCCCCAAAGCAATTAACACATCGCTGCTATTGCTGGAACTGGTTTCTTTCTCTGGCTTTGTTCCAGACGGAAACACCAACAACACATGCACCACGGAAACCATTTACAGGGCAACAGATTCAAAGGAACTGACTTTATCAGACAATGATGGTGTTTTATTGTTAAAAACATAATTATCTTTAATTCAATAATTATGGGGAAATCCATACAGTTTTCCGTTTGATGCCATGCCATTAATTCAGTATTAAGCATTCAGTTTCATAACAAAAGTGAGACTTCATATTACAAAGTGTGTAGTTTACACATACAGTATGTGGAACCAACTGCCACCTGACATCAGAAATGCCCCTTCAATTACAATATTCAAAACCAGGCTCAAAACTCACCTATTTACATCGGCCTTCCATTGTCTTACCCTGTTATGTCTGTAATTACGTGTTTGTCTCTTGATGTTGTCATAGCTTAAATCACTGATCTGTAAGTGTATTTATTTTATTTTATTTTATTATTCTGTGGCTAATGCGCTCTGTACAGCACTTTGGTCAGTGCGAGCTGTGTTTAAATGTGCTATAAAAATAAACTTTACTTACTTACTACATACTTTACACCTGCAGTGGTTCAGATACAGCAGAAACTGGAGACACTTAAGTCTGACAAATCCTCAAATGTAAGTAAAAGCTGGGAAAACAGTGTCTGGTAGATTTTTAAATAAGTCAGTCAACAGTGTCAGGTGAAGGAACTTTAAATTTGTGTTGCTGTTTTGCTGTGGATTGTGCCTTTAAGTGTGAAGATGAGTTGATCTTTCATCTTCAGTGGAACAAAACAATAACTCCTACTTAAACACAGTGGACTGGTATTACTTTAAGCAAAACCTGGTAATCTTGCCTGAGAACTTGACATTTTCTTAATGGCAGAATGGATTGATTGTGTTTTTGTTGATATTTTGTAGGGTGTTTTCGCATTTAGCAGAGGATATACTGTATTGACATGATGGGACTTACTTTAAACTCCCCAGAAAGTATTCAGTCGGCTTATTGATTCAGCACCAGAAACTTCGTTTTTAAAGGTCTAAGATTTGCGTCATTTTTACAATTAAAGGTGCCACGAGGGGAGTTCATTTAGTATTTACGATTGACAGATGGAGAGACTGATAAAGATGAAGAAAAAAACGACAATTCTGACACAGATTTGCTTACAGCAAACTATGCAAGGAATAAAGTGGAAAGTCACACTCAAAGTACTTAATGAAGGGCAAACAAGTTTTATCGACAATTTCTTCTCTGGCAAAGGTTTTCAAACAAGCACTGCCGAGTAGGATGCAAAGCATCTGCACACCACACAGAACAATTATTACTTGTTTCTAAACACTGTATTTGGATTAGAAATACAAAAATAAATATATAAAACAGTAGAAAAACAATTTGCCTCCCAAAACAACCAACGTAAGTAAAAAGGTTTGCACCAACCGTGTTTGTGTGGAGCACTCAGCTGCATCACCAGATCTCAGCATTTACTTGTCTCATTTAAAAATAAGAAAGAGATTGAAAAAAATTAATTAGGTTATCATTTCAAGTAAAACGCTTACATTTAATGAGTAAAATATTTAAGATGTCTTGACAGTTTTCATGGCAGTAAACACGCTGACAGGTTGATGTCACCAATTTTCAGACAGTATCTCCTTTGGATAGGCAAATGCACTTCCAAATGTGTGTTGTGATTCAAAAGCAGCATCCTCACTAACTGGTGTCTGAACGCTAAAGAAAGTCTTCCGTTGAGCAGATATCATGTAACATGTCTGGTTAGCTGGATTTGTCCATACAGGAACAATAGATTTTCCTTTACACTGCTCAGGTTGGATATATTAGTTTGCACTCTCCACTCTACTCTGGATCCATCTCTTCTTCTGCCCACAGGGATTTCATGGTGGAAATGTTGAGATTGCGCACTAATGCATGTTTCCACGCATCACATGCCTCTTGTTTATTTATTTATTTTTGTCAAGATTATTTTTGGGGCATTTTAGGCCTTTATTTGATAGGACAATTTACGACATGAAAGGGTAGAGAGAGGGGGAATGACCTGCAGCAAAGGGCTGCAGGTCGTAATCGGACCCGCGGCTGCTACAGCAAGGACTGAGTCTCTATACATGGGGTACATCCTCAACCAGGTGAGCTACACAGGCACCCCATGCCTCTTGTTTAGGTGAAAAAAGGAAGCATATATTGAGTGCCTCCATCTCTCTCTATATCACTTCCTTTTTTTACACACTTAAAAGCACAAATGTTTATAAAGACTGACATGCACACAACTTTAGACAGATTCTTATTCTTTTCTCTGACACACAGACAGAAATTTCTTATGTCTCTTTCCTTCACACACAGACATACAAGTTCACATAGAGGTGAAAATACACAAATAAAGACACTTCTCTCGCCTCATCTATCTCACACGTTTTGTCTCTTCGAGAAGCAAACAAATACACATGGAGACCGGCATGCACAAGCATAAAGACTTGAAAAACTAAGTAGCAGTCAGAGTTTATATATATCCACCAAGGCTGCACGAATCTCTAAATGTGTTGTGTGATTAATAATGTTTTGAAGATTCTGATCGGCTTTAAAAGGCCCATAGTGACAGACAATCATGCTAATTTTTGGAGGATATGTGACTTTTAGGTCTTTGTACAAAGATACATTGTGCAAAATGTCATTAGTCAGACTTATGACCACTGGGTTAAGGCTATTTTAATTAATTATGTTGCTGTAGCGCCACCTATGGTTAGTGTGGCATTTTGTGGTAACACTGGGCATGGATATGTGCTAAATTAAGCTGAAATTGAACAATACATTAAAAAGTTATGGTAGTTTATATATAGGGAGTGTCTACAAGAATTAAAAAATGTTTATGTACTGGTGAAGAACAGGGTTGTAGGTAAAGCGCCAAATTCCCATCAGAACTGCAGCAGGAAGAGGCAATGTTTGACTTGAGCACATTTTAAACTACAAATAGATAACTATAATGAAAAGACAAATTACATTAAAATTCCATATACATGCATGCTCTTGGGGGAATTGTTGGGTTTTTCTGTAAATTATAGAGTGTGGTCTAGACCAACTCTATCTGTAAAGTGTCCTGAGATAACTTGACACTATAAAATACAATTAAATTGAACTGCCATCTTTGCAGCTATCATGGTGGCTAAATTGTCAATTTGATGTTCTGTTCTTTAAAGTGTTGGCAGAGATCTCTGTTGGTATGTGTTACATGCATTGCAGGCCTGCACTGAAAGGTGCAGGTAGAACAAAGGGAAACTTCAGGGGAACAATAATTCACTTGACATATGACCACTTGTTGGTGCTGTCCACCCCAAACACTAATCACTTGTTATCCGGCACATAGCAGAACTTTTTTCCAAACGTCAGTGAAGTATATGACTAAACCATGTTATGTGGTTTCTGAGATCTCTTGCCAACTATCAGACAGAAAACAAAATCTCTCTGGCAGATGTACCAAACAATACTTTTGTTCTTTCTGTCTCACTTCCAATGATGCATACGTGTACTATATGTAGACACACACAGGTTAACACAAACACGCAGGGGTTCACACACACACACACACACACACACACACACACACACACACACACACACACACACACACCGTATCAATCAAACTATTCCCGGAAGCCAGAGAAGAAAGAGGAGATAGGCAGTCCTGCTCTCAAATGCAGGTCTGCCAGAGAAAAGCTGTTGGCTGCTGCCAAGGTTGAGGGAACATATTGCGTCGTAATGAAAAAAGAATGGAGAAGCAAACACTCCACATTGTCTGAATCTCTATCATCTCCCTGCACAGCAACTGTGACACAGTGTCTGATAATGGTGGGACTGTGTACCTGTGTGTGTGTGTGTGTGTGTGTGTGTGAGAGAGAGAGCTGTGTTTGTCAAGTGTGTGAAAGAATGTATGTGTTCAGTCATTTGGCACTCCTGCCTGTGTGTTTCTGTGTGTGATTGGTCTGACACCAAATAGTTGTTGTCGGAGCATCTGTTGATCACTGATAAAGACATTTTTCATTTTGCCAAACACAAACACACAGCATAAGAACACTGGCAATGCCTGTATAGCATCTATCTTCTCACAGCTGCACTCACACCTCTTTCCTAGAGACAAAAATAAACATTCATCTGTCAGAGAGGGAGAAATGGACCAAATCAAAAACAAAATGTCTAAATGGGTTTATGTCCAAATTCAATTTTAACAACACTTTTTGTGGATGGAAAAGAAAAGCAGAGTTGTAGATGTCATGAATAATAGAACTTGCTGCACATAATTGGGAGTTGAGGAGCATCTTAAGTGGGATTTTATTTGTTTATTTATTATCTTCCGCAGAAATATAAAATAAAATAAAAAGTGTGCATTTGTTAGTAGTGTACTGGTGGAGATATTCACACCAGACGGATGCCAAGTGCATTTACAGATTTCTACTGCCTGCTCCTCGGAAAAAGCTGGAGGTTAAGTGCTTTTCCCAAGGGTAGTAAAACGAGCTCTTTATGGAAGACCAAGAGCACGGATTCAGTTTCTCGTGTAACTGCATTTAAATATGGATACTGGAATACAGCTGCATCAACAGAAAGAGATTAGGAAATAGCATACATATTCTATTTCATTTCAAAAATGCATTAGTATATTGTCAAAAACTGGCTCAATGTCTGTTATAAGCACGGGAAACATTGCCATATTGTTTGAATTAAATTTTAATTAAATTGAATCTTGAATTAATGTCCTTATGAGAAACCCAGGGATACAAATATATCTGTATTTTTCTGTAAAAATAATTTTCAAATTGTTTCTTGCAAGGCTGCCTCAGTGTATGAATCGTATGACTTGTATGTGTATAACAGTGTGTTCCACACCTGTTTTAATGTCATCTCCTTTGAAATTGCGGGTATTGCAGGTATATTTTTTTTAAGCAGCAACAATAACCTGGAACCTTAGTTGTAAAAAATATCTCAGAAATAGAATGGGAAAGAAGAAGATTGTTTCTGTCTCGCTGTGTAAACGTGTCAATCACTTGAACTGGGCTCTAACTCATATTAAAAATCTTTTCAGTTTTACACGCCGTCGAACTGCTGACTTGCCTTTGTCATTGACATTTGGTAACCCTGTTGAGCCCTTTTATCAGGTGCTGACAGGTGCTATGCTATTAGTATCCTCTCATCTCAGTCTCATTCACACTATAGTCACTGTGCCTCAGTGTGTGCGTTTGTGTGTTTGAGAGTGTGTGTGGATATTGGTGTCAGTTGAGATGTGGGTGTCAGTGTCACAGCATTGGTGTGGGTGGAATTGCCTGTATGTTTGGAGACTAGCTCAAAAGTGTGTGTGTGTGTGTGTGTGTGTGTGTGTGTGTGTGTGTGTGTGTGTGTGTGTGTGTGTGCGCGCGCTTGACTGAACCCTAAAGAGATAAACATATTAAGCTGATGCTGTCATCTCCTTTCTCAACTTTCTTCTTCTGCCAACAAACAATACCCACCTGGGCCAGTCGCCATCACTCATGTGATCAGCGCAGAGAGAGACAGAGAAAGAGAAGAACAAAGAGAGCAACACACACAGACAGGGCTCAAACATGCCATGACATTTCATTAGAGAAGATTTTCAACACAATTTTCAATTCTCAAATGTCAACACTACTGCACCTGTCTGCACCTGTGGTTTTGTCTGACATTTGCTGTGTCAATCCTGTATTGTCTAACTGTCTCGTAATGTGTCAGCACCTATTAACCAAAAAAAAACATGTTTCACCAGGCAGAAAAGAGCAGTCTTCTCCTTCGGACAAGCATACCAACATGCATTTTTCTGTTATTAGTTGTAAATGCCATATGCAAAGCTTTGGTGGCTTTGCAAACAGAAAGACCATGTAACAGATGAGAACAAAAACTAAAACGTATATTAGAAATGTATCTATTCTGGACATGGCTTCAATCCATGTAAGCTAATAAAATAGCTCTCGGAAGGGTCTACATGTACAAGAATGCTAGCAGCTCTGTGAGGCTGACCCTACCTGTACGCACGGCGGTGCATTGAGCTCAATGCTAATGTCATTATTCTAACATACTCACAATGACAATTGTAACATGCTGATGATAACCTGTAACATTTAATGTTACTGTGTTCAACATCTTTGTTTAGACTGATAAAAGTCAGAGGATCACCAACGCTTTTACATTTCATCCTAAGAGGGACCTTAATGGCTGAACCAAATTTCACGACAATCCATCCAATTGTTGTATAGAAATTTCACTTGGAAACACAAATTTGAACCTCATGGTGGTGCAAGAGGAAAAGTCAATTGGATCACCTTGAGAGGAAAAGTTGAGGGATCACCCACCCCCATCCATCTAGTAGATGTTAAGATATTTAACTGGATACGTTACATGTTTGACTTGCTGGTGGCCCTAAACAAGTCTCTAGGATTCATCCACTGGGAACCATGAATGTCTGCACCAAATTCCATTGTAATCCAACAAATGGTCGTTGAGATATCAGTCAAGACCAAAGTGTTGACCAACAGACAGAAAGGCAGACAGACAGACAGACAGATACCTCTAATGTGGCTAAAAGTGCAACAGTACTTTCAACCACAAAGGCCAGATTTACAATGACCAGTAAATTATTTTCAGAGAATGTTGCAGAGGAAAGTTGCAGCAGTGTGAATTATCAGATGCCCCCTGGCTGTAAAGACCAAATTAGAATTTTCATTCAGTAACTATTGCTCTTGAAATACACACATGAAAGAGACAAAGAATGGTGCATCCCCAGGGTTTATATACTGTATATGCACCCTGGCTTTATTCTTTTTAACATCCAAAATCCCTTCTTAATCCTTGTTGCTTGTTTGTGGTTATTGCAATAAGCACAACAATAAAAACTCTCACTAAAAAAACATCTTCTTAATTGTATCACCCATTTTCTTTTTTAAAAATAATATGCTTTTAACTGCATAATGTGAAGAACCTCCAACAAGGAAGTAACATGAATCAGAAATAGCAACATTTAAGTGTCTTCTACTGTACTTCCATAAGGTTGTCACCAGTGTCATGTTTTATTTGAACAGGCCTTGAGGAGCACACATCTTTGAGCATGACTGGAGGCATGTTCACAGGGTTTCTAAGTCAATATGAACCATAAATCACAGCATGAAAAGATAATAACATACCGTATAAGGATTCTCAATTTCCGCTGAGACTCAAATAATGAGCCGTAATGTTGAATGCAAGTGAAATTAGGCCAGAAATAGATAGCGGGGAATTAAATTAAGTGTGCAGCTATGCAAATAATTATATCACACATCTTTCTGAAATGCATCACGATAGAGAAACCTTTTTTGCTTGCTCATTTTTGTCTTGTTTATCCTTCATGGTTTATTTGATCCACAACAAGCCTGCCAGATATTGTTACTGTAGACTTCTTTACAGTTTTATAGCTGTCCTGCAGAAATAATTCTCATTAGCGTAAACACTTCTGTTTTATATTCTTCATGGCCTGTTAAGTTTGAGTTCTTATACTGTACTCCAGATCCATCTCCATCTATCTATCACTGGCCTTTTTAGAATAACCCTGCAGGGCACTGTAGACAAAATTCAATCTGACTGTGGACTCACTGCTCTTACACTCAACGCTATAAACAAGTGTTGCTCATTAGATGCTTTGGCTCTTGTTTATGGCTGTTTGGCTTCATCTTTTTCAAGGGTGCCCACAACTCTGGAGGACACAGTACAACTTGACTCACCTCTCTGTGACTCAAGATCACCGTCCAGTTGGGTGGCGGCCTTTTCTCTATGAAAAGCTCAGGTTGTGCCAGCCTCTTCCCCCCCAGTGGCAGGCCTGACTGGAGAAGTGAATGGTGGTGCAGGGGAGACACTGGAAAGGAGAAGAAAGGTTAATTGGTTTTGTTGACCATCTGTCTTCGGAGGAAGAGGCGGCAGACGGCACACCTCAAGTTGAATAGTAAAGAGGATTTACAGGCACTGATTGGCAGTGACCAGTGTGGTCACCTGTCCTATTAATAGAGCAGGTTCATCTCTCAGATTAATTCATTCTTCCCTTTTATTGCCTCAGTCCTTTCTTTGTCTGCTTTTTTTGTGCTGGCTGCATTTTCCAACCATCTATTTCTTCTGCTCTTTGTATACCTCTCACAGGTAGACTGGCTGACAAAGTATCTTTCCGTCTTGCTCTCCCACCATCTCTCTCTCTCTCTGTGCCCTACACTCTCAACAAGGTGAATGAGCCACAGCTATCCAGCTGAGAGAAAAGAAGAAGTAGCTGAGCAATGCATTCAGCCAGTCTAAAGGCATAGCCGGGCTGATTCCCCCAGGGGGTCGGCTGTACCTGCGAAAATCTGGGAATCTCTTTGTCTGTACTGCTGGGCTCGAAAGTGGGCATTTCTATCAAATAAGAGCACCCACTCAGAAACAGAGACAGAGAGATGCAGAGAGAAATATAGAGACAGCCATCACCTACTGTAACGGCCTATGACTCTTTTATGTGCGAGCTGGGACATAAACAAGTCACTTCTCTTTGATAAACTCTGGTTATTTCTGTCAAGCAAGTTGATATAACATACCTTAGGGCAGAAGACTAAATGTCACAAATAGAAAGTGAATTACAGAGCTGCAGCTTTTAGCTATTGAATTATAGTTGGGAATGAAAACCTGTTGATTGCAATCCTGATAAAACTGGATTACCTGCTTATAGCTGCTCACGATGACCTTGATGGTTTCAGGTTGTAAGGCTGAGCCTGCTGTGCACCTGAGAGAGTGAAGCGAGGGAATTCACTTTCTGCTAAATCTTTTAACCCAATGAGGACGAAAGACGCACCGGCAAGTCCAAACGATGTTTACTACTTTAATCATATATAACCTAAGACTTTGGTAAACTCATTTCAAGCACCGGAAACAATTCGTACATCATAAGTTAAGGTTTGTTTTTGAAAGAGATTTGAGGAATTTCAAAAAGACAACACCATTGTTTCAACTTTAGCGCCAAATTATCACTTTACACATTGCTCTAGAAACAATGTGGGCATCACTATTAGGAAAGTTGAGTTTGTTCTGAGAATTTTGATATGAAACACATTAATGCTGTTCCCCTCCACGTTGATGTGATGTGGAGTAACATTTTAATTGTGTTGTGCAGTGGTGAACTATAACTAAGTACATTAAAAGGAAAAAGCTAAACAGTATAATATAAGCACTTTAAGTCTTTTCTTTTCATGCCATTTTCTACTTCTACTTCACTACATTTCAGAGATAACTATTGTACTGTACTTTTTACTCCACTACAATAATCGGGAAGCTTTAGTTACTAGTTACTTTACAGATTAAGATTTTCTGCACTCAAAACACACGTAGCTTATAAAATACAATGCTTTATTATAAATTAAATTACCCAACAATATAGAGGCCTACAAGTCCAGCTGAAATGATTAGCCGATTAAACACTTAGTTGGTTGACAGAACTGTTTTGATCGTTTCCAGTTTCTATAATGTGAGGATTTTTCTACATTGAGTACTTTTACTTTTAATACTTTAAAGGAGAATTCCGGCCAATTTTTACGTTAATCTTGATCGCTATAGCTACGCGAGTACTTTCGATAGAAAAAACCCCGACCCGAATCAGTGCAGGTAACACGGAGAAGCTGCAGCTACGTACTACAAGCATCCCCTGAGCTAAAACGGCAGTGCTCGGGGCAAGTTTTAGAGTGCCTTTGTGCCTCTTAACAGACTCAAAATGCAATTAATATGTCTGTGCCACAAGAACAGGGCCCTTACGTGTCAACAAGATGCGTTTTCAACTCAGACATTGTTTAAATTCACCTACCCTGGTCCCTGTCTCGATCCTGCCAGTAGCTAGCTTGCCCTGCTAGCTGATAGCCGTTAGCTGCCGTTTGGTGAGTGTATTCAGACAGGCTTCTGTGATAATCATCCCAAAAACAATCCATGGAGCGGTGGTGGTGTGGCTATGTCCTCCAGAGGACAGGTCATGTCATGAAGTGTATTCCCCCCTAAAAAAAACAATAGTGCGGTAGTAGCTGTTAGCTGCTAGCTGCCCTCCGGTGAGTGTGTACAGCCAGATAGCTGTTAGCCATTAGCTGCTAGCTGCCGTCCGGAGAGTGTATTCAGCCAGGCATCTGTGCTAATCATCCCAATAAAAATCAACGGAGCGCCCGGTGGGTTGGTGGATATCCTGCATAGGACAGATCATGCCTTCGCAGCGAAAAGTTTAGATTATTTCCCCCTCAAAATAGGTAATTGAGCACTGTAGTGGTTATGACCATATCAGTGACTATGTACCTACATGGAAACGGGATAAACGATGTCTGTGGCTTGCACAGTAATAGCGTTACTGAAGCCTAGCTGTTGCATCGCGCGGTCTCCTGGGAATTCAGTTGTAGCAGAAAAAGGTAATAGTAATTTGCAGATTGGAGCGTAGTGTGTGTGAAGAGTGAAAAGCGGAGTTGTTTATAAGGGAAGAAGCTTGGAGTATGAAGAATATAGCAGATATACAACACACGGAAGAGCCTTTTGAGTTTGATGGTCATCCTTATTTATTCCTCTGGAGGACATAGCCACACCACCACCTCTCCGTGGATTGTTATTCGGATGATTATCACAGAAGCCTGTCTGAATACACTCACCAAACGGCAGCTAACGGCTATCAGCTAGCAGGGCAAGCTAGCTACTGGCAGGATCGAGACAGGGACCAGGGTAGGTGAATTTAAACAATGTCTGAGTTGAAAACGCATCTTGTTGACACGTAAGGGCCCTGTTCATGTGGCACAGACGTATTAATTGCATATTGTGTCTTTTAAGAGGCACAAAGGCACTCTAAAACTTGCCCCGAGCACTGCCGTTTTAGCTCAGGGGACGCTTGTAGTACGTAGCTGCAGCTTCTCCGTGTTACCTGCACTGATTCGGGTCGGGGTTTTTTCTATCGATAGTACTCGCGTAGCTATAGCGATCAAGATTAACGTAAAAATTGGCCGGAATTCTCCTTTAAGTACATTTTCCTGATGACACATACATACTTTTACTTAACTAACATTTTCAATGCAGAACTTTTACTTGTATTTTTACAGTGTGGTATAAGTACTTTTACTTAAGTTAAGGAATCCTTCTTCCACCACTGGTGTTGTGCTATGCCCTCTGTCCTTAAATACGTGGTAGTGCAGGAAATGGGTTTTGAAACACAAAGGAGATAGCTATGAATTTACCCTTTTATCACTTGTACACTTGTCAGTACTCCTCAACATTATCATAAAGTAATTAATTGATGTAATGATATGGCCCGTTGTTAACAGTTTCTACATCAAACTTTCCTGCTGAAGTCTCAAAAATGCCAGACTCAAAATGCCTTCTTCACAGAACTGGAAGAGAAACACTAAAGGGAAAACTGTTCTTCATGGGAGACCAGACAGTTTATAAAACACCACAGGAATTAACTCTGCTAAATTAGCACCTACTGTACAAGCTTAATTTAGTGAATTTGGGGAGCCAGGCCTCACGACATTAATGCCGTCAAGGCTTTACAACATAATATAATAAAGCTGACATCTGACTCATGCTGCAATCCCCAATGTATGCCCAAACATTTTCAACTCAGTCCTTGTGTGCGTTATTTAAAAAAAAGAAGAGTTTTACTAATTAAAAAAGATACATTCATCTTTTACCAAGTTCATTTATTAGACTAAAAATACTCAATTCATGCTCTTTTAATATTTCAATCTGCTGTTAACAATGGGTCAAAGGACTGTGTGTAATGTGAAAGGGGTTGCTTGAATTACCCCCCCCAACGCTGCAGTTCCCCTCAGCTCTGCAGAGAGTTTTCAGGTCCCTGTTTGGATTTTTGAGTAGTGGCTCTCACCACTCTTATCAACCTTGTTTCCTGGAGCTGTTTTCAGTGATAAGATTTAAAAAATTTAAAAAATAAAAATCTGTACACTATTTGCCCAGCACTTAATGGCAGACAGACAAAGTTAGTGACTAGTTTTTGAAGGAGCATTTAGCAGCTAAAGAGCCAAATATGTTTCTATGAGTTGGAGGAGACATAGACTAGCTATAGGACCTAGGCTCCATTCCTAAGGTGGAGATAGTAATGTTGCTCTGTGCCTGCTGGATTGGTAAATAGGCAATTGTTGGCTTACATATTCACCAAAAGTCAGTTATTACTGCTTCAGGAAATGCTTTTTCATAATCTGAGAGAAAGTGTTGTGTAGAGGAAGATTGGACACCTAAAAGAATTCTTCTTGCATCACCTTTTATGTATTATCTTGCCCAGCAGTATAAAAGATAGTGTCTAAACTGTAATTTGTTATCTAACATCACTTTCAGAAGGAATTCTCTCTCCTGCTGCAGCAACCCTCTCAGTGAAAAGGTCAAACATAATTTACATTTGTACATGTCAATGTTAAATGATTAACCTGCTGGTAGGGAGTCTTTGATTTGAAGTGTTTGCCAGATTTCACAGTATTTGTCATTCTTGCCATTTTAAATAATATATTCATATAAATACTGCAGAACACAAATATGGTCTTTTTGCAGAATAGATGTAAAATAGATTTTATAAGTCTTATATTACTTTAAAACCTTGATGATTTTGGAGACTACATTTACTTTGTAGTAACAAATCCTGTTATCAGGTATTTTGTTGTGGAGGAGCCAATAAATGCTTCTGGATAAACACTTTATCCGTATCGTTTGTTGAGAACACTAATCAATAATGCATTACACATTTCAGACTTAAGAAAAACACCACAGGGAAGATTCTGCAGTTTTAAACTGTCAAGGGTGACATACACTTTTAATATCGCCCCTTTTCTGAATTACAGAATTCTGTTGGACAAACGCTCAATGAACACTGCACAGCTTTATTTTCTGCAAATATCTTTATATCCTTGTTCTGCTCTCTCCCAGAGTGGGAACACAGTAAGCAGGTACATTTTGACATAATTAACACGGTTTAAACAGAAGTATGTTATTGTCAATCCGTTAAAAACTTTGGGATGTGTTAATTTGCCTCTGAGCATTATGTACAGTAAGAAGACTTGTTAAAATATTTAGAAATGAAATGTAAATTCACTGCAGAATAATTTAACCCATGTACCACATCTGATTACTGAAGTGAACTGTTTCAAGCTAAAGTAGGTTATTGACTTATATAGCTAAATATGATAGCTAAATGTACATTCTACATTTTCTGCATTATTTTAGTCTGCAAAGCCACAAAGAATGCTTCTAAAAAAACAATATACTTTGTTATTTCCCCACTAGTATGATGACTGATGTCAACCCTGCTCTCTCAGGTGTACATGAACAGTGACTTATTGACATGGAGGATGTTCTTATAAGGTATATAATGTAATAATATAATGTAGTAGGAAATATGAATACTCTTCACCAGGACATTGCCTACAACAGAAAACAGGTTTAAACCCTGTTTATTATGAGCTGCATTTATATATAAAATATTAAACTTTCTAATTAACTGCTGTCATTGTCAAAGTCTGTGCAATGTATTTCGTGATCAACAGCCTGAAGGCAGAAAATAAAGAAAGAGTGTGCATGAAAAACTGTTTGACAAATGCAATCCTAATGCTCTTGTCCGTTAAAGAGCATATTAGCACTTGGTCATCAGCGAAAGACAAAGGAGTCTAATGACTTAAAGAGAGAAACAACAGTAGCCATAAAGAGTGGAGGAAGTGAACAGTTAGGCATAGCTGTAGCCATCAGGAACTCTGCTGTAATTGGCCATTTGCTAAGCTCCGTCCCCTTAGTTACTGTTGCTACGCATGCCAAGTTTTCTAATCTAGCATTCAAACACTTTACAATGACAACAGTGGCAGGTTTACTGCATGAAAAATGGACTGGCGTCATTTTTGAAAAAGTCTTGAGATAATATAATAATTTTGTTTAACTGAGTATTTAATAGTGGGAGATGATGGCACTAAAATGTCACAGCAGGTCCGCTTATATTCAGGTTGGACCTCTAATTGCAATTATTGTACCTCACACAGAATGCAATCAAGTGACCTACTTAAAAGTCATTTAGAAATAATAAACTTGAAAAAAAACTAAGTGTTCCGAGAGACTGGCACCATAATCAGGTCCAAATCTCAATTTTGTCCAATCCTTTGGTTTATGACCAAATACTTGCAAAACTAATCACATTCCCATCAGCTTCAGGCAGCTGTACTTGTTTTAAATTAAGAACACAGCAAACATTACACCTTCTTAGTATCAGCATGTTTTCATTACTGTTGTAAGCATGTTAGGTGTGCCTATACAATATATAATCGGCGTGGTGATGGCGCAGCGGATATGACGCATGCCTTTGGTGTGGGAGATCTAGGTTCCATTCCCACTGCAAAACATCAACCAATGTGTCCTTGAGCAAGACACTTAACCCATGGTTGCTCCAGAGGCGTGTGCCCTCTAAAATATATATAGCAATTGTAAGTCGCTTTGTATAAAAGCTTCAGCTAAATGACATGTAACAATGTATATACAGCATCACAGCATAGCTGTTGGCCCCTAATCAACATAACAAGGACAAGCTTTTAATGAACATATCTGCACACAGAAGTCACAAGAGATACACAGAACATATCTGCAGATTCTTCACTGGCAACGTATTTCATTTGTTTTCCCTACAATATCAGCTCTTGCAATACAATATCCACTCATAGCAACTAAACACATTTGTTTTAATGGTTATGTTTGGACCATCAAAGCTCTTGGTTAAGGTCAGGGAAAGATTGTGGTCTTGGTTATTAAATATATAACAAAGTCAAAACAGAGACAGAAAGAGTTTACCTAATCATCATTTTACCAAAACTACAATATTTCTCTTACCTTAACCAAAGTGCTTTTGTTGCCTAACCTAACCACTAATACAAACCCCAGTCTACATTATCACTTTCACTCCCAGCCACCTTAAAGTGATGTTTAGGAGTAATTTCACCCTAGGCTGCTTTGCACCTTGACCTTGAGCCAAACAACCCCCCCTAAGCTTTTTTCCCTTGTTATAACGTTGGTCGAGTTAGCGTTATCAGCTGGTTAGCTTAGTACAGGCGTTAATGGATCCACGTTTGTATCTCATAAAGTACCCCACTTATAATGCCCGGAATGATACCAAACGTCTACAGTAGTACAAATAGTTTCTGTACTTATAAAACAAGGCATTAGAAAGTTTGTCACTACACCAGAAGTATATTTAAATAACACTTGCCTGATGGATACTCCTCTTGGCTGCTACCAAGAGATAGAGATTAGAGATCACGCACAGAGCACAACATCTATTGCCGGAAAAGACTTCTGGAGAAGAAGATCCAAGAAGCGAGTGAACAGCAGAAGCAGCTACTGCAGCGTGAGGCTATAGGACAAGATGCCACACAGTTGGATATATCCCGGCTGCGGTTTAAATACAATAGATGTTGTGCTCTGTGCGTGATCTTGCGTGATAGCCAAGGAGTATCCATCAGGCAAGTGTTATTTAAATATACTTCTGGTGTAGTTACAAACTTTCTAATGCCTAGTACAGAAACTATTTGTAATACTGTAGACGTTTGGTATCATTCCGGGCATTATTAGTGGGGCACTTTACGAGATACAAACGTGGATCCATTAGCGCCTGCACTAAGGTAACCAGCTGATAACATTAACTCGACCAACGTTATAACAAGGGAAAAAAGCTTCTTGGGGGTTATTTGGCTCGAGGTCAAGGTGCAAAGCAGCCTAGGGTGAAATTACTCCGAACCATCACTTTAAAGGGGTGATAGAATGCAAAACCGATTTTACCCTGTCAGAGTTGAATAACGACAGTTCGGTGGGTAAATAGGACATACATAGAAGCTCAAAGTCCCACTGACACCCCTTTACTATGAAAATCTTATATTTTGAAACTGCCCCTGAAAACGGGCGAATCCCAACAAAGCTGGAAGTTGACGTCAACCTCCCAAAAACCGGAACCTTTGTCAGCCCATGGGTGTATTAAAAGAACGGTCACGCCCCAACATTTACATAGGCTACACAAAAAGCGCCGCTATAGCTAGCCTCTTCTTAGAATTCCTCTGGAATTAACAAAAATTCATTAACTTGAAATCGGACACCGTTTTTAGCTTTATAAGACATTTAGTTAGATGTTGTATAACTGGCTTGACGAAATTCAAACTGTAAATTACTGTAAATACTCGGAATTATGCCGAAAATGAAGCTAACTATCCGTGATTTGTAGCTACACACAGCTAGGATTGAAGGGACAGTCGCAGCTAACGAAACCCTTACAGCTCACAAATATTCATTAACTTGAAATTGGACAGCATTGTTAGCTTTATAAAACATTTAGTTAGATGTGTAAGTGGCGTGACGAAATTCAAACTGTAAATATACTCTAATTACGACCAAAAATGAAGCTAACTAGCCGCAATCTTGTACACCTAGGATTGTAGGGACAGTCGCAGCTAACGAAACCCTTACAGTTCACAAATATTCATTAACTTGAAATTGGACAGCATTGTTAGCTTTATAAGACATTTAGTTAGATGTGTAAGTGGCGTGACGAAATTGAAACTGTAAATATACTCGAATTACGACCAAAAATGAAGCTAACTAGCCGCAATCTTGTACCCATAGGATTGTAGGGACAGTTGCAGCTAACGAAACCCTTACAGCTCACAAATATTCATTAACTTGAAATCGGACACCGTTGTTAGCTTTACAAAACATTTAGTTAGATGTTGTATAACTGGCGTGACGAAATTCAAACTGTAAATGTACTCGAATTACGACCAAAAATGAAGCTAGCTTACTAGCCGCAATCTTGTACACATAGGATTGTAGGGACTGTCGCAGCTAACGAAACCCTTACAGTTCACAAATATTCATTAACTTGAAATCGAACACCGTTGTTAGCTTTATAAGACATTTAGTTAGATGTGTAAGTGGCGTGACGAAATTCAAACTGTAAATATACTCAAATTACGACCAAAAATGAAGCTAACTAGCCGCAATCTGTACACATAGGATTGTAGGGACAGTTGCAGCTAACGAAACCCTTACAGCTCACAAATATTCATTAACTTGAAATCGGACACCGTTGTTAGCTTTATAAAACATTTAGTTAGATGTTGTATAGCTAAGTGGCGTGACATTGTGTGTAACATGTGGTAAGAGATTGCTGGTGTAACAAGCTCGCTGACCGCGCTCTCACTATCACACACGGGCCATTTAGCTAGCAGGAAGAGGGGAGTTACAGGCACTGGAGCTCTGTCAGGGCTGCCAGCCGTAACGGAGCTGACAGCAGGCCGGGCTCTGTGAAGGAAGGCTGGCCGGGCGGCAAAGTCCGACACACAGTCTTACCATATTTGCAATTAGCCATCAATTTTCGTAAAACGGCCCATATTTGAGCTTTATATAGTTGATTTCTCACATAAAAAAGTCTCAGAAGTGAATTTGGTAATGAAACACTGCAGTGTCTGGAATATGATATTCTGTCGCTTCTCTAATGTGTGTGTATTGGGGATTCGCTCAACCAATCAGCGCGCATCTCTAATGTCTGCCTATGGCAATTCGCTCAACCAATCAGCGCGCAGCTCATCTAAATATTCACGAGCATACCATATTTGGAAGAAAAGCTCTTGTTACAAATAGGGCCAAAACACAGGGATGCATAAGGGCCAATAAAATATCAACCAGGCCATTTTCAGCCCAACCAATGTTACATACCCCATTAGGAGACCATAAGGAACAGTGTGAAATACTCTATATAATCATTCTATCACCCCTTTAAGTAAAAGCACTGACTTTCAATATGTCAGCTGTTGTTTCTTAGCTATTCTTGATACTTGCCAAAGTTGGCTTTTGAAGTAAGAGAAACTGTGAATGCAAATGTCTAACATAATGTACAGTATATGACATATTTCTATTAAAAGAGATATGAAGAGAATCATTTGGCAATAACAGACTGGAAAGCTGTCAAACTTGAAACACTCACACCCTCCACCCACACGCATACTTTTTCCTCATGATCACTGACAAAAAAATATCTTCTTATATCTGACTATTTTTTGTAATCAGATAAAAGGAAATCTTGGCAGCACCTATGATTCAATTTTAATAATCCCAACTAAATATCAGATAGAGCCGTGAGCATTTGATTTAAATGCCACATCCTACACTGGCCACTGACTCTGGGGATTTAAACATTGAAATATAAATAATAGTATGCTGCCATTAAGCCAGATGTATGATTTAGATAAATGTACCTATTAAACAGTAGTTTAATGAAGTGTCTTTTTCTGTTCCCCAAAAGGTTCAGCAATAAAGTAAAATTAAGATCCATTACTTTTCGTTTATTACGATAAATTATTCATTCAATTTCTCCCTCTTTCTTCTTCTCCAAGGATCAAATGAGCTTTCAGTGTATCATTAAGACACTGAGAAGTCTGTGTTGAGTCTGGGTCAGATACACCCTAGGGACCACAGTGTTTATTGTGTTTTTTATTAACATTGCTGTTGACTTGTTTACATCCAGCTTTCCAGTAATGACTATTTAGTGTTTCTGCAGCTGTCAATAGCTCTGTTGAGCAAATTTCATCCTACTGTCAATATAACCACCGGTTTTCTTATTTCCGTCATTAGATGTGTTTTTGTTTGTCCCCATGTGTTTTAACATTAGTATTCGGTCTGTCGGTGCTTTGATTAATATGTATTTATTTTCATTAAAACTTGAAAAAAAGTGACTCAATAATAACAATAGTACTTCTATATATGAGTTGATGCAAAGGCAACCCCTGTTGTCCCTATGTGTGTGTGTATTGTTGACCATACAACTGGACAAAAAGTGATTTTGAAAAAAGTGAACTGAACTATATATTGATTAAATTGAAGCTGAAGTAATTGTTAGCCTACCGAGCCACAATTACTGTATATATACAGCTGTTACTGACCAGTGTGTTATTAAAGTGAATGGTTTTCTAATCCTCATCCCTAAGATTTTTTGCTGTGGTATATAAACATCATGCTTTTCCGCCTTTAATAGCAAGACAGGACGGCGAAAGGTCGATTGTTAGTTGAACTTAAACACAAGTCATCTTAACCATGAGAAGAAACGCTGTCAGGTTTGCTGCACATGCTCTAGCTCTCGCCTATAGAAACCACAGTAAATGCATGACCTCCCAATATGAAAGCATGTTTATCTACACAAGCACCATCTAGCAGTAACCCAAAGCAATCACATAAAACACATAAAACCAAACATGAAACAGGTCAATAATTTCATCAAGTGCTAAAATGCCCAGTGCTCCTCTTACAGACGTGGATTAAGACTAATCCTTGACCTGAGCATCGCTTTAAACAGAGATCTCCACTCAAAAGGCGCTAAATCCACATGTGACATCACATTTACAATGCTTACAAATATTATTCACAGATTATTCTCTCTCTGTGGCATGTCAGGTCCATGTTACATGACTGGTATGGCAAACACTGGACACAGACATACGGTCTTCATTTTGTGGTCTGCACACACCATGCAGTACACACACTAAACTAACACACAAACACACTTTTGGTAAGCCAAAGTGATGCATAAATAAATACCATATGTGTTTCTTTGGTTACTTTCTCTCATGAGGAGCCATAAAGTTGGACATTTGCTGTGTGAGTGTGCATATACTGTATGAGAGTGGGATTCACTTCACAGAGTGCAGACTCTGTGGTTTGCAAGAAGCAAAGAAGCAAGAAGAGTGGGTCCTGATAAAAATTGATTTTCCTTGCAGAGTTTGACCTGTCACACCATGTTAGTGTTTGAAGGAATCAGTTTCATTTTGTTGTACTGTAGTTCATCTATGTGCATTTGGTGGGGAGATTTAGTTTGGTGATATTGAGTGGAGTGTAATATATTAACATACAAAATGACTTTCATAAACTGAACTGGACATGCTGATTGTAACTTTTGTTTGTCTTTATTTAGCTCTATTTTTTATGCAACATCTTACATATTTTACATAAAGTGACTATATATAACTTTTAAATGTTTCTTTAAACATTAAACGAAGAACAACTAAAAGCTTAAAGTGAAAGTGGAAGACAACGGGTGAAACCCAAGTCAATCTCGGTCGGGCTTTCAACGGATGGAGACAATTACGGGATTGTAAATAATTCAAAAATGTCCCCGAATTGGCCCTTAGGTATGTTTAATGTCTATTTAATTCATAAAATAACTCTACAACGCGCCATGTGGTTGTATGCCAGTAGCCTAGATTACATTACGTCCCCCTTCCATGTCACATTCTACGCAGACGTTCGGATTTGGCCAAATATTGGGCTTTTTGACGGGGTTTGGTTTCTGCCAAACCTTCTTCCTTCTTCCACCGAACCGAACCCTACGCTTGCACTATGCGCACTAAGCTGGTCGACGTAATGACGCCGCCGTTGATTACGGGAAGGTGTTTACATAAGTGGACCATTCAATGCAGTAGGCTGTGAGAAAGTGAAAATGGAACTCGCAAGCAGAAAAAGCGCCACCCCAGGTACAGCAAAGGAAGGACAGTCATAGCTAAAAACTTGTGTTAACCAGACAGTGCCTCTCCCAGGCTGTCAGCTGTTCTCTCTGCAAATGAGTCTGCCTACAGTGGGAGCGGAGCGACCAAACAGCCGGCTGCTGCTCGTTAGCTAACGTTCGCTTTCTAATTTCACCCACCCAACATGCCTTCATTATACACTGGTTAGCAAAAATTTGCCAAACAAAATTGTCACTCATCATAGCGATGTGCTTTCCTACGATGTGAAAAGAGCGTGTGAATTCAACATTAAGTTGTTACATTTAACTATTTTAGAGCCTTTGGACGTTGTTTACTTCATTAATGTGTTTACTGTGTTAATGGACTGAGGATGGGAGTAGAATTCGATATTTGGTTTCGGATTCGGCGGAATCTTAACCAGCGGATTCGGTGTTCGGCCGAACCCCAAAAATCTGGATTCGGTGCATCTAGTAAAAACACTACCACTTTTGTCCAAAGCGGCCGCTAGAATCAACACAAACTGAAAGTTACATATAGCCATTTTAATATGAGTTTTTGTAGCCTGGCATGGGTTCCAGACTAATTCGCAAAATGCAAATTAGTCTGGAACCTCTCAGCTCATTTGCATTTTCCAAGGGGAATTATCAACGGTGCCGACCAAGATGCCTCTGGACGGACGCAATTGAATAGACCTACAACCAATCAGACAAAAACGACGTAGCACTGAGAGATACATGCAAGTTGGGGCAGTGCTTGGTACATTTTGAAGCAGAAACATATGGGAGCTGGGTTACAAACTATCTCAAATTACACCTTTCTGAAAGCGTTTTAGGCGAGAAATAGGCAACACAGTAACAGAATCTTGATTCGTATTTGATCAACAGGGCCTTAGCTTTGAGTATCGTGAGCCTGCTCCACTCCGCTGGACAGAGAATGCCAGTTAATGTTTAGTAAGTATGGTCATCGTCTTAAACCCACCCCATATTAGATAAACGGTTGTGATTAGTCCGTCTAGGTTCTGGGTGGCTGGAAATCAGTTTGAATGGGCGGGGGGGCCAGACATAGCCGATCTGCCAGAGCAAATGAGCAGGCAAATTCAGTTCTTCCCTTTTTCATGTGGAGCTTTGCCTCTACATTGCCAAAGATAGCTACTGTGTGTTTAAACCCTTATTTAACCAGGTACATGAGTATGTTAAACATAATCAGGGAGCCTTTTACCTGGTCCAATAGTACACCACCTTTAAGTCTTATACTAATGTTGACGATTTTCAGGATATTATGTTGACATGGAAACGTTGTGTGTTG
Organism: Perca flavescens; assembly: GCF_004354835.1. NCBI lineage: Eukaryota > Metazoa > Chordata > Actinopteri > Perciformes > Percidae > Perca > Perca flavescens. The sequence goes on from NC_041343.1 coordinate 23,550,013, forward strand.
TTATTCATATCTCATAACAGAATCCAGGTTTCTAATTGTCTTGAGTTGCCTCAAAATTTGAGTATGAACTAATTTGATTTCTGGCTGTGTGACCTCTGCTGGATTTGGCTTCTCCATCTGATCACTGGTAATAGAAAACAAGAGCACAAATACAATTTATCCTCTGAATTACCCAATTCATATGCTCACTTAACCCTTTTACCATTTTGTTTTACCAACGACTGCATAACTTGGCTTGACGAAGCCCTTGCTCACATTGCACAGGATGATCAGAAACCTGGCTGAAGTCTTTACATGGCAAAGAGATCTCCTGAGACCAGCATAAAGGATTTTCCCAGTTTCTGAAACCTGAATATGTACATGCCCAGAAAAACAAACAGGATATAAGAGCACATGTAAAAGCACTCACTGATAGTAAAATGTCATTTTCTGGACACGAAAGCAGCATAAAACCAACATGACAATAACTAAAAAACAGTCAACATAAACAGATGAAGAATGCAGTCATAAACAGCTTGTAGAGTTGATAATCTCTACATAACTACTACTACTTAACCATCTCCACAGCACTGTGAAGCTATTCATCATGTCAGGGTTTTCCTGGAGAAAACAACATAAAAGAAAATGAGCACTTTGCTCCTGAAGTGTTCAGTGGTTAACTACCTCTGTCAGAAACATAAGACTGAGGGGAAGTTGAGCGCTTGATGTCGGACTAACATGGAAGCGGAGGAACATATTCCAGCTGATGAAAGGGAATGCTTTAATACCTAATGGTGCTAACTCTCTGTAATTTACCCCTTATGGCAGCCTTCCATAAGAGGATAATCTCCAGCGAATTGTAAGCGCTAACTTTTCTGGAATGATATGTGGATTGGCAGAACTCAACTTGAGGGGAAATTTGGTTAGTGTGTCTGTTTGTGTGACGGAAAGAGAGAAAGAGGGATACTTTTTAGAGCTTGTGGCTGCCTGTATAAGAGAATCAGCTATGTAACTCACGTCAGTACAATTGTCATGCACTTAGGGATTTATTTTACCAAGACAAATTACAAAATTCACTTTATGAACGTGAGCATGTGTGCTGCAACATTTGAAACTTTCCAAACTGCATTGCAGATACAATCTCTATAAGATGACAAGCAATGTGAAATGCTACAGAGAGATTTTAGCTTTGGCCACTACAGCTCAGCAAGCCACTGAAACAACCAAAGATTCTTTCCAGCGCCATGTGTTTGATTACATCAACAACAACTTTTTGTTTACCATTTTTATTTTCTGTAAGTATACTTAAAAAACTTAATTGATAGATTTTCTTTCTTTTTTCTTTTTACAATAACCATATCAGATGGTCTTACCTGTATTTTCCAGATTATAAATTGCACTTTTTTTCCTACTTTGGCTGGTCCTGCGACTTATGTCAGGTGCAACTTATATATCAAAATATATATAATTTAACATGTTTTTAAATGTTATTTCATACTGAAAACATTACCGTCTACAGCCGCGAGAGGGCGCTCTAGGCATGTGACAACTACAATGCTGCTCCTAAAGACAACTGAGAAAGAAAAGAAAATCCTATTCTGCAGATAACAAACTGCAGGTAGTAAAATATGCAGCCGAAAATGGTAATCGAGCAGCAGAAAGAAAGTTAGAAATGAGGGAGACACTTGTGAGGGACTGGTTAAAAGGTTACTCTTACTGCAATGAAGAAAACAAAGAAAGCTAATCGGCTAATCGCGGGTTGAAAGCAAGATGGCCAGAGTCCACAGATGGTTGCTTGAACAACGGGATTGTCAACGGTGCAGTTAAGTCTCCACGCCTTGGTAGTTGTTCTGTGTGCTATTGTGTAGTTGAATAACTGTTAATGTATTACGTTAACATACCGGACACCTACCGTATTCAGCCTGTTATTCTGTGTGCTATTGTGTAGTTGACAGATGAAAAAGGCTTTTTTTGGTCTTGGATTTTGTGAAATAAAATTCTAAATAAATGCGACTTATAGTCCAGTGCGACTTATATATGTTTTTTTCCTCTTCATGACGCATTTTTTGACTAATGCGATTTATACCCCGGAGCGACTTATAGTCCGGAAAATACGGTAGTTTGGTAGTATTGTAGCCATATGAGACTGTCCTCCCCCGAAAAACAACCTCATAAGTTGTTTGTTGAAGCAGCACTTATGCCCATAGACAGTATATAAGAATGGACCAACAGATCTTGTTGCTCTAGACGGAGACCAGTGAAGGATATTAGAAGCACTTTTCCGGTGATCGCCAACTTTACTGCGCAGCCTCCAACTGAGAGAGACAACGTAAATGTGATGTGAGCAATGTGTCTGAAAGTTGGAAGTCTTCTGGTAGCTGTGACAAGAGAAATCTCAATCATTCCCAGTCTTACAGAGACAGAGAGCGTAGGTATATGTAATGAGATAACATGGGCACAGGCTAATTATTGCTAACTAAAATGCTAGTTAACATTAGTAATTAAACCTAAACAGCTAATGTAAGTCGAAACTGCCTGCAAGATTATCCTGTACTATATGGTAATTCCTCTACTATGTGACACAATCGTTAGCCTATTTTTACAAAAACGTTTGCTACGGAGCCATAACATGAGATATAAGGTAATGGAACCTTTTATACATTGTCGTGTTTCTTTAGAAATAAACAATGGACAAATAGAGTCTTTAAACGCTTCAGATGTAAAGTTATTCGCTGTCAAAGTGACGTCAAAATGAATGCTAGTCAGTGGAATGCTAACGGGAGGTGATGGCTTTGTAGCATCAAAATGGCTCCAGAGGAGGTTCAAGTTCTGAAGCAAAGCTTACCCCCTTGCTTATACCCCATATTTATGTTTATAGTGACGGCGCCCTCTAGTGGCTGTAGTTATTGACTGGAGACTGGAGCAAAGCTTCTGGGGGTGGTATTTCCTGCCACCACTAGGAGTGCTAATTTATGGAACGCTCTGGGTGGTATTAGATGGTTGGAATAAACTACCTACATGTTTACGTACTGTATGGTTGGGAGGACTTGTTGAGCCGTAAGTGAAGATTTGAGACTTGTCGTGAAGTTCACTGATATTGATAGAAATCCACACTGAGCCTGAGCACTTCTTCTCCACAGTTAATGTCTGATCTTGTGAGCCACGATGACAAAAACTTGCAGCTATAAGAGTCAATTAAATCATGATTATTTGATTTTCTTTTTTTTTTCCTGACAAACTTTTAGTCTCAATATCCTGATTGACATATGCTATTGAAATGTAGACCCTCTTTAATAAATGCCAGATAAGCTCTTAAGGATTTATGAACCTGCAGATGCAAATGTCAACGCGATCCCTCCTTGTTACCACTTCCCTCCGAGTTGAAAACGAGGTGAGAAGTCTCATCGGGTTGTCAAAAAGATGACGAATAGGACAAAAATAGAACAACTGTAAATTAGTCACCTTGTTAAAGCAAGACAGAGAGAAAAAATATTACTCCTCATAATTTCATTCTCGCCAAGCAACATGTTTTTTTTTTTTTTTTAAATGGTAATAATAATGTGTTGGTTATGTGCAATTACTTAGTTGGCATTCAATAAGGCAGTGAAGCAATTAACAGGCTTTGTGTTAATCCAAGATTAATTCTCAGGAATATTACTGTAAGGAGGGGGATTTCATATTGGGAAGATGTAAAATACTCACTTGAGATTCATCACCAAGTAAATAAAGCTCATGAGAGGAGGCTGTGCAGCTCCATCTCTTTGCGGGTGTTTCAGGATGCTCAGGATGCCATGATCACTGTTGCATATTCTGGTCATACAGCTTAAGGGGCTTCTTTTAAATTTCATTTAGTAGAAAAAAAAAACATACTTGACAGATTTTGACAGATAAATTCATTGATTAAGAATCTAAAAGAGTGTTCTGGTTCCGATAGAAGTGAGAGGAGAGGAGAGGAAGGAAAATACGTAAAAAGGACAAGAATGAAGAGCAAGATAGAGAGAGAGATTAAATACACCGCAAAGTGTGCTCTCTCTGACACCATTTGGTGATTTATCCTGCTACCTCAACTCGCCCAACCAAACACATCACACTTACAGCAGCCTCTTGTGCGAGATCATCATCACATAATTGATTTTAAATCAAGAGGAAGAGCCTGATGCCCAGCGGGGGCCAGGATCAATCATGGGAATCATTGACAGAACACTGAGATAATGCGTCCCAAATCACATTTCTCAGCCCGATGGGGCAGACCCCCACAAGCCCGGGAGAGTGAAGGGTGTTTTCTCTGTCACATGCCTTAATTGGTTTATGTGTGATTTACTGATGTGGATATTTATTGCATTCCCAGTCATAATATAATTCTATATATAAGCAAAAGGAAAGTGTTATGGTACATGAAATATTTCTGTCATAATATACAGAAGTGATTTTACAGCATGTAATAAAAACAGAGAGTACAAGTCAGAGTGTAGCACATGTACTGCGAGTGCTGCTAGTGTTGTGGTAACAGCTAATTACAGTCATTCAACCTTACAAACACTTGGCCACTGGCCAAGATCAACATAAAGCTAAAGGAGCATCAGAATAATAAATTTTCAAAGACTGAAGTGTATATAACAGGCGGAATATGTTGTTTGGCAGACACAAGGAAAACCTATAAAGGGCCGATGAGCAATGCAACAACTGCAGGCTGGGGTCCATGCCAAAGAAAGAGGAGTTTTACCAACGGAAATGTTAATGAAACTGAGGGGGAAAACAAACAACTCCTACCAGAGACCATCATCAGTTACTGGCATTTTAACCTTTTTAGCTTCAGCTCAACTGGATCCTACCATCTGCTCAAATAAGCATGGGGTGAGCTAAACAGGTAAAAATATTTTTTTTTAAAATACTAATTTACAAAAAAAAAACTTTATCTAGGATACCAAGATATTGCTGACTTTTAACTTTTTCTACACAAGTACACAAAGATGCTCTCTAACTTTAATACATTTTACCTAAGCTGTGTTCAAAACCGTTCCCTCATTCACTTACTTACTATTTCCTATATAGTGTTTATTAAATAGTGAACTATATAGGGAATGACCAAACGACATTTCGGACACTACACTGAAAACACATTGTTGCGTGACTTGCGTCAGTAGATGCGCCGGTTATGTGTGTGACGGAGGCGGGTGCGCCCAGCATCATGTAAACAAACCGAAACAAAAATACTTCTAATACGTCCCTGAAACAAACCGAGCACTCGGGACTCAGGAGGATAGTAAAAGGTTGTGTATACAGCATGTTGCATGTTACATTTCTACTGTTTAGAAACAAAAGCGCGCTTTATTTTTCCTTTTCAGTTTTCGCAGGTGCTTCTGCTTCTTCTTCTCCCCTGGCAAAACACGAACACTCTGCATACGGGAGTTAAATGTAGGGTACATCGTATGTTCGCTTAATACATCTATGATGTACACTCAAATTAGCTGTGCATTGTGGGTATTTTATAGTGGACTAGTGAATGAAATTAACAGCGGAGAATTTGAACACCACTACAAAATGGCGAAGATGCTATATAGTGCGCTATTTCCGTGATAGGGAACGGTTTGGAACACAGCGCTTGTCTTTGACAACTTTTGTGTTCAGTCAGTGGCTTAACGACTGGAATGATGCACACTTGTTCAACGGCTGAGCAGATGATCTGCACCAAAATCACTAGCAATAAAAACACCATACATCACTTCATGTAAGGTTGACTCTGAACGGATATTACCCTGTGTTACACAGTACAACAAACAAACAAGTTGGTGTGCACTTATTTGAGACTGCACCTGTTGTTTTAACTGTTGGTTTGCTAATACAATAGTTAAATAGTGTTGTAAGATGCATGTTTTGTCCTGTGTTTGAAATAAAATGAGTGGATGAGGGTTTCTTGGATTTTATGGATCATTCTTGCCACCATTAGTAACTCTTCTGTGTTTATTTGAAACTGAAACAAAGGTATTTTCTGTTTATGTGGGGCAATAATAATACAGGTTTCCAACTACAAACACTTCTGTAGCACACGTCATCATTGTAAAATCTGGCATGGCAAACATATCCCCCACAGTTTATGCAAACATTCGTGATAAGTTTTACCCAGAACTTTATTTTCATGATAAGTTATAAATAAAAGAGCATTCCGCCTCAACGAAATACTCGAATAAAACAGCTGGGAAAGAAGAAGAAACTTTCCACAATGGCCAGTTGTGACATGAGGTGACATTCATCTTGTCCTTTAAATGGGTCAAAAACCAACTTTAGGTCTTAGATCACCAAACTACACTGAAAAAAGATCCCTGTGAAGCATCCAGGTGTATAATTTCATCTGTCCTTGTTCTGTCAGTGGTCCCAGCTGACGGTGCGACTGGTCAGCATGTCCTGTCCCAATTACTCGGCTAGCAGGAAGGACCACAGGCCCAGATGCACTGGGACCCTCCAAACGTTGGAGAAAAGGTCCCTGGCTGCTATTCGCACAAAACACACACACACACACACACACACACACACACACATAACACATGCAAACACTCAACAACCTGAGCGGAGAAGGGTGGACTCATCCAAGTTGAAGGTGCACAAATATGTATATCTGCACATGTGTACACACACACACCCATACACAGAACACAGATCCACACAGGCAGTGAGGCCCATATGTAGTGGGACTGTGAATCCTTCCAGGTCATTAGCCCCTGACTGTCAGGGCGAGCTGAGGAAGCGGAGGTGACATGACGTCTCCAGCTCTGCCAGATGTGCTGCTGACACTGAAGTCAGACAGCGGCACTTTTCAAACCAAAAGTTTGTACTGAAGGAATCTCAGGCACTGTAATGAACCTCTTTCTTTGATGTAAAAAGGCTCTGAAGATGTAGCCTTCAGTAGAGAGTGGTTAACGCTTCATGGAAGAAAGTCATGAAAGGTATTTTTGGCAAATGCAAATAAGTGCAGAGATAATGGGGCCTGTAGAAGAAAGGTCACTCCTTAGAAGCATTTATTGATTAACATTAAATGTACTGAAGATAATTTGTGCTTTAAATTGATTAATTGAGTTTAGCTTATTTACAACTGCATCACTGTTGTTTCTGCCCTGTCTCTGTATGTTTTCTTTGCAGTATTCAGTCAGTATTTAGCAAAATTGTCAGTGTTAATTTAGCTCTGCAAGCATATAAATGAATACTGTGTCAGTGTTTATGGATGTTTACACCCTTTTGATAGTTTTCAACAGCTGAACCTCAGAGCCATTTCATTTCTGCGGGAGGACAAACAACACCCAATCCACACTTGTCATCCCTAAACAATTGCTACTGAAAAATACTGTTAATGAAAAATCAACAAATACAATTTAACACTGGATAATTTGTCATGTTGTGTGGATGTGGTCACATATTGAAATTCAGTCATAATATTAAATTGAGGTTGTAAGGACTCCAATAAGTCATTTACACAGAATACTTTTCAATGTTCATTTTTGTTCCATGGATAAACAAATGTGCTACTGCTGGCTCAGTCTCTTTTTAAAACTGAGCTGTCATCTGAAAGTGACTAAGCAGGGTGATTAAACATTGATTATGAAACAAAATTCACTTTTTAAACTTTCAGGTCTTAATTTAAACAAACAACAATAGCAGTTTGTGTATTTTTGGTTTGACGTGCATGCAGCACACTCTGCCCCCCACTCACTACAGGTTTGCTTACATGCAAAATGGCCCTTTCACTTGATGAGACCTTTTGTTCAAAGATGGCATGGACTAATGCAAACAAACAAAAGGTGCAACACTCTCAAGGCCAAAAAATCAAGGCATGGTGTCTCGGTTTGTGACCTTTATCATATTTGCACTGGAGTGTGTGAAAGCATTGACTCAGTCAGTCAGTTACGTTTGGATCCAAAGACTATAAAAATAGACAGAACAATGCAACCTGCTTTGTGATCGTCATTTAAAGCATGTCAAATGACGTGACGCTACTTGACACCGCCATCATGTGTTGCACTTTACACTTACATATACACACACATGATTGCACAAAGCCCTCTCCTAAACGTCAAAGCAAGATGAATAAATTGTATGAATTATTTACAGATCCTGTGAAACAGTCTAAATGTGAAATAAAGATTTCCCCTGCCTAACTGGTCAAAATATACAGCCTCTAAACACCTGTTATAGTAGAGTGTATTCATGAGTTTGCAAATGTCTGTATATGGCACATTACCTACTGAGAAAGTTCGCCCAGCTTTGGGCACATTTCACCATGTGTATTGTGCATCCTTTTCTAATGTCCTGTGAAATGTATCTGAATATTCATCCTCTCGTGTCTAGTATCTCAGCCAAAAAATGAGGGTTTTGTTCCCAAGTAGTGAGGACAAGAGTGAAAATCTTCATTTTCTGTCCTGAAATTAAACTGGAGAGTGCTCCAATTATGAACACTTCAGGGTGTTGTGGTGCCAGACCTGGTGGATAGTAGCTTAGGTACGCAGTTTGCGTTTTCAGTTGGTGACGGACAGGTTTTGTAATTAATAAAATTCACAGGAAAGTTTGTCAAACCTGCAATGTTTTTGAAGCCGAACCAATACTGCAGCACATTTAGAAAAAGACAGACGCATGTGCCCAAAAAGTTGGCATGCTCCTGGTGCAGGACAGTGTAGAAAATGAGAGGAGGCTGCATGGGGGAAACAACACTACTGGTGGAGGAAATTTGGCAACGTTGTACTCTGGGCTTCATGCTGCTGCCTCTGCTCTGGAGCTAGGTTGGCTGGTGTGAAGGGAAGGACAGCCAAATCTCCTAACCCAGAACAAATATGTCTAGCTAACTGCACTACACTACAAAAAGTGTCCACGTCAACCATTCATTTTAGCTTGAGTTCAGGCTTATAGCCGAAAGAAATGTAATTTTTTATTAACAAAATACTCCAATACTTTTGAAGTGGGTACAGTAAACTAAATGTGTCTAACGCATTAGAAATTGCCTATTCAACTGAAATATTTTTCAATCCTATATTTGATGTCCTTTCGCAACTGATAGATGGTATAAAGTTTGGATCTGTTTTAAAACTATGGTCAAAATAAACTAACTGAAGAGAAGAAGCTGTTTTCATTTTTTAGTTCTGCTCCTATTTCAAGAGGTTGTATTTACAATGTGATTTCACCTAGGGTGAGTTTTTAAATTAAGGTAGTCAGTCATACTTCTTTATAGATATGCTATGTTAAAGTGAACAGATGGGACAGTTGATTGGCAGAGTGTCAGATTCATGATATGCCTCTAACTTTTGTTACACCTTTAGTTTTGCACCATTTGAGGCAGATCATTAACTCTTGAGGGGAAGCAACACATTTGCCGAATTGTACGTGATACATCTGTTTAAACCGATCAGATGCAAAAAAGATTCCTGTTTCGTATACTTTAATGACTCATACTGTCCATAGTTGTACTTTTTGTTGTTGTTGCAAAGTTGTAGTCGTGATTTCACTGCACATCTTGAGGAAAATCAGCAGGTTTTTAATTACTGTTGGTAAACATCACTCAGAAGGTTACAAAGTAATACACTTTGTAATTTTAGATGCATTACATGTGAAAGTTTCACAGCCGCCAAGTTTCATTTTTCCTGTGCTGTGAACCATGCCAACTGTGAGATATTATCATAGGCGTGTTGATTTTCCAATCCCAAGGCCACAATTAGAAACTTCTTGAAAAAAGGCGTAATGACAGAAGCATGATATTGAGAGTGTAAAAGAGCAACACCTTCAAAATTTGTTGTGTAACACACCCTGCATGCAAAAACAGAAATCACATTGAACTCATGCACACACACATACACACTAGTTGTCACAACACACACAAAATGTTCTGCAGAGACGCTCATAAAAAAAACTGAGTAGAAGTCCCCCCCCCCACCAAAACACACACACACACACACACACACACACACACACACACACACACACACACACACACACAATCCCCAACTGCACCTCCCCAGTCTCACACACACCTGTACAGTTGTACACAAACCAGTGAGGTGTGTGTCTTTCTCCCTGGCATTCGTCAGGTCTAATTAAAGAAAGAGCTGCTCACCTGAGGGGTTGATGACACATAAGGTTGTTTAATTAATATTAGAAAGAAGCTACACGCTGTGGCAGTGATACAGGACGGGACAGGCTGCTGGAGAACAGAGGGAAGAAAGAAGAGAAGAGGGAAAGTGAGAGTAAGTTATCTGAGGGTGTTTACCTAACAGAGGACAGAGGGGACTGAAAGATTTGTGCTGCATTTGATTAAAAAGCCAGTCGTCGGGGTGCCTGGATAGCTCACCTGGTAGAGCGTGCGCCCAATGTACTGTACAAAGGCGTAGTCCTTGACCTGTGGCCCTTTGCTGCATGCAGGGTTCAAAATTAGCACCATTTACTAGCCAGATGCTGGTTAAAATATGCAAGTGGCTGGTAGATTTGCTTCACTCACCAGCCAAAAAAAACAATGGTAATCTATTAAGTGACTGGTAAAATTCGAACATTCACTAGCCATTTGGCTGGTGGACGAAAAAGTACATTTTTGGACCCTGGCTGCATGTCATTCCCCCTCTCTCCCCCCATTCACATCTTCAACTGTCCTGAATAATAAATACCCAAAAAATTATCTTAAAAAAGCCAGTCCTAACAAGAGTAAGGCATGCTAGCAGCTCCTTAAAGCTGTACTTAAGGACAGCTGTAATGTGAGCTAAATGCTAACGTCAGCATGCTATCATGCTCACAATTACAATGTCAACATGCTCATGTTGATCATCTTAGTTTATCATATAAGCATGCCAACATTTGCTAATTAGCACTAAACACAACAACTGTGGAGCTAATGCAGGGTCTGGCCTGTGACCGGTACTTTCTTTGGCTCATATTAGAGAGTAGGAATAAATAATCTATGTCGTCGTATAGTTCAGATGACTTGTTGCATTCAGTTAAGTTGTTAAAAAGCTCAGTAGAGCTGCAGGTTTGTGATTTCTCTGGGTTTGTAATAACAAGTGACCCCTTTAACAGTATGTGTCATTTGATTCATTGTAATCTGAAAATTAGGCTATTGATTTGTGGAGTTTTAAGGTGTAATACTGAGCTGATGTTAACATTTGGCATCAGATACAACAGTGAGACCTCAAGAAACCATGTTGAATTTACTATTTGGAATTTTGATTAAAATGTCTGTTCCGTTATTGTTTTCTAGCTGGGAATTTCCAGCTTCACCAAATGCAGCAAAAGGAAAAAATAAAAATGAGGAAAATGGAGAATAAAATGTAGGGAGCGAGCAAACCGAGAGGAAAAGGAAAGAAAAAAAGGAAGCAGAAGGATTGAATTAAAGGAAAAACAAGAAATGAAAAAGAGAGGGGATAAAACAAAAAGAAAAAGAGAGAGAGCGTATAAAATCACTCATGACCAGCAGTGCAGTAGAGGAAACTGTGGTGTGGCAAATTAATTGTTCTGCAGGAAGCATTTTCATTTGTGTGCTCACACGGCACAAAGCTACTGGAGGGGAGCTGGAGCTGCTTGCTGTGTTTCTCTATGTGTGTGTGTGTGTGTGTGTGTTGGAGTGCTGTGCTGCTGCGGTTGCATATAGCTCGTGATGAAGGGGCTGACCTAACATTTTAAAGCCACCAACCTTCATTAATGCATCGTTGTTTCCGAGAAGCAGCATGAGCTTAAGTTCTACTTACTGAATGATTTCTTTGTGATTACCAAAATTTGCTGTTAAGTATCATTAATACTGAATTATACTATACATTATACAGTGTGAGTGCACATTATTAAAAGGCAGTAATTTCCTTCTAAACATAATTGGCAGAATTAATTAGTAGTAGGCTATATACACCTACAGTATATAAACCCACCCTAGCAGCACGGCCAGCGGGAATGGCAATTTCAGCCAGATTGGTTTATCCACCACTTCGGTCAACTCTGCTTCTCTGGTCAGATGATTGCATGTTTTCTCTTGAGGCCACAACAGAAAAAGAGAAACTCGCTGTAACTCGCTCTACAAGCCACATTCTTGTTTTGGTGCTGGTGAGACCAATTCCTTAGGTGAAAAATTAAGTCATGTAAAGTAGTGAAATCCTATAAAGAAAGACTCCTGAATTAGGGCTGTGTGATTATGGACCAAAAATCATATCTCTGTAGTTTTCCACTGAATGGCGATACACGATATAACAGACCTATCTCTGAAATTGCACCTTCAATCCAGGCGCCGTCTCACTCGCTCTTACTCATAAAACTTAAGTTAGGTTACATCCAGTAACTACTGTTCTTCAGTGTTTTTCGCCTTGGCGGCCGCCACAACAACATGTTGGAAACACTGGTGCAATTACAGGTTTTCATTTTCAGCTTAATAAATAGACAGCTTTGCAAATAATAAAAAATGTGGGCAAATGTCAGCAAGAGAGCCTGTGTGGGGGCTGGGTGCCCGGAGAGCGGGAGAGAGGAGCGATGCAAAGATAGGCACGGCTTTCCAGAAGAAATGTGTTATGCAAACTAAATCGATATAAACGGTAATCGGTAGTCTCATCTCATATCTTGTTTAAAAATATGTCGATATACCTTAAAAAGTTGATGTACCGCGCTGCCCTATCCTGAATCAAGGGCTACACCCCATATTCCTTTTTTTGTGCTTTATATTACACTCCATATGTAATACATGCTCTGTGCTCCTGTTGATGACACGCCAATTTGTATGCCATTATGGCCTCCATTGACTTGCATTACCTTGCAATTGCGTGTGAATTGACGCCATAGCGAGTAGTGTGAATGGCCAAATATCCATGTAGGGAGGTTGGTTGGGATGGAGGATGGGTAAAACACAGGACTTTCACCAAGGAGAGCGGGGATTGCGTCCCGCATATGACTTTGTGTCCCGCGTGTGATGTTTCCTTTCCACGTTTATTGTTTTCCCAAACCCAACCAGTTCTTCTTTTCCTAAACCCAACCAGTGTGTGACGTTTCCTAAACCCAACCGTAGCCTCGCGATAACACGCCACGTGGCTTTAGAAAGTTTAAAAATGTTTATGCTGTGACGTTGCAGACTGCCGTCCACTGTATAGAGCGTAGACATACACGCGGATAGCTCAAAATGCGTACAGCTAACACGGCACTTGGCTTTAGGAAAGCGGCGTGTATGTTTACGCGAAGTCATTATATCACATTGGTTGATGTGTGTTTTGTGCATTATTCTTTCCACTTTTCATCGCTCTTAAGCACAGAGCAGTTAATTAACTTTTTCAAAAACAATCTTACCGGCAATTTCCACTGGATGCGGAACGTCTGCGTCCCTACTCCGTCCCAGTTCCGTCAGTCCGCAGCCCTCCGGAGCAGATACGCAGAGCTTCTATTTTTGACGGACGACGGAGAGCTCCGCAGCAATTCAGCACACGGCAGATAGTGCGGGACAGGAAGTCGAGCACAGAAACAAAATAAATATCCGGTTAATTTTCAAAATACAGCGTGCTCACGGCGGGTCATATTTCCCTGCACTACACCTTGAAAACACAGCACAGAGCTGTTTCCCCTCTACTCCTCTGGATGGAAGCTAACTGTTGTTGTTTTTGTGGTTCTATTCTACGTGAATTCGCGACTACAGCTGTCAGTCAAGGCCGCAGCCGTTCCGCAACAAATCCGGACCTGGTGGGTATTGACGGACGGCGGAGCACGCAGCAGACACGCAGTGGAGCCGGTCCGCAGCCGTTATGCATGCTGTGGAAATGAGGAGTTAGATTACCGTAGATAGGTCAGATGGGAATGTACAAGCAGTGTTTTACACAGCAGTGTGTTGTTTCTGCTTAGCCTTGTCTCTGTCTGCCCCACGGCCTTTAACTCTGATCAGGCCAGAATGCAACGCTGATGATTAAATGCTGAAAGGTTCCTCGATCCATTTCGATTTCCAATGGCTGTGCCTTTTCTCCCTGTCTTGCCAGATGAAATGGAAACAGGTACAGATACAGTCATCTACAGCTCAAGAAATACGCTTCATACCTTCAAGCATTTCCCATGCCATTATGCTGGAACAAAGCTTCATGGGATATTAAAGACAAGAAATAATGTTTAACTCTCTTCCAGGCCAACACCATATTCAATAAATGTTTGCTGTTTTTTCCAGAACCAGACCTTTCACAACAGAATCATGTCAACGTTATTCTTGGTAATCAGTGCAAATAAAAACTCCTTTAAATATGTTTACTATGCCTCTAATGTACAATACTGATACACACACTGCACATATAGACTATGGACTATACATTACACCTACGCACAAATGCTTAAAAGTTTCTCTTGCAGCAACTGTCTTGCACGCACACACACACACACACACACACACACACACACACACACACACACACACACACACACACACACACACACACACACACACACACACACACACACAGCTCTGCCAGGAGGCTTTGAGTCGCTCCATCCTCCTGTATAGCTTTATTTGTTTTGTCATGAAAGCAAATTTTTGAAAACTGACACTTGCCGTAACGAGCATCTGTTTCCGCCATCTGTGAGCTATGCAAATTAAGCCAATGAATATTCAGACAGGGCTCAGTTTAGAGGCACAAGTCCTCAGGCTTGCTTACAGTTGGTGGAGGGAATCATGTGGACCATCGGGACGAGGGCTTTAAAAAAAAAAAGTGAAAAAAAAAAAAAGAAGTAAATCTTTGTACCCCTGCTCTCCATCTCCCCATCCTTTCTTTTTCAGTTTAAGCGGGCATATGCTAAATGAAAGCTCTGCTAATTTGGAACAATTTATGAGCTGACAGACGTGTCTGCTTTCATCCACTCCTGGGGACATCTCATCTACCTGTCCTGCGTGCAGAAAACTGTTTTCCTGTTTCCTTCCACCGGTGGTCTGCCGCTCCTCTTCTTCTCCATATATCATCTCCTATTTATCCCTTCACTCTCTGACTGTCCTCTATATATGTTGTCTTTCCTCGACTCTCCACCTTGATCTTCTCTCTGTTGCCTGTGGTCTGTGTTTTCTCATTTCCCCCTGTGTGCGGACTTGTTTTTTCATCAACTCTTGTTTCCACTGTTTTTTATCACCTCTAATTCTGTCTTTCCGCTTCTCTTCCTCTTACCCTCCCATTTCATTTTCATTTTTCCACTTCTCCTCCTCTCTTCACTTTCTCCCTACAGTGAGGACATACCATGAATAATTCAAAAGTGTTGCAGGATGATAATGGGAAATTAGAGGTGAGACTGTACGTCGCTTGTGTGTGTGTGTGTGTGTGTGTGTGTGTGTGTGTGTGTGTGTGTGTGTGTGTGTGTGTGTGTGTGTCTGTCTGTCTGTGTGTGTGTGTTTGGAGGCAACTGTAAGGGGCTCTTTATCCATATAAATGATGTCAATAAAGTGACACTTCTGTTTAAAGTTGCAAAGTGAAGACGAGTGACAGCCGATTTAGTCGTCCCAGGATGATGGAGTAATGATTACCGTTTAGTTGTTATGTCAACATTATTGCCGACTGCCATTAGGGCTATCAGTCAAAGCAGGTTTCTGGGGAAGTTCAGCAAAAAAAAGACTTTGCTGTCTTCTGGTGCAAGCCAGTCTCACGGCAGTTCGTGAAATGGTCACGTTATTCAATCTACTGATTTGTGTAAACGGACACGTTTATGTCGGTTGTGACGGTTCCTTTCCCCGTTCTTCTTTTCCTAAACACAACCGTCCCGTTGTTGCGTGTCCCCCAGAGACCGCAGCCGTCTCCCGCGTGTGACGTTTCCTTTCCTTTGTCATGTCTCTCAGCCAAGTCACGGCATACATTTTTGACTCTATAATTGCCTAAGCTGAAACAGCAACGCTGACACAGTGACAATTGTAACAGACACAAATATTGTGTAGTCTGAAACCAACATAAAACGCCCAAAACTTCCACTAATGTAGATAAAAAATGATGACATGACACATGATGACATGTTCACAGCAGTCTTGACCAATTCAGAGGCTTCTTCTATCGTTTACCCTACAGCATATCATCTTCAAATCAATATTATAGCAAATTCACAGTCAAACTCTACGACTTCTAAGTCTTTGCTGCTTTATGAACATGTGAGACACAGAGGTCCCTTCATCTCTGCAAAACAGCTGCTAAATAATAAAAAAAAATTTTTTTTAATAATATTCACTGATTACATATTTCTGTAACCGGATTTCAGTTTACCTTTATCAGATTTATTGTATGTACAGTATGCACATCTTTCTGGCTCTGTGGTTGTTGATGCTCACTGATTGTCTCTCTTCTGTCAGCACTGAATCTAAACAGTTTTATTTACATGACTAAAGTCTTGTTTTGCTTTCTTTGCTACCCCACTCAGTACCCAGAACATTTGAGTGAATTGAAGCAGTAAGCATTTTGTTTAATTGTGTGTTTGAATCAAATCACCGTGCAACCCTGTCCCAAAATCGACAAGATAAATCTATTTCTGTTTGTTTTATCAATTGAAGATACGTCTTTTTAAATAGCTGCTCTGAAGTGTTGCCTTTGAAATGTTTTCTTTTGTTACTGTGCATACAGGTGTGTGTGCTACCCTGCTCCTGCATTCCCAGAGGTGACAGCAGAAAGCATCTCTATCTGTTTTTACTCTCTTTCCTCTATTGGCTGCCTTGGAGTGCTGCTGCTGCTGCAGGCAAGCACATTCACGCTCCTTCAGGGCTTCATTTAACTAACTAACACTTTAGGCCGCGCTAATCCATCCAGCTGGAGGTGAACGGCAGCACAACCAGCTGTCATGCTGAATCCCAGGGCAGCAGCAGACAGAGAGGGACTGTCACAGAGAAGAAACTGACCGGGGGAGGCGGGGGTAGAGGAGAAGATCACTATTCTTGCAGGAAATTAATTTAAAAAAAAGAAGCATCAGCCTGTCCTGTAGCATTGCAATCAGTGGGTGCTCAAATGTAAACAATAGCTGGACTGAGACAAACAACACCACAGATTGAAACAATACCCCAACATTTCTCATTCATATTAAAGACACACAACCAACTTTTCTACTAACATTACTGCAGGCAAGTTTGGATGCTTGAATCAGATGAAACACTGATAGAGAAGCAGTTTATGATTTTATACCCAAAAGCCAAAAACTGCTTGAAATGCTCAGCACTGCACACAGGCAAATAGACGTTTGCACCTGCACATGCAAGATGTACGTACACAGTCATCACACGAGGCAATGATTTCTGACAAGCTGCTCACATCTATCATGTATCTCCGTCCTGCTCCACACATCTTCTGTCTTCTTGATACGCTTTTGGTTTTCTTTCCACTAACCTCAGAGAGGTCAAACAAAGATTTAACGGCTGTGACGACATCACGCGTCTGTCACGCTGAAGCAGGTGAGACAGAGACATCTGTCAGCATCCAAGGCTTTGGGGTAGGAACGCAGGTGCGCACGCACACACACAAGCACACACTCGCACTCGCACACACTCGTGTCCTCAGAGGTTCAGCCCTTAGGTGATGGAAAGAGAGTATTACTTCCTACTGCACTGTCTCAGAGCCAGAGCCTCATCCATTCTGGCATAAAGACTCATGCACACACACACACATTTTCTCTTTTCCTGTTTCACACTAGCTTTTTCTCACATCCAATTTGTGTCCTCAGGGGGAAGGAGTTCCTATACAATGTCCATAACGACCCCTGGATGAGCCTCTCAGGCTTCCATATCTACCTCTGTCACATAAAGCTGTGTGGACAGCACTGACAGAGAGTCAGTAGTCACCACAGGACTGCTGGCTGCACTCGTAAAGAAACCTGGCAGTGCTACCTCATCAATGCCAGAGTCACAAAGCTACACATGCAGCCATCATTTAAGGTCTCTTTTTGTATACGTGCAATACTACTGCTGTCATAAACACATTTACCATCACAGGAGATGCCAAGATGAACATCAAACTGATTAAAATGCACGTTATAGATTTAATGACTTGAAAATGAAAAGTGAGTAATTAAGTTTAGTTTTATGTGTTTAACTGTAAGGAGCATATTTTGTATGAGTCCAATGCTTGTTTTCTATTTTCCCCTTTTATTTTGTAGTTGTAGTGACCCAATTTAGCCACAAAAATCAGAAAAAAAACTTTTGATGATTTTTTATTTTTTAAATAATCAATGAAAAATAAGATGAAAATTCCTCCATAATGTGTCTGTTTTTCATACTGGGGAGAGTTTTTTGTCAGTGGGGAAAGACAGCCGGCTGCATGATGTGTCTCTTCCCTTATTAAATATCCTACTGAACTACACAAACAATATAAAATGATGAGCTCAGGCTGGCTGCATGCATTAAAACATGACTTCTGTGAGAGATAAGAACAGAGCTGAGAGAATAAAAGAGAACACACACCAAGGTGTACTACAATCATTGCCACTCAAATGTACATTGACGGTCCTCTGTTCCGACCACCCTTCAGTGTTCATGTACGAAAGCTTTCAAAGTGCATCAATACTGACCTCTGAACTCACCGTGGGGACAGGCAACAGAGACTGCCAAAAACCAGATTCACTCACATTTTTATATCTCTTTCACAGTCATGATTTAAACATAAAATCCCCACATGAGGATATTTCCGTACCAGAATAGGGATGAATATTCATGCATCCTTGGTCTATCGGTTGGAGTGGAGCTCATCAAAATGTGTCAGTAATTAATCTAATCAGCTAAAACATGATTTTACTGGACAGTACATTAATTCTTTCTTCCTATCTTTTTTTTTTTTTTTAACTGAGTGAAGCAGCGGCCAGGGCCTGATTATTATCATTCAGAAGTATATTATTCATCATTTTAAATCATTAAAGCTTTTAGATGAATATAGATGAGGAGACCCCTGTGAAACTGCAGTCAAATGCTGCCAGTTCTGACAGGGATGCAATACACTGCAAAAAAAAAAACATCCCCATCTTGACAACTAATTTACTGGAACTTACTGCACTTTAAATAAATGTACAACATATGTCAAGACTGGCTTGTTTTGTTTCCAAAGAAAACTGACTTTGCAAATTTAAAAGTCTTAACAAGTCCCAGAGTATCTGTTGTGATTTTTATGGATACATTAGATTATATTGCTTGTTAAAATTGATTTTTTTGCAGTGTAGTTCCTTTCCCCAGTTGCTCGTTCAGGGGCAGGGTGCATGTGTCATATGTCCCACTTAATACTTTTAATTAATGATGCAAACATCATTAGCACTTAGGTGTTTAAATAGAAAGCTTTGCCTCTAGCGTCCAACGAAGTTAGACAAATATCCCCAGTTAACTCCTGAAGGAATTCCTTCTCTTGTTCTTTAAATAATTCTCTTTGTTTCCCCCCTTTTACCTCTTCCTCTTACCACCTACTGCTTCACTGTAAAGTATCATAATGGGAATGATTGAAATCAAGCAATGTTTCATCATTCATTTGAAAAAAAAAATGACTAAAAGGATGAGGCTGGCAATGTTTTATATTTTGTAAAACAAAAAATTAAAATACATCCTAAAACCAACAATGACTTGATCCTTGTTGTCTTAGTCCTCCTGTACAATATACCTCAATTGGTGTCATAAAATATTCAACATACATCAGTAAGTACCTCCATTATTATGAACCTGGCCACTGCATTTTGAGATACTTTCATATACACCATTAGTGCTGAATATTGTCCCCAATAAATATGTGATTTACTTCTGTTTGGATACTGTTTGCTAAACACTACTATTGTTTTAGAAAATGACTTGATGAAACTAAATATCTGTGAACCATTTTAAAGATGTATGTCTTCAGTAATGAAAACAATCCAAACCGTGATGAAGGTTAATATCCACTTCTTCATTTTCTACCCTCACATGTTGGGCATTGGCCTTGCCTGTGTATTTGCACTGAAATGAAAATGGCTTTTGACCTGAACAAAATCTATAAGGTGTGTTACCAGATCTGTGGTGTTAAATAAAGAACTGGCCCTGAAACTCATTTCAAACTGAGGCGATGTGACTGGAGAGCACTAGAGATGCTAAAATTCCAATTGGTTTGACAACAACAATTGACGAGCAGACTTTGAGCAGAATATTCAATACTAGTTCCATTAATTCACATTTTAAGGCAAAGAGAAAGTGTAGCTATGTTTTGAAGATAAACTCACTCAAAATGTTTTAAAGTGTTGTGTATTTCTCTCCTCCCCTGCTCTTATCCTCTCCCCCCACACTACTATTTATGTGGGACTGCAGCAGATCCATTACTACGGGTCAAGACACTATGCAGGGAAAGAGAGATTAACTCTGGGCAATTAGAGAAGTGAAATTCCCTGGCAATGTTTATCATCCTGCCCTCAGTCTTGTTCTGGGGCCCAGCTAGTGAAATATGGATGTACATTCAATATTTAACATAAGGACATCAAAGTGGGTCAAAAACTTAATGCCGGGAAAAAGGAAGAAAAATTAGGCTTTTTCCAGTGGTGGGAGCAGACATTACTTATGGGGGCGCCAAATATCAGCTATTTGCTCGACATTTCCTGTCAGTGGCTCAGTTTTTCTCAGGGCATCAGCATTAGCAAAAACTGAAAATCTGGGATTCATAAATATTTCCTTTAACATTTTTCTTGGAGAAACTTTTTAAAACAGATAACTGTCAATCTGGCAAACATGTACACAATAATATACAAAGAGTTTTCCAATATACAAGCTGCCTGGGCTATGTTCAGAGACAAAAAAAAAGGTTAGTGTAGGAAGTGCAATCTCTCCCTAACCTTAATCAAGTGCTGTGGGTGCCTAAACATAACTGTTAAAAATGTCAAAGAATGCTTCAGTTGCTATGAGCGAAACTTGCATAATCTCTAAATACAATTGAATGTGGGATTTCCATTGCTTCCACCTCCATTACTTTGTGAAAAACAGTAAGTGCGTAGTTTTACGGTAGTAAAGGTATGTAACCTCAGACATGTTATTGGGACATGTTGGTATCTTTGCTCTTTTACCTGTTTACTGTTTCTCTTAAACAGTACAGTGGATAACTGTTTCATTCTTATTTGGTGTTTCTTTATTTACATATATATATATATATATATATATATATATATATATATATATATATATATATATACATATATATATATATACACACATATATATACACACACACACACACAGTACAGGCCAAAAGTTTGGACACACCTTCTCATTCAATGTGTTTCTTTATTTTCATGACTATTTACATTGTAGATTCTCACTGAAGGCATCAAAACTATGAATGAACACATATGGAATTATGTACTTAACAAAAAAGTGTGAAATAACTGAAAACATGTCTTATATTTTAGATTCTTCAAAGTAGCCACCCTTTGCTTTTTTTGATAGCGCTGCAAACCCTTGGTGTTCTCTCAATGAGCTTCATGAGGTAGTCACCTGAAATTGTTTTCACTTCACAGGTGTGCCTTGTCAGGGTTAATTAGTGGAATTTTTTCCCTTATTAATAAAAAAGCAAAGGGTGGCTACTTTGAAGAATCTAAAATATAATACATGTTTTCAGTTATTTCACACTTTTTTGTTAAGTAAATAATTCCATATGTGTTTATTCATAGTTTTGATTCCTTCAGTGAAAATCTACAATGTAAATAGTCATGAAAATAAAAGGAAACATATTTGAATGAGAAGGTGTGTCCAAACTTTTGGCCTGTACTGTGTATATATATATATATATAACAAGTCTAAAACAAGACACCTGCTTAGGTTTTAAGCTGAAATTGCAATCAGCAGTGTTTGAAATGGACTAGACTGAAATCCATTGTTTTGAATGTGTGGTAAACAGTTTTGACAGCAGTGTGTTAGCATTTGAACAAAGTGCTGTCAATCCACAGTGTTGTGCAGGTTATGGTTAAAGCCATGGGATAAGTGTGTGGAGTTTTGAAAACTGTGTTCAAGCAGTGAAAAACGAACTAGAGTTTGATTGACATGATCTGCTGCTGTGCAGACTGTAGTTAGACTTTTGTGGGTCCAGTTGTGCCCACTGTCGTTTAGCAAAAAGAACTGTAAAAGCCATGGTGATTGACTCTCAACCCTGTGTTCCACCATTTCTAATGATTTGCTGAAGGTTGGTGCCACATCCTGAAATTGGATAGAATATACTATGCTGTAAACTGTCACAGGTTTAATGTTTTTATGTCTGGTTTATTTGTGGATCACTTACACTGCAGGGGTTTTCTCTGCCACTCTCTTTCCCTGTTCTCTCTTTCTCCCCCTCATTCTTTCTCTTGTCCTCAGCAATTATTTTGACTCCTTTGAAAGTGTTATGATGAAACAGTTCTTGGAGTGACGACATGACAAGGAATGCTTAAAGGCAATACTCTCCGATGTATAAAGGCCTTCTTACGCTGCTATGTGTACTGTGTGTGTGTGTGTGTGTGTGTGTGTGTGTGTGTGTACAATACATGTGTTTTACTGTTTTCCAGTAAGAATTCCCAACCCTAAATCTAAGCAAACTGCAGCTGGTGTGAAGAGTTCTTTTCACTGCAGTTGTAATACTTTGACATGTCACAGCAGGGAAAGCCAAGTGTTACTAATAACATTAATTATGATTCAGTTCCAATTATGGTGTGTCAATCATGTCAGTGAACCAGAATACCATTACTAACATTATTACGAGCACCTGTGCTTGTCAAAATTCCGTCTGTGAGAAAAGATAGGAAACAAGTAAATAATTTTTTTTCTTGTAAAGCAAGGGGGTACTTCTGCAGTTGCCGGAAAGCAGTTGTGGAAAGATTGGAGAGTAACTCAACTAATTTAAAAAAAATAGAAATTATGATTTGATTTAAAAAAATATATATCCACATATTAACATTATGGTAACGATAACACCATTATGTGTTGCAATTATGTAACAGTTTGTAAAAGAAATACAATTAAAAAAAGACTAGTTAGTAAGCGAGCACAGACGTTTAAACAGGTAACTAAAAGTAATGAATCAACTGTTTAAATGATTAGCTAAAAGTAATGTTAATGGATAAATGGTTGAAACATTCAGCTTCACTCCAAGTAGGCTAATAGTACGATTGTTGACCAAACCAACCTAAATAGTGACAGTTCAATTGTATGAAAAATTAACAATATCCACTTTTATAAAATGAATGTGTCATTTATTTGGAACATACATTGGGAATCAATGAAGGGGTGCATTCATCTGACAGGGCTGTTGGGGTTCCCTTAATCAAAAAGGTTGGGAACCACTGCTGTAAAGCAATTTGAACTGCAACAGTGCTATAAATAAACTTGAACTCGATGTAAGTAGCCATTTAAAAATATGTATAGCTGCATCTGGTGATGCAGTTTAATGTTATCACATTGTATCAATACCAGATCTGTGGCACTTGAGAAAATGACCAACACTGCCTTCCACCAGATAAATGTTTGAACCTTGTGCAGTGAATTTGTTTGTGTTTGTATATGAAGGGGAGTGGGTATGATCCATGTTTGTGTAACCTTAAGTAACGTTTCCTTGCAGTTGCTAAATTATATGCATCCTGTTTAAAGTAATGAATATTTCAGCATGCTAGGGAGTTTTGTGATTTGTGTCTGTAAGGTTGGGAGCCCCTGCCACCCGATCCCCAGCAAGCACAACCTGAAGCCAATTTTCTTGATTACCTCTATGTTCCTGCAGCTTTTTCTGCTGTGGCTTGTAGGGGCATTTTGAGTATGTGAGTCCAAACATTCTGCAGGCAGCTACAGCAATCAGAAGCAATGTCAAGCTACTGTCAAGTGTGTAGTAATGTCACTGTGTAAGAGTACAAAAAGCTGCTTGCACTTGAAAAGTGTGAAAAAGCAGCTGTAATGACAGCTCCAAACAGAAATAAATCAATCCTCGGAAACTTCGAAGGCTTTGGGCCGGTTTGACATCCATCTGTATAACAATATTATTTTCTTATGTGTTATGCACAACCATGCTATAGTTAGCCAAGCAAATATAAAACTTTGAATTTACACAAATAGGCTGAATTACTTGTCGAGAAGAAAGCAGGCAACTTTGGCATCCCTTTTAAAATCCTTGCTCCTTATGAGCTCTTTTCATCTTGGAAAAGCCACTCCAATATTAACTTTGGTCTTGTTGCTTTGCCTGTCGCGTTGTCGTTTTTAATTCTCTTTTTCGCTTCCTTGGCAACTCCGTTACATGTCCTCGAGAATAGGTGTGATCCTCCATCTTCAACAGGCTTTCAAATCTCCCAGCTGGCATTCTTCACTGTGCAACTGAGTGTAAAAGCGCAAAAGGCGGAGGTATGTCCCTCTTTGGCTAATGTATTTGAAAGATGGAGGCGCAACATGGCGGCCGTCATTTGAGCGACTCGCTCATATGTATTCTGAATGGCAGATTCTACGCTTACGAGAATACTTTGATTAGTTAGTGGAAGTAATTATACATGAATGAGCACATATTTGTGAAAGAACAAAAGGGGATTTTGCTAAGAATCAACTCAAAACATTACAAAATGGAGCTTTAAAATATGGTTCATATGATACACCAGCACACCCCACAGAGAACTTATGCAAAATAACCTGTTTGTAAAACATATACATTATGAAAATGTTCTGTAATGACATTATTTGACAGTTATGTACTGCACTCTGTTCCACCATGTGTATAACATGTTCCATCCTTCCCTGCCAGTCTAATCCTTTTAGCTCTCTGAACTTCTTACCCACTGGAACAGATCATTTCTTGCCCCCAACATGTAGGCAACATGCAGCGGCGCACTATCTGCCCATAGCCGTGTAAGCTCACATAGTCGTCCATGGCAGGTACCCCACGCTGTTTGCCCCAGAAGATGGAATTACGCAGACAGCCATGGAGCGCTCCAAATGTGGGAAGAGTTGAATCATAATGCTGTTTACACCAATACTACACTGCTGCTGCCGCTGCTGCCACCGCCGCCTCACCACACTAAAGATGAACTTAATCTCATGTCACAACTGCAGTGGAAATGTAGCTTCCAGAAAGCTTATTCCGACAGAAGATTTTTCAAAAAGAAGAGGGGTGGGAGAAAGAAAAAGTGCATGGGACCTTTTTTAAGTAACTGTATCCAAGGGTAAAGTGAATTCCCTCCCAAAATAAAAAGCATGTAGATAGTGCTGCACAGAGGGGAATGGGGGGACATGCTGGGTAAATGCATGATGTTTTCATTGTGTGCACCTGTCTTTGTCTCACTGTGTCTCTTTTGTTCAGTGGAGATATAGACTCCGGTTTCCTGAATTAGCATTTATATTTCTACATCCCAGAAGCCAAAATCCGAGTCGCTGGCCGTTGGCCTCTTGAGGGCACCATGCTTCCGGACCGTGAATAATCTAATCACTGCTGGGTAATGATACAATGATTGTTCACTGGTCTGTCTTCTTTGCTTGTCCACCATAGTGCACTTCCCAAAAGTCGTCTTCTTCTTTTCCTCTCATGTATTTCTTTTATGTTGAATTCCTCTCAGTTCCAAAATACTCCTGCTCCATGCTCCTTTATTTTCTCCCAACTTTGCTTCCATATCCTTCCTTTTCTCTTTACTCTTCATACACTTCCATTTCTAAATTAACCTTCTATCCTACAGCTAGAGCTCCTCTACTTTCTCTTCTTTTTACCATCACCGATTTCACCTCCTTCACCACTTCACCTCTCCCTCTATTGCCTTCACCCTGCCTTACAGATGAAAACACTACTCCCAGGTGTCCTTTCCCACCCATGATTTCTGCTTGCCTTTTACCAAACTCCAGGACATCGAAAGGCAGCCATTTATCAAGGCTGCGGAGTTAAACCACGTAGCCTGAAAGTATTGAAGCGGTTATAAATCTGGAACGTGTGGGGGGCATGTTTCAGTCTGTGAAGGAAAGGGTCTGAAAACATTCACCACCATGTTCATCGTGACAGGACTGCAGATGGCATACAGAGTTTGGCTCAAATCCAGAGCTAATTAGTGGGATGTGATTTTTACCGAAGCATAAGCAGGAATCTGATCTTCAGCTGCTGTGTTGGAAAGCTTGCCATACGATGATTGAGATATATATATATATATATATATATATATATATATATATATATATATATATATATATATATAGATTTTCAGTTTCGCCATTTTTATTTATCAGTTGAACCCTGCACCCCAATGGAGCAATGCTTTTTATGAGTGGGCTCCCATGCTGTTTGTGTTGTGCACTAGATTACGACATATTGCTGTCCGAACCCAACCTGTGTCCGAGAGAGTAGTAACTGAGTTGGACCCACACCTGACAGGCATTCAGTTTTTTTTATGTCCGAACCAGGGGTCAATGCATGAACTTTATAAGTGAAGCCAAAACATCTTGATCGCCCCCTGGTGGCTGGCTGCAGTATAGGTCACAAATCCCTCCCCATCCATGTTAGCAGATAGGACATTATCCAAACTAACCTGTACGCAGTTAATGTAAGCTGAAGCACTGAATTTGTGTTACATGAATATTTACTGCCTGAAATAGCCTAGCCTATGTGCTTAAAAAACAAACCCCAGAATTGAATAAGAAGTAGCCCAACACAGACAGTAGGTCAATCATTTTTATATTTTCACTAAAAAGAACTTGAAGCATCATATCAAGGCCGAACCCTACCCAAATCTGAATATCATTTGTAAAAAACTGCATAGGCAGTGAAGAAGACTGTTAGCGTGAATGTAAACAATGCACAATTTAAAACATAAAAAATCTGTTGTTCACATAACTTCTCATTCGGGGCACATTTAACTGTCAACTCCTCATCCAGCCATTTTTAGCTTTCATTTTTTGCCTCTTCCTTGCATGTCTCAACCAAACCATGCAACTACTGTATAATCAGGATATGCTCACAAAGTCATTTGCACAAAACCTGAAGGCTGCATCTCTTTAATAACACAAAATCACTGCTTACAGGGATGTAATGCAGGATAGAACAACCATAACTTAGTGTACCATTATGTATATTTTTCATAATAGAGTTTCCCGAAAAAAACTGCTGTTTCACAGATCAGATTCAGAATGAACTAATTAATAATATGAATTCCAATGTGTGGTTACATACAAACGCTATGGTCAAGTGTGTAATAAAGACAACTTTGAGCATCAGGGCAGTGTAGAGTGTCATTTATGTTACTTCACCACATCACCTAATGTTTGTAAATATGTCTTCTGTACTGTTATATCTACTCAGCTTTTAATTATTTCCATCACCATAACAACATAATGTAAATGGTAAAGAACACTGAACCCTGATGCCAGTTCTGTGGTTAGATATCTTCTCCCAATATTAGCTCCTGCCCAGCGTGTGTCCTCTTCATTATGTGTCTCAGTTTACTTCTCCATCCTGAGTACTTAAGCCGAAGTGAGCGCTCTCACGTTACGCTGAG
The DNA here is from genome assembly GCF_004354835.1 of Perca flavescens. Taxonomy (NCBI): domain Eukaryota; kingdom Metazoa; phylum Chordata; class Actinopteri; order Perciformes; family Percidae; genus Perca; species Perca flavescens. Next base: position 23,577,367 of record NC_041343.1, read on the forward strand.
AGAACAGGAATGAGAGTCAGCAGCTGAATGCCAACCACTGGATTAAAAATGACAATCATGTTAGAGCTGGGACCAGCATCTGAAGTGAGTGCTGGTGATCATTAAACCGTGTGGTTAGTTAGGATACTGGTATCCCCTCAGTGTCAGTCTATATCACCTACAAAAGTAATACACACACATTGTAAAATGTGTGTTTTCATTCAGTTGACGAAGTGACAACTAATCAGTATACAGCAATATTGTGTTTTCTTTTTTTAAATTCTATCACAGCAGAAGTGGAAGTTATTAATTACATTTACTCTTGTTACTGTAACAAAGTCAGTTTTTTGTGTACTTACATATTTTTAATCTTAAGTATATTTATATTTTGAAAATTGATGATCGGTTGCATGTAAAAGGCTGCAAATGTCCGTCTAAAGAAAATGAATACATTGTTGGGTTGTACATGAGGGCTTGGTGGTACGGTGTCATTTTGTTACACTTGTGTATACGTTGACATGATAACACACTTAATTTTTTAAATAAGGTGTTAATTGAACAGTGTTATCTTATAACATTATCATTAACATCATTAACATCATTAACTGACCTACTTTTTACTTTTACTTTTGCTTCAGTAAAATATTGTAGAACTCTTTTCATCCCTGCTACACAGTATTTGTTTTGTTTTGGGTATTTACACTTTTGTTCCCTATCGCAAACACCTGCACATGTTGTAAATAATCATATCTGAAGGACTTTGTGTGTGTGTGTGTGTGTGTGTGTGTGTGTGTGTGTGTGTGTGTGTGTGTGTGTGTGTGTGTGTGTGTGTGTGTGTGTATCTGCCATTCTCACAAAGCTGCCTCACTATAAACACTTGGCTCCTTTCTCAACGAGGCTACATCTGCCAGCTATTGCTGGTGTAGTTGCTAGCATTGGTTGTGTACGTAGTGTGATGAGTGAGGGGCCTTCAAATGATGAATTTGCAGAAGAAACAAGCCAATCAGCTGCCAGATACTGCTCAGTGTCACATATTATTGGCAACTGGAAGTATGGAAGAGGCAAAGCTTTCCTGATTGTTTGCGCTCACCGGGATTACAGACTGAGTATGTGTGACTGGAATTTACAAGCAAGGCTTTTCTGAAAGGTATACTTTTCAGAAAGGAAAAACTTTCTGAAAGGAACATTTTTATGACTGTACCTGTTTTATGATATGCACATAAATAATATATATTGGTCACATCAGTATTACATATTTTATCAATACAAATACATGTGTACAATAAAACCACCAATGTTGGTTATATTTAGGGGCAGAGCACGGGGGGGAGGGGGAGGGGGGGGGAGGAGGAGGAGGGAGGGGGGGGAGGGGGGGGGGGTGGTGGCCAGGGGGAGGGGGCTTCTGGCATCTGATATTGGTAGTCTTTGTTAAGACGGAGAAATTATTGGGCAGATGAGGAATGGAGGGGGCCCTCAAATAAAAATGTATCAGACAACTATGTAACAACACACTTGACAGCCAATGGAAAGTTAAAATCGTCAAATCTGCTAGTATGGTCTATTAGGGCAATGATGTTTAACCTGGGGGTCAGGACAAAATCAGACGGGGGTCAGGACAAAATCAGAGGGGTCGCAAAATTATCAACATGATAGAAAGAAGAAAAACATACTTTTGCTCCACAAATATTTATTATTTTAAACTTTCCTCTGCTGTTTTTCTCTGAAACAGTTGCTTAATGCGGCTGGAAACAATGCTGTGAGAGCGGTGAGAGTGAACCAAAACAGAAAAGTTGCGGACAAGAAAACCAGAACAACTGTAAAGCTGAAGGGAACCGAAGAGTCGGGTGATCATTTTCTGTGGGTTATTCACTTAGCGACCCCCCTTGGGTTAACATGTATCAAAGTAAATCCCTTTGTCTTTCTTGTTGTCTGTGTAAGTTTCATGCCAGACAAATTCAAAGAGTAATACTCAAGAAAATAAACACACAGTGTATACACACACAAGACACACATGCAGATGTATAATAAGCAGCAGGCTGCTGTCATAACAGGAGTCAAGAGCTCAATAATGTATGGGAACAAATAGAGACAATTACTTAACAGCTTGTCAATTAAATTAGCCTACTGTTTTAATGGCTTAATCACAGTCATCCCAATCCTCTGTCTCTCTCTTTTGCCTGTCTAATTTTCCTTCCTCTGCTTCTCCTCCCCTTTTTTCTATTTGAAGAAGATGACAAGAGTGAGGAGGACGGAGGAAGAAATCAAGCAGTGCCTCCCAAGAAGCTATAAATGAAGGGGGAGGAAGGCATAGAGAGGAATGAAGGACAGAAAGAAGTACAGAAAGTGAGGGAAGAAGATTTGAGAAGAATAGAGATGGATGGATGAAGGAGGAAGAAGAATGGAAGACAGAGCGAAGGAAAGGAAAGGATGAAATGGAGGAAGAAGGTAGTACCAGCAATTAGAGGGGCTGCTGAAGGAAGAAAGACTTGAAGTATAAAGTGAAGTACAAAATAAAAAATATTGTATTGGAAAAGGCTTGGTTGGCTTTGGTTGTATAAGGACAGGTTGTACATCACATTCTCACATCCATTGCGTAAAATACAGACGCTTGGTCAGGTGCCTTTGGCGTTGTTATTGACGCTTAAAATCTCCTTTAGCGTAATATCTAAACACGCTTTATCTAAACGTGCTTGGTCGGGACTATTATGTGTCACTTTTGACGCAGTTAGGTTAAGGAAAAGATCATGGGTGGGCTTATAAAATGTACGTTTCCATAACACACATGACAGTTGGGTCTAGGATCAGAAGAACGGGACAGTTGGGTTTAGGAAATGTGACGCACGGGACGCAAACCCCGGTCTCCTGGGTGAAAGTCCTGTGTTTGACCCATCTACCACCCCAACCAACCTTCCTATGCGGAATTTCGGGCGTTGATACTAGTCACTACCGTTCTTCAAGCGCTGCGTAGCTGCTGCTCTGCCCGGCGAGTTCTACACACACACACGCTGAATGGTGCTTTTTGCGCCACATCTGACGCTGATAGCCACTGCCCAAGCGTCCAAATTTTACGAGAACGGATTTATAAGGATTATAGGTAGGACAGTTGGAAGAATAAGAGAGATAAAAGAAAAAGGGTTTGGCATGGAGCAGCTGTTAGTGAGCTGTTAGGAAGGCAGACGGACAGTAAGAGGAGGCAGCGGCAGAAGACTGTCAACACCCCACTAGTCAGCTCTGCCTGGATGAGCAACTAAAGGGACATAACTCCCTCTACCCTCCTTCTGTCTTTCCCAAACACACACACACACACACACACACACACACACACACAAAAAACAAAAAAAACAACCTGCAGACATTCAGATGTGTCATGAGCACATGTATACCCATGCTTATACCTGTCAGGGTAAAGAACTTTTTTCTACAGGGCATTTGTCCCAAGTTGATGGGATTCTTGCTGCATTTTGGGACTTTACAGCTGTAGCTTTAACGATTAACATTAACATACCACCATAAATATGTTGCTGTGAGGTAAGAAATACAAAGAAACACTTTATTTTACAACATGGTAAACACATTTATATAATGCTTTATTTATACAGCACCTGTATCCAAAAAAAGTGCATTATAAATAACTACATGGCATTGGCCTGACTCTTGACAGTTCAGTGTCTTGCTCAAGGACACTTCCACATGTAGCCAAGAAGAGCCAGGGATTTAACCACCAAGCTTGCAATAAGTGGAAGCCCCCTCTATCCGATCGGATATAATATGGCACACACTGTATGTTCATTAAAAATATTTCCTCCTCACGTTGATGTTGCAGGTCATAACTCTCTCTATCCCCATGTTTCCTGTCTGCCTGCCACATACTAATAACTATCTGTGAACATCTATCTAATCTAATAACAAATGGTAGAATATAAAGGTTATTTCTAGGTTGCTAATACCCATGTAGAGTCACACATTCATGGCTAGAAACAAGGATGCATTTACAGCCACTACACACAGCGCACAGTCACAGCTGCTATCCCATGCTTCTCTTACCCAGCAGCCCCGGCAGGGTTTGACAACAGCAGACTGGAACACGGAAACATGCAGTTGCCTGGTGTTTCAATACCAGAGAGAGCGCGAACACACACACACACTTTTCTCCAGCTTCCTTCCAGCAATTTCTCTTCTCTCGTTTATCCCCACAGTTACATGTTTATACCTGCTTGACAGTCAGTCCCAACCTCTCCTATCTCTTTTTCTACTCTAGTTCTTTTCCTCTCTGTCTCCTTCTATTCTTGTTCTTTTTGCCTAAACGACCACTCTACTTTACAATTCCCTTTGTTTTACTCCATATCCATGTTGGGCTGTTAGTGGTAGTCTAGAAGACAGAAAGTCATGCTTGTTATAAGTGTTGCCAGCGGCAGTGGGCAATATAATTGCTTTTCTTTTTTTTTCTTATCTTATACAATTATTTCAATACGTCCTTTGAAGATTGTCAATGACTCCCAAAACGACACGACAGTTCTATTTACTGCTGCACTGTGGCCGTTATAAACGTGACAGATAATTTTAAACACGTAGTTAATGTTGTAAAACAGAACTAGTTAAGTTTAGCCAACAAAAATAGTAAAGGTTGGTTAAACATCAGGGATTGGCTTTAAATTAGTTAAATAAAACTACTTACGCAGAATTTGGCATTCTTGTACTTTGTCACCTCGCTTCCTTGTTTGCCCTCGCGGTAATTACAGTCACTAGAGGACACCACCCAACAAGAAGCGTAGTTATGGGTCATTATGAGCTGCTTTCACAATCGATCTATACGGTTGTTTTCTTATTCAGGCCGGTCTGAATTATTTGCAGGTTTCCAATTATCACTGCTGCTTTTCTGCTAAAACTTTAACATTTGCATTATTTAATCAAATATACTTGGTGTTAATATTTCAACATGAGGATTGGTTCTCCAAATAAGTACCAGTATTTCTGCATTAACATCTCTTACATCTCTTGTCTCTTTCTAGCAGCCCCTTCAAGTCCTGGAACCTGATCAAAAAACCTGGGAATTGTAGCGTTTGTCCTTAATGTTCCTGTAGGTCAATTTACTTCATAACCACAAACAAGATGCAATTGAGTTGACTAATGTCCTGCCATAATCACCGTTACATATAACCAGTTATTCTAATGAGGCCATTCATTGAGCTAAATACAGCATTAATTAGCAAATATTCTACGGGAGTGTGTGAGTCTTCACATGACGTACATGGATATGTGATCTCCATATTTAAAAAGGCATCATTGTTTTTGTCTCATTTAATGTGCAGATTTATGTAGCAACATGCTCAAAGGTCTAATCAGCTATAATAGGTATGTTTTAGCAGATGTTATTGTTTTACTGGCTTGTTTACAGAGTGGTTTCACACAGGAAGATACAAGGATGATGCTATGATGACACAATTCCCTGCAATCTACTGTTGTTGTGGGGGTTAAACTCACATACATAAATAAATGTAGCAACAACTTCATTAACTTACAACAACAGTGAAATCTGAACCTGCAGTCAGTTAGTGGGGGTTGGAAATTAAAAGGTAATTATTAAATTAAATTAATTAAATAAGGAAATGCTCTAAGTTGAGATGGGACCCATCTGCTGAGGTGCTCTTCCGCTGAGGTCTGAGCTCAGTTGTTTTGGTGGTCACCCAGATGTAGGGTTTTGGACTGTCTTGGCTCTTGAACATGAATTCTCAAGAAGTACACAATATTTAAAAAATGCTTGTTGAATGCAATACAGTTTAATCAAGTTAATAAGTATAACAATGTGATGAACTGTTTAAAAATGCACAGTGTTAAACTCCATACATATTTCTTTTTTTATAATTTTGGATATTTCTTTGCTTCACCACCAGCATCGGGTCTCAACCACTGAAGAAGGTCAAATAAGTGATTCCCTTTAGCATTGAAAATTCCCTCACATTTACAAAAAAAAAAAAGTGTAACACCCCGCACTGCAAGTGAGCACCCAGTCCCTGAGGCTGGAACACATGGTGGCTCTAATAAGCAATAACACATTAATGCCTCCATTTTAAGCCACTGTCTGAACAGATTTACAGGCTGCCATTTAGCTGGCTGCCTTCCTTATGAAGCTAATGCCTGGCTCCATTCCTGCCTCCAACCTGCCTCAGGTGACTGCCTTTGTACAGCTCAGAAAATGTCCACCCCCTCCCACTGTGTATTTTTCTTATTAACATCTGTTGGTCACCAGTTGAAAGTGATGCTGGCACTGCACGTGATGCCACCACAACAGCTGCCGTGTTGAAGTGGAAACCAGAAGTAGTCAAAATCTCAAGGGGAGTGGCGTGCCCTGTAGCTGACATCAACTTCTCTGGAGTGGCTTTTTACAGATCTCCCAGCAACCACAGCTGGCATCATAATGGAGGTCATGTGGAGAACTGGAGTTTACTAACGGCTAAACACAGAGATGTCTCCAAAGCACTTCATGGCATGAGGGTAGAGGTGGAGTTACTTTTAGATTTATTTATTAAACAAAAAAGTCATGTTCTTCACCCGTGCAGCTCGATGTGATATATGAAAAAGATGAATTTCCTTTCTGATCTTCTTTTCTTAGATTCAGAAGAAGATTTTGAATGTCATTCATACAACAATGTTATTGAGCGATATAAAACCCCAGATACCATCAAATGTCAACTGATGTTTTTAAAGTTCTTGCTTTCTGCAATGTCTGCACATGACAACTTAGGTATGGTTAAGGTTCAGGAAAGACGGGCACGCAACTTCTAGGCAAGACCTGCCCTTCAATAGCATTCACACACTACTATTGGCCAGGCATCCATGCTTACGCAAGGTAACGTAACCCGATTTGTTCAGGTCCTATCCCCTGACCAATCGGCTATCCTAACCTTAACCACTCGAGGTCAATGCCTAACCCCAACCAATCGAGCTGCTTCGTAGGGCGGGACTTGCCTTGAAGTTACGTGGGATCCATAATAACGCCTCACTGAGGGGTCATTTTGGATACAATTCTTTCTTCTCGTGGTGATTCAAATTTGGTTTATTTCTTCATTTTGTTTCTTTGGTTTGATAAGTGTTTCACAAAAGGATTTTCTCTTTTTAATGAAACACACAAGCTGATATAGAGCTTAATAACTTTCATTGTGTCCATAATTGTGAATACTATCAGCTGATATCATGTCACATGAAAATACACTTCACCTCCTATTTTTCCTTGTTTTCTTTGTGTGTGTGTGGATAATCTGCATTATCCTTGTTATCTAATGCTATCCTGCATCATTCCGTAGCATATTTACATCTCTTTGACCATCCCGCTATTTTCAGTTTCCTTTCTTCTTTTATTCCTTCTGACAAGAACTCACTTAACATATAACATAGCATCTGTGAGCCATGCAGCTGGCCCTTAAATTGCTTCTTAACAGGACTGCAAAGCGACTGTTAGGTCAACTGCACCCAGATCAGTGAAAAAGAGTAGAAACGCATATAGACACATATGAGGACTTGCGGCTCGATGAGAACCATTACGTAATGGCAGCTACACACTACGACTTTCAAAGTGGTCAGATTGCTTTACTTATCCCATTACACAACTGTCTCTTATAATGGGGTATCTTGAAGTTACTGTGTGTGTGATATATAGCGATCGTCGCTCACAGGAGCAAGCGCTTATTTGCCTCAGATCTGGGGCTTTTGTCTGCAATTTCCAAAAAACTGTTGGGGTGGAAGATCAGGGCTAAAATCATGTAGTGTAAACTACATGAAAAAAGTGTTAGGAATTGAGAGGAAATTGGAATAATTTTGCATTTTCCTTTGCAGTAAATTGTAATTAAGAATTAGTTAATTTGATCTTAAAATGACCAGTTGCCATACAAACAGCACTACCAGTCTGACAAAGCAAGTGAACTGCTGAATGAACTGAAGAAACAAATCTCAAACATGTGTTCTTCGTTTTTTTTCCCCCAAAAGGGAACACTACCTGACTGCCAAACCAATTAAGTTCAACTTTGACTTCTACAGAGAACTGAAGTCGTGGAGTCAAGTCCAGGCTCTGCCTCTGTTCCACAGGCTTCAAAGCAATATCTTATTCAGTATTTCTTTCATGCGTCTTTTTAAGGAAATAAAGTGCATTCCTGGGTTTACTTTCCATATTTACTTTTCCATATTCAAATTGGTATCCACTACAGCACTACAACCATTGTGAAATAAACAATGTTGAAATGTTACTTTGTGATGAGTGGTAGCATTGGTACTTACGTCATGGTAACTTTGTTTCATTCATATCCATATTCCTCACCAACGCTCTCTTTTAAAGTCATTTTTTCTTTCTAGTTCAAATTATTTTTGTCTTAAATCTTCAGCGTTCATGTATGAGCTATAGCCACGTTAAAGTAATTGCAGAACTGTTATTATATATAGTCTTTGCACAAATCTGCACTCGAATGCCGATTACACCTTTGTTCCCTTAAGAGCGTCAAGGTAGAATCCCGAGGTATTAGTTAAAAGTTTTTTTGCTTTTTTTCAATTCTTTATTGTACAAAAAGTTAATATATACAAAAGGTACACACAGATAAATGGAAAACAGGAACAAAAGAAACAGATAAAAAAATTAATTTGCATTTTATAATGCCAGAGCATGTGTATCATTTCATATTATATTCATTTAATAACTTAAAGGTCTTAATGTTTTTTTTGTTTTTAATATTAAATAAAAGGGTGCTGTATTGCTGAAATTCATTAATAACGTTTAGGAAAGTTGGCTTGGTTCCGGACTATTTTTTCTTATGTATATGGAAATGGAAAAAAAAAATAAAAATAGTAGTATAATATACATCATGTTATTTTCAATCCTATCTTGACAAAAATATAGCATCACATCAAACATATTTATCTTAAGTTTCTTTTTTAGAAATGTGTCTACCTCCATCCAGAACATTCTTGTATATACAGTGAAAAAATAGATGGGAAATACTCTCTTCTTCTAGTCTACAGACACCACACATAATCGATATTTAGTTTGAATCCTGATTAGACCTCTCTGCTCAGGTTGAAGATGAGTTACATGATGTCACCACTGTGTTTGTGAAATGTTTGATTGTGTGCTTGGTGACATACAGGGACTATTCCAACAAGTCCTCCAAACCCTACCACATAGGTTGTCTGTTCCTTCCCCTTTCATATGACCCATAAGAGCATTTCATAAATTAACGCCCCTAGCAGTGGCAGGACATACAACGCACAGGAGCGTTTTTCCGTCCTCATAAAAACTTTCGCAGTTTTTGACCACATCGTTAATGTTGTGAGTTTGGTTAGGTTTAGGCACAAACCTACTTGGTACGTTTTAGAAAATGATTGTGGTTAAAATCAGTACATTTCTTACGTTACTTCACTTTTGTGCGTATGTACATGAGATAATTACGCACAGAGCATGGTTCTGTTTGTTAAGAAAAGTTTAAATAACTTTCCGTTTCCTTTTATTTTTATATTAATTTCAAATGGGACACAAACACAGGTCTCCTGGGTGAAAGTCCTGTGTTTGTTTGACTCATCAACCACAAACTGACATCCACCCTTAACTGACTTTCTGGGTCTTAATACCACGTTACAAGACTATCGTCATAATTAGTATGACCACTAACGGGTGCCGCCTAATAATAAACGTAAATATGGGTTGTAATTGCTGCTTTTACAAACATCCTATGGGGTCGTTTTTCAGGGGAGGACAGTCTCAACTATTCACAGGGCAAGTCAGCGAACTACTGTAGCTACATTATCAAGCCAGCACATGCTAGCGTTAGTAGCTCCTCAAGCTTCTATTTTCGCTGTACTGTGACGTTTACTTCTCCTGGCATTTCGTTCTCAGGATTTTACATAATTTCATTGAACAAAGTCTCCGCGCTAAAGTGACAATTCACATAATTGTAAACACTGACTCCTTTAAACTATTCCTCTGTTGAGGAGTATGCGGTAGTTTATACTCTGACAGAGGAAGCTACCCCAAAGTTGATAGGACAACAGAACTAATTGTAATCCAAGTTTTTTCAATAGATAAACAACATAATTGATGATGACCATTAATAAATCAGCAGGGACACATCAGCTATCTGCACATAACACAACTTGGTTTCTGTAGAGAACCAGAAATTGTGATTTGGTGTTAACAAGACCAATGGCTTAATTTAAACACAAGTGTAGTCCGAACACAGCTGACATTTAAACACTTACTTCTGCTGGCAAATTAGTTAATCAGTTAATTTTAAAGTATCATTAAAATAATGATTCTTTTGGAATCCACCACTACTAAGATGTGAACTAATGGCTAGTGAGGGAATACGGTTAGCAGGCACTTCCTCTATGGGCTGTGGATGAAATGAGAAAGCTGGACAGAATAATAACAGTGATGTTAGAGCTGTGCTACACTAAGGGTCAGAGAATAAGTAATTACTTGGAGAGGGAATAATCTCATTATTAAAAAATCTTAGTCATTGTAAAATCTCAGTCAGGTCTTAAAAAAATTGTAAATTACTTGTTAAATACTGCAAAAGGTTATAAGGGGGGAAAAAAAGAAGAATGTAAGATTAGGAACAGTGATATAATGACAATGGTGATTCGAAATTACAGTCTATTTAATGCCTGGAGCAGCTGTCTGAGACTGGGAGCAGATTACAGAAACATTAACATCTTTCTAGAAGCAATTTATCTTACAGCACAAGTTAAGAATACATTGTGATTAAGGCTGCAGTCACACATGCAATCGGGGACGGTGCAGAAGTGAGTTGCCTCGACTCACTTCCAATATATTCTGATATGTGGTAATTAAGGACGCAAAGATAAATGGGATGTTTGGAGGACTAAATGTGCACCACAGCATTAACAGAAAATATCTTTTATTGCAACATCCCAGCGTGCTGCTGTGTGTTGTAATGGTGTGGTGTGTTTGGTGTGTGTGGTATTTTATCAGTCGCAGCAGAGGCCTGTACTACGAAGCAAGATCAACATGTCCTGGATTTCTTTCAGTAATCCGGCTTCACTAACCCTAACAACTGTGGTCCCGGATAACCGGTGTCACGAAGGTGGTTATCAACTAGTTCAATCAATCCAGGTTTGTCCAATCTAGAGACGCACGCGTTCACATAAAAGAGGCGGTGTTTGGGCACCACGACCAATCGCAAACATCTACCAGAGCCGCATGTTATATATAAGGAGAGCAAATTATAATTCTACATGAATATGTAGGACACAGACTCGGTTTTCCAGGCAAAACGCAATACAGTCGCTGCTTCCTAAAACAGGAAGGAAAGATGGCAAAAAAATAAATAAATAGCCAACGCTGTAGATGTTTAAATCACAACTCCAATATCACTTCCCCATCAGTCAGGACCAAGAACTAACCATAATTACACTTGGGCTTTCCATAAACTGTCGTTGCTTTAGCCTTTTATTTCAGTTGCAACCCTGGCAGTGGTAAGCGATCGTGAGCGCAAATAAAAAATATAAAAACATAATTCAAACCGATGTGCGCATTGGCGACACACGGCTCAAGAAGCCAATATGTAGCCTAATTCCCTCCCATTAAAATATATAGGCTATATTTCATAAAAATGGGCTGCATTTCAAAGGAATATGGTTAGTCATGCTTACAGTAGTTTACTCCTAGTTTCTGTAGTAACTGGGCAGTATTTCAAGTATAATTGTTTTTTTTTTTGCTTGCTCTTATTATTAGAAAACATCACACAATACCATTATAATTCCAGAGATTCATCAACAGATTGCCACATTTGCCCCTTCCAGCCTGACTTATCTGTTAAAAACCCATTTAAACACGTAGTTTTACAGTCATCCCACTGTGTAGAGGGTAAATTAAACAAAAAAAAAACATTTAGTTTTAAGTTCTTTTTTTACCAACATTGCAACCTTAAACACATACTCAACAAATGATTTTGGTCCACCTAAATTGAATGCGGTCATTAATGTGATTAGTTGCACCTGTGTTCGACAAGTCAAACTGCCCACTGTGGGAAAGGTCTATTTAAAGGGCCTGCACAGTTACTCAGGTGTTTTCACTTATTCTTGCTTGCTGATTAGACCTCTGCTCAGGTTAGTGCTGGGAGAATATATACCTGCAATTACATAAAGTCAACAAGGAAGGCAAGGCAGCTTTATCTGTATAGCACATTTCAGCAACAGGGAAATTCAAAGTGCTTTACATAAAAACGATTTAAAAAGTTAAAAACAGAAAATACGAGAATAAAAGTTACAGTGCAGTATAAGAAATTAAACATTAAAGTGCCCATATTATGAAAAAAACCCTTTTTCTGGGATTTGGGGTGTTCTTTTGTGTCTCTGGTGCTTCCACACACATACAAACTTTGAAAAAAATCCATCCATGCTGTTTTGAGTGAGATACGGTTTCTGAATGTGTCCTGCCTTCAGTCTCCTGGTAAGCTGTTCAAAATTGGCTCGGACTGTGACGTCACAGTCCGAAATGAGCTGGCTAACCACAACCGTTAGCTTGTTGCGTTAGCTAATGCTAATGCTAATGCTAGCATGCTACGTCGTTCTCAATAGCAAAGCACTGCTACAACACACACAAGTTCACCATAATCTACAAAAGAACTACTTACATGTGCGCCCTCATTTAGAAGTCTCCCAGCTAATCCTGCCTTGTAACTGACCAAAGTTGGAGAAACAGGCTTTATTTTACTGTCTCTAGAGTTAGCTAGCTGACATGATCTACATCTGAGCTACTGTGCATGTGCGAGTGCAATCAAAGATAGTACAGAAGAAGAAGAAGAAAAGAGGTCTCACTCTGTAGCTAAAACAGAAACCAGGTGAAAAGAGGATCTGCAGCAGTGAGAGAGAGCTGTGCAGTACAACAAAAATATGGTGTTTTTTGAAGATTAAACCATGTAAACCTATTCTGGTACAACCTTAAAATACATTTATGAACCTGAAAATGAGCATAATATGGGCGCTTTAAAGAGCAGTTAAAAACAGTTAAAAATATAAAAGCAAATAAAATACGAGATTTTAGGCTGCTAGTATGGGACAATGTATAAGCCGTTGCTCTATACACGTTATCCACCCGCAATCCTTGCCGTTCCCAGAACGGGCTGTCCCACCGGTCTTACTAAGGAAGCACTTCAATATTTTGTTACAGAGCTCCATCATATAAGCACCAGAGTGTGAGCCCGGTACAGGTACCGCCAAACGACGGTCCTTTCAGGGGCTGTGGCAGTTGAGTTAGGTCAGAAAAAGTCGGCCATGACAGTTAAGGTTAGGCACCGAAATGACAAGTTAAGTTTAGAAAAAAAGATCATGGCTTGGATTAAAACAATCCCGAGGAACAAACGCACATTTCCTGGGTGAAAGTATTTCGTTTTCACACTTCGTCCAAGTGGTTTTGCCGTAGCTAGCTGTCAAAGATGGCGGCCGTTCTGCACATGCATGACTCACATCGTGTAGGGGACTCACATCGTGTCTTGACAGGGGCTTAGGATATCACACAAAGCAGGAACTGAGAATATGGAAAGTGAATTAGAAACTCACCTCCCATTATCAGTTCTCACTGAGCAGAGCTTGAGAGTTGGACTCAAGCTGGACTTGAGTCACAAAAATGAGGACTTGCGCCTTGACTTATCTAAAACTTGACTACCTAAAGAATCTTGGGATTTGTTGCAAAATCCCAGAAAAATAAACTTCAAAGCATGACAGGCCAATGGTTTTAAAGAATTGCTTGTAGTTTTGGAAAAACACAATCAACATGGTTTTGATCAGAGAATCTTTTTTTAAAATAATCTTATGAAGAGGGACTTGACACGAGACTTGACTTGTCTGAAATTATTTGAGACATTACTTACTGCTCAACAGAAAACAGCTAGAAAAAGCAAAGACACTGAGAGAGGCTCACTTAGGTTAAAAACACTGAGTAAGTGTCATTTGGGGGAGTTTGCCTTTCAGCGGTGTTTCTTCCTTTTGTTGAAGCAAAGGCTAGAAATAAAAACGAAGCAGCCGACAGAGGTTCATTACAGCACAGGGAACCAACTGGCCACACTATCGTTTTTCCGATAGAGTCTGCTAACCGCTGCTTTAGGTGATTATAGATTTATCCATCTCTGCTTCCTCTTCACACATCACAGACTCTTGCTAAATGTTTCCCTTTTGGGATGAATTGAGAGAGCTTGATAAATTGTGCTCATGTGCTCGAGGTTTTCAACTGCTATCTGTGAACAGGCTACTGAGAGTCACTGGGGCATTTCCAAAGGTTTTTCCAATATGTTTGTCAATACCATTTTTTAAATTATGTTAATATTTCTGATGTAGCATCTTCTAAACTAGGTAGTTCCATGAAGATTAAATATTTTGTTTTCAACTGAAACATGGCAAAGAAGAGCATTCACAAACATAAAAGCTGCTGCCAAAAACATAAATAATATACAAAACTGCAACTACACAACATGTAAAAGGCCACTGCAAGGATAGAAGTCACAACATGAGAGCTTAAAGTTGCATTAATCATTATTTTATTATTAACAAATGACGAAATGTGGAATGTGTCACCTCTGCAGTTCCCTTCAGCAGTACAGAATGTTGTGCATCTTTAAAGCGTAACTCTCGCCAAAATGCAACCTAGGGTCTTTTTGTGAATGTACACGAGTCAAACTTTCATTTAAAAGCATATTTAGGAGGGAAGCGCCACTTTTAAGATTTACCATATTTCGTTTTTTGGTCAAATGGTCTTTTGAATGGGAGTGATAGGGGCACTTTTATGCTAGCCTCAAAATAGCTATTTCTAACACTAGAAGGCTCAACACAACATGAAACTTTGCTCGAAGTATCACCAGGAGCTCTACACCTTAACCAAAGCATTGACAACGTTGTTTGTGTAGCCAGAGTTTACTAAAAAAGGTTTTGAACAACTCACCGTAGCGCTTGTTGTTTCTGGCCGCTAACACCTCGGCAGTCAAAACGAGTCGATATCCGAATGCGAATGAACGGACTCCATATGAGGCTCCTTTTTCAACTACAAGTTTTTCACTAACGACAAAACAACAGTGCTCCCTGCTGGAGCTGCTCCCCCCGCGACCCGAAACCGGATAAGCGGACAAAGATGGATGGATGGATGGATGGATGGATGGATGGATGGATGGATGGATGGATGGACAAAACAACAAATTATCCGTGCATTTATATGGAACTAAGCTTTAGGAGCTTTCCATCTTTACTCTCCTCCCTGTTAGGTTGCATTCGGAAATCGACTGTTTTTGACTGATAAAATGGCTGCGGCCAGAAACAACAAGAGCTACGGTGAGTTGTTCAAAACCTAAAAATACGGTAAATCTTAAAAGTGGCGCTTCCGTCCTAAATATGCTTTCAAACGAAAGTTTGACTCGGGTACATTCACAAAAAGACCCTAGGTTGCATTTTGGTGAGAGTTACGCTTTAAGAATGATTACATTTTGAAATGAGACAAGAAATAATATCAAAATATCAGGATTTATACAACAAACAAAAAGTCAAATTGAGTCATGGGTTTGGTTCCAACTGTTTTAAACAGCAAAGAGTGAAGAAAGAGCTCCATTCCCTTAAAGCTAGTCAATGCTGACTGTTAAATATTTTAAAAGTACAATCATCTTTTATGTTACTATTTTGAATGATAATTAAGGGTAATAACTTTCACTTTAATTCCAAAACCCAAGTGAAATAATGAAAACCTCATTTTAGAATTCACACCCTTCATTCTGTCTTTGAATTTTTTTCTTGCAGCAGAAAGACTCAACCCTCCTTCTGCTCGCGCACTGTTGTCGCCTCCATTATGAAAATTACCCCACATCCTCCGCCCCTACTTACCCCTGTCTCCCCCACTTTTCTCCCCACGCTGCTGGCTGCCACGACACCTCTCTCATAATTCCTCCTGCTATATGGCTGCTGTCAGGTGATGAAATGGTTTCCTTGACCAGAGCGGGGGCCTGGCAGTTATTTTAATGTTTGAGTTTTAGCAGAGCGATAAAGCATCGCTGGCTAACCCCGGTTGACAGAGAGCGATATCTAATAGGCCTGTCGCTCTCGTGCCAAATCGCTTGCTGCATTTCAATTAAGGACTCTTCAGGGGCGAAAAAGGCAATATCAGACATGGAGTGTGTGCAAGTTGGTTTTAATGTGTGCATGCACACATTGTTACTTCAATGTTTGACCCGGCTCAGAATGATGTAAGTGCAAAGTTTGACTCTAGAATGTTGTGCCAAAAAAAAACCTCACCTGTCAAACAGTAATTCATATTCAGTTTTCTTTTGGTTGCCATGCTTCTTTGTGTCCTATTTTTTCGATTTCCAGTTTGTTGTTACTGAGCCAGTACTTGGTTAGGATCTGTTTTTGCATTCTATTTATGACAGTAGAGAGATAATCTGCTAATTCATAATCTCTTTTTAGGTTTAGATAACAACACTCTAATCTACTTTGGCT
Source organism: Perca flavescens (assembly GCF_004354835.1). Lineage (NCBI taxonomy): Eukaryota > Metazoa > Chordata > Actinopteri > Perciformes > Percidae > Perca > Perca flavescens. The sequence continues at coordinate 23,593,819 of NC_041343.1, forward strand.
TTTAGTTTCTTATAATTTGCTTTACTCTGATTGGTGTTTGGAGAGCAGTGTTGTTGTGAGGCTGTTAGCCTCAGTACCAACCATTGACCGTAAAATTTACCAACTGACATAGGGGACCCTAATCTGAGCTCAGCTCTTGAGTTTGGAGGGTTTTGGAGGGAAGTGTGTCATGTGGGCTGGATTTTAAGATGTTAATTATCAGTATTTGCCTAATTCTGCTCTACATGCAGTTGTTGTTGTTGTTGTGTTTCTGTGTACTATAAAATGTATCTGCAGAATTCTACATGTAAAGATTCTATGGGTCTCTCTCTCTCTCTCTCTCTCTCTCTCTCTCTCTCTCTCTCTCTCTCTCTCTCTCTCTGTCTCTTTCTTTTCTCTCTCTCTCTCTCTCAACCTCACTTCAACGTTTTTCTCTCTTTTCTCCTGCTCCAGAAACGCTTTATTCTCTGTACCTTCTGTTCTATTGAACAGCGACGGTGCCCTCATCAAAGTGAAGCAAAAGGGTGAGGAAAGGTTTCAGCACGCTGTACAAAGAACAGACACTGCAACATTGTGTGTGTGTGTGTGTGTGTGTGTGTGTGTGTGTGTGTGTGTGTGTGTGTGTGTGTGTGTGTGTGTGATTGAGACTCCCTTTGTTTCCTTTACATGCCTCAGCCTCATTTATAATAATAATAAGCTTCATGTGAACAGAACTGTTCTCAACATATTTTTCTCAACAAACATGCAACACAATCAATACCATGGCAAAAACAACAAATACCAGCAGTCAAAATAAAGAATAAAGCAAGCTACACAGGTAACAGTTTGAAAAGGACACAAACCGTGTGATATTTGTTTTTTCTTATGATTATTATACTTAACATTGATGTAGCAACGATTTATAGATAATAAAATACCTCAGAGAATCTAATAACATACGAGATGGATTGGATGAAAGCATTATGGGCAGTGTGTCAGTGGGAGCAATGACTTTCTTGAGTTATGGAAGACATTTGTTGTTACTGTTACAAATACAAATGTTCACTTGTAAGTGGGGTCAATTGGTCTTATGTCAGGGTTGATGCAGCTTGAGGTTTAACCTTACATACAGTTTTCTTTATTTTAATAGGCAAAATATATAATAATAATAATATAATAATAGGTTTGTTATTCTTATCTTATTAATTCCCCTTGCCTTTCACATTTAGTGGAAGGTGTGATGGGAGTGAGAATGTGTTGGAATAAACACCAAGTACAGACTGAAATGTCTGCAAACCTCACAGCTGAGTGACAAGGTGATCATACCTCTCAAAAACATGAACTCTCTTTAAACCTGCAGTGAGTTTGAAAAAATAAGTGACACAAATTCAATCCAACCAAGCTGAATGGATTTGCCAACACTGAATTCTTACTGTTCCACACATAAGAAAAAAGGTTTGGAGGAGAGGAGAAGACTAGATTGTGAGGGACGAAGCCATTAAGCATTCAAGTCTTTGAAAGTCTTTGTAGGTTTACCTAATTATCCAGAATCACACATGCTGACGGCTAAAGGAGCATAACCCTCAGTATGTGCATTTTTATTTCATTCTCCTCACAGTCCACCATGGCCTATTTATTGAAGGTCTTCTCAGGGCTATTAGGTCAGATGTCTAATTTTGGTCAATTAACTTGTTAAAGGAAAATTCAGAAAACAGGACTGAAAGTCTTTTCAGAAACGTTGATTAAAAAGGGGTTGGTTTTGTAATGTAATGGATGCTGATGTTCTTGTTGACGATGGACTTTGTTGATTATATTGTGTCAACTTTGTAGGCTGATATGCACTTTTTCCTACCCTATGTAGGTTACTTTGACGCTGCTATCCATGCACCTTGTACTGGTATTTATTTGTCCTTGTTCTGTTACGGTTGTGTTCCAGTTGGACTGTGTGTAGAACTTGTATGTATTTATGTGTCTTGTATGTGTTTATACTTGCTGCACACCTAATTGCCCTTCGGGGGGACACAAATAAAGTTGAACTTGAAGTCTAAAGTCAGGCTTAGTATTGTTAGCCTATTGTAAGAGCTGAACAATGGAGCTAAATCAGAGCAAGGGCAATTTAAATAGAAAGGGTGCATCCTCTTGGGTGTGAGCTGTTAACCTGTGTGCATGTTTCTCTGTATGTTAAGGACACCAACTGCCAACCAGTAGAATAGCATGTAACCTGGCGGAGGAAATTTGTTTGGCACATGTGTGTATATGTGAGCACCTTGTGCATGTGCAAAAGATGCAAACAACAAAGGGGCCACACATTAAATCATTGCTGCATAACCCTACTGGTGGTCAAACACTCCAGAGGATGCCGTTAATACAGAACACCTGAAACCAGTTTGGCCTACACAGGCTGCAAACCCTAATGTGTTTTTGAGAAACAATTGACTTCACCTTTAAAGAGTGCTGTCAACAGGTTTGCTTCATAAAAAAAAACATGTTGCTGCACTACATTCAGACACCAAGGATCCAACACATGCAAAAGAATAACAAACCTGAACTGGATGATTATTATTAATATATATATATCATATCTGATTTTTTGTTTGGCCTTCCTCTCTCTCACACGTACACACATGAGTCCACATATCCTCATTTGATTATTTTATGCCTTTGTTGATTATGTTGTGCAAAATAAACAAATTCAAACTCCAAACCAAAAGGGCTCTGTCAGCCAATGTTTACATCCTCAAAACTTCCCTCAGCCAATAGTTTTCAACTTCACTGATAAATCATGAACCACTCTTAAGACTTCGATAAAACTATGTCTATTTAGAGTAAACGGCTTTGTAAAGCTAGGAAACCCGGACGGAGTTTAGTTGACATTAATTAGATGCCACAACGACGTTTCATTTTTGTTCTTTTATTTCAAGGGATTACATTTTTATTATTAAAAATAATAATACAAATAAATGAGTCAAAAAATCATGGCTAACCAGGTTCTTTACATAAATCCACACAAATTAAAATCTTGCTGGACAGAGAAATCAGTGTAAGCGTATGTGCATAAATTACAGAGAACTATGGAACTATTACAGCTAACTAGCTAATTATCTACATGTCAAATCTCCCAACAACAACAAAAATCACCCTCAGCAAATACTCAGCCCCTCGACGCATCTCGCTCTGTTGAAAACTGGGATCAGTGTTATAAAAGCCCTCAGGCAAAAATCTCTTATAGCCAGAAGATAACAGGATGAGAATGTTTCCTCCATAGCTGAGAAATACTGTGGCGAGCTACACAAATACAGCAGGGCAAATGAATGCAAAAGAGACATACCTAAAAATACACACACATACACTTACACTCACCGAACAGGCTGCTTATCAGAGGCTGGGAGAGGAAGATCAAAGTAGCAAAAGCATGGAAGGGGGGGAGTTGAGACGGAGCTGAGAGGTATGATGCATGATGTGAAAGAAGAGAGAGAATGGAGGATAAAGAATGGAGGAGAGACAATAGAACAAGAGGAAGATTGATAGAGAAAAGAGAAGAAGAGAACGAGACAGAGAGGCAGAAATGAGACAGATATGAAATGCTCAGATCCGAACCATCTGAGAGGAAGGCAGTCATAGTTACAGATTTAAAAGCAAGTCTTTGGATCTTGGTTTGATGGATAGAATAACTCCCTCCAGGACAGAAAAGATACAGATAAAAAGACAAATGGCATGAAATGTTCAGAGTGCACAGAGAAGTAAAAAGGAGAAAAACAACAGCGTGAGGTGGATTGTGACAAGAACTTTGAAGAAGACTTAAAACAGGCGGCATAATGAAGGATCTGATATAGAGAAAAAGCATTTAGACATTAACTCTTTAAACTGCAGGTTTGAGTCTATTGCTGGAAGGGACAGGTGCACTTCAAACATCTGTTTTGAAGATACTTAAAATGATTTTCCTTACAACTTCATTGTGTTGGCTCGCCCAGAAAAGTCCAGCCTTTTGTAGCCACTAGCCTGCTAACTATCAATGAACCTGGTATGTGAAAACCATGGCCGCGTTTCAACCACTAGAGGGCCCTGGGGCAAAATGAACTCTAGGCACCCACTGACCTGTTGTTGGGATATGGCGCTTCACAATACAAGGCCTCCAGATTAGGTAATGAATGATTATTGGCCACATGTCTCTTTAGCTAGCCTCGTGAGACCATCCTGATCTCGCGAGCTCCAGTTTTCCACTCGCAGATCAGTCTGGCATCTTGAGATAGAGAAAATTTTGAGCCGTTCGCCAAACGATCGACCAATAAGCATTGGTTTTGAGGCGGGTTTAGGTGTGACGCAACGACTGTTCAGTCTAAACAACATGGTGGCTTCCACGGATGAGTGAGTCAGGTTACTCTTTAGCTGCTAGATGTTAAAAATTTCCTCAACAGCTAGTCACTGAAGGCTGTGGATTACGCCGGCACAGGTACAGTACACTGTGTTCATCAGGGATTTTTCACAGCTGAACAGTTGAAACTATTGATTAGAGCAGAATTGGCAAGCCAAAAAACCAAAAAAATTAGCTCCATAGTATTTGCCTAAAACATATTGAGTGTCTCTTATTTAATGCATTGTTTACATAAAAAAAAAGTCAAAAGTTTATTTTGCCATTTTCACAACTTAAAACTTATATTTTATGGTTTCGTTACTGTTGTATAATAAAGTTTACTTACTTACGAAGAGGTGTATTTCTCCAAACAAATATGCATTTAATCTACTATTAAAAACCAAGTGACAAACAGTGAACAACACTTTTGTCTTGTCAAAAACATATAGTAACAACAAAAGTTGCAAAAGAGATTAAAAAAAAAATCTCTTCTAACTGAGAGGCCACAATTTTGAATTAAATGTCGATATTGTATAGTTGGATACGTACATTTCTAGATCCCAGAAGGGCACAGTTTATTGAAATAACAGTTTTGTCCAGTTGCCATTTGGGGCCTCTAAAGTGCAACATTTCCCTGTGTGGCATTAACAAGTCATAAATAGGACCGACTAGAGAAAGACAGATGAAGAAAGAGGGAGACGTGATGAAGGATACACACAAATTATACACACCATAGCTACATACATTTTCAAGCTTTATTCCTTCTCTTTCCCCTCATAATACTGTCCTGTATGTGCAGCACAATATATTTTTCTAACAGAATCCCTGTGCTTGATCCAAACTGCTCTTTTTGGTTTTTCTCCGTTCCCCCGCGGTCATTTCTCTGCCTCTCTGGCATGTTGCTGAGCCTCCCCCCCCCACACTCAAAACCATAAAGATGATGGGCCCTGTATTTTCTTCTGAGTAAAGAGAGAAAAACAAGAGGCTCCACTCTTAATGCCAGCCAAGCAGAAGATAAAGAACAAGGGCGATTAAGCTTTGTCAACACAGAGACACAAAACTCTAAGAGATAAAACAGAATGGAGAAAACATAAAGCCTTGACTGTGGATATTATGTGCAGTGCCTGGGAGACATGGGGCCAGTGGCGATTGTAGACCCTTTTTAGGGGGGCTCAAGCAACAAAAAATAAAAAGGAATACAAAATAAAAAAAACACTAATCCCTGGTTGCCGCAGCACTGGCTGTAACACCCCTCGGAAATTGTTTTCTTTGGTATTTTTGTCATATAACCTACAGATATGCAATGATGATTGCTGGGTAATTTGTAGGTTGATGTTGTCCAATGTCAAGTCTCTATTTGATTAAGTGATGAGGGCCCTAGCGCCTGTCATAATAGCGTGCACTGGGGCCCGTTGTAACTACCTTACGCCACTGGGTTATTAGATGAGTGTTGAGGCGTGTAGGTTTGGTGAGGCACCTTCAGATGTGAGAGCAGATAGTCTGATGCTTTGCTTATGCTCCCCTCTGAGACACTAATAGAGTCTTCTATTGAAGCTGTAACTTCCTGAGTTCTTCTGACTCGCCACAATATGTCAGTCCCTCCAGAAAAACGCGATAATCGCATAATTCAATTCAATTCAATTCAATTCAATTTTATTTATAGTATCAAATCATAACATAGGTTATCTCGAGACACTTTACAGATAGAGTAGGTCTAGACCACACTCTATAATTTACAAAGCCCCAACAATTCCAACAATTACAGTAATTCCCTCAAGAGCAAGCAGTGCGACAGTGGCGAGGAAAAACTCTGTCTTGGGAAGAAACCTCGGACAGACCCAGGCTCTTGGTAGGCGGTGTCTGACGGGCCGGTTGGGGGTGTGATGAACAGTGGCAATAATAGTCACATTAATAATGGAACAGTGACTGGATGTAGCGGGAAGCTGCAGGGTTCAGCAGGAAGTTGCATGACATTGCAGGGCACCGCTGAGCTTAGCAGGGAGTGCAGCAGGACCACGGCGACAGCTGGAACCAGGATCTTGGTGCCAACGTTCTCCAAGGAAATACGCTGGGGGAAAAAACATAAGGACTCCGGGGAGTAAACTCCCCAGAAGCTAGGATTAGTAACAAGCATTTCTGGGATGGGATACACACAAATAGTAATAGTAATAGTAATAAATTCAATGCATAATCAGCCAAAGTCTGCATATTTATGCGGGGGCCGCATTTTTTCAAATACGCCGCACTTTCGCCACATAAATTGCCAATTGTCGCGCAAAATATGCGGGGCTTGCATGATTTCATAATCCCCGCATTTTCGTTGCAAAAAAGTCACATATATCTTATCAGAAAGTTGACAAATGTTGCATTTACTTCCAAGAGCAGCCATTTTCCCCTGTTGCCATGGGAACGTTATGAAGTGACGTAATTACGCAACGTGAACATCATCGAAAAGCAGGTTGTTGGGGGAATCACTTTTTTTTCTCTTTTTCATCAAACCGCAGTTTTTGCAAGTTCCCGCAACTTTTGCAAGTTCCCGCAATTTCATCGCATAAAATTGCATAAATATCCCGCATATTCCATCGCATTTCTTAAGAAAACGTGCCGCAAAATCAAGGATTTTTGCCCGCAACAATCACAAAAAAACTCTGCGTTTTTCTGAAAGGACTGATATGTACGCAACATGACTCATGGGTCTTGTTAGACCTTGGACTCAGGTAACACCTTGCACTGGGTGCTATAACACAGGATATTGAAAAACTCCAGCAACACTTGCAGTATGAGACAAACTTCATTATTAGCATCAGTTGGCCTGAAACACATCAGTCTTTCATTTCTACAAGTGTTGTTGGAGTTTTTATCCTTCAAGATTGCTTCCTATCGTCATGCACCTTGCAAGTAGTTGAAGTTGAGCCAGAACACTATACTCTACACACAATATTGCACTCAATATTTTAAATATACCTCCCATCAGCAGCCTTGATGTTTTACCAAAGTTATTTCAAATAGCCAGAAAGCTTAAGTAATATACTGTACATGTAAATGTTTTGGTAGCACCTCGTTCAAGAACTCACACTGACATGTGTTAGTCATGTTTAAGTAATGATTTGAATGGATGTGGTACACTTAACACAATGAATATATCTAGACCTTGGTAAATTGTTAGAAATAAAAAATAATCTTTTGGCTATTCAGAAAGTTTCATATGATGTCAGATTATTGACCTTATTATATAATCCTATTTTTTTTATTTTAAAAATGTTTTAATCAATCCAGAGTTTAGAAGAGATTGTGTTGACACACACACATATATATATATATATATATATATATATATATATATATATATATATATATATATATATATATACTTACAGACTTAGTTGCACTGTTCCATACTTTGACTGCTATACCTTATACCAACAGACACTTACATTCAACATAATAATAATAACTACTGTTTATTGATCCCCAGTGGGGAAATTACAATTTACACTCTGTTTGTTAGAAAACACTGCACACAGGCCTGAAATACACAGACATGCTCAGGACCTATTCATGCACAAATGGAGAGATGTCAGAGTGAGTGGGCTGGACCAGCGCCCTGAGCGGTTGGGGGGTACGGTGCCTTGCAGTGCCCAGGAGGTGAACTGGCATCTCTCCAGCTACCAATCCACACTCTGTACTTTGGTCCATTCTGGGACTTGAACCAGCAACCCTCCGGTTCCCAACCCAAGTCCCTACGGACTGAGCTACTGCCACCCCAAACATCTGGTGAGGGTTGATGTTGACACTACCGAAACCCTGTCTGGAGTAGGACTCAGTGTAAATCTTCACGACCGTTGAGCTCTCCCATTGAGGAGGCAGCTAATGGGCCAGACCACATGATCTGATCACTACAGCATGTGCTGATAAGCTTTGCTCTCAGCCCAACTGTTGTATCTGCTATACCTTCAGGTCTCCTGACACTCAATATATTGACGTCTCTGTGAAAAGCAGACACCTGCTGGAATGGGGTTAAAAAAAAAGAAAAAAGAAAAAGCAGGGCAACCTAATCCAGCAGATGAAGAAAATACAGAAATTATTACAGAGAAGCCAAATTGGTCAATAACTGTCAAAATTGCCCTTGATGGATAGTTTCACAGAAGCAATCTGATTGGTTAAAAGATCTATTCCAGCCGTGTGAATAAAGCTGCCGGTGCTTCAGGTTGCTTTTCCAGTTTGTTCCTGCGTGGTTTCCATGGGAAGAAGTTACCGATCAGGCTTACTACTGAAAATATTAAACTTTTAGACAGCAGATCTGTAGCAGTTAAAGCCATTATGAGTTGTTTGGTGATGCCCATACTTGCCTGCCTCTTGTAGCTACCTGCATTACTCTCAATGAAGAAACTCAATACAGCAGTATTAGATATTCATTACATTACATTACATGTACATGACGCTTTTATCCAAAGCAACTTACAATTAAGTGCTTTCAACTGTGAAGGTTCAAACTCCAGACAACAAATATTCAATTGTCCCTTCAATATGAGACAAAAACCAATAAAATAACTTCATGAAGCCACAATCAAAAATCTGTGATGTTTATAGTCGACCACAATGACACCTTTCATTATTCAGAATAATTAATTATATTTATCTCCTCCCAAGCCAGAGGATGAGAGTATGGGCCTCATTTCTTTGTATTTTTGTGTGATCACTGAAACAAAAGATAATGTGCAAAATACTTTATTAATTATCATTTTAATTATCATTATCAGGATCTAAAGAGAGTTTTACCCTTAATATTTGTCAGGAACCTCGACGAAAGGATGTTGATCGCTTGAGAAATTCCTTATGAAAGTTAGAAAACCCTTTTCTAATGCTACTTGATAACCATTGTCAAGACTTTCACCCTCCAGTGATCAAAAGTAGTTGTGAGTTTTTCCGGCTGGTAGGTTTCATTTGCTGCTGTCTCTCAGATAGATTCGCCTGGCATAACTTTGAACAAATATCCACAAAGCCTGGTTATCTTATCTGTTGATGACACGCACCCAGCAGCCATCACTTCCTGCTTTTTCATCTATGGGGTTTTTACATTTTAGGCACCTGGAAGATGCTTTTATGCGGCGAAGCTTGCGACAAATAAGCAGGTATAGGAGTTCAGTGTCTTGGAAAGGATGTTTTTATATGACACAAAGGGGTTGAACCTGTCACACACCTTGCTCCCCAACCGGCAGAAACAGAGGGGCCATTTTAAAAAGGTTCATATGTACATGTACTAATTGTGTGCAAATCTCAGATTATATCATTATACCAAATTAAAGGTGCTCTAAGCGATGTTTGGTGATGTCACTTCTTGTTGACGTTCGAAGTATTGTCAAACAAAACGGAGCATAGCTGTCACCAAATGACTAGCTGGGAGATAAAATTGTTTGTGGACATACATTTTTAGCTATGCATTATGGAGACTCTGTAACAAAATGGTTAACTTTAAAGTAAGAAACTTTGGATTAATTACTTTATGTTGTGCTGCAGTTTAAAGTACATGTATAAGATTTAAAGGACAAATCCGGCGCAAAATGAACCTAGGGGTTAGTAACACTGAGTCGACCGTTCTCTGGGATATGTTTTCATGCTAATCGAATGTGACCAGTTTTAGCGCAAACCGCTAATTAGCTTATAACGCTAGTCGTCAGGACACGGGTAAAGTAATAAGAAATTGCTATTCCTATACCACCAACAAGGTTCAAAATAGCACCACGCTTCCACAGGTAGCATAATGAGGGTCCCTACATGTAAACCGAAGCATTGAGAACTTTGTAAGCGTACAGACTTATTAAAAAGATCACGTATACAAGCAGGCGCCATCTTGTGAAAAAAGTCACGACCAGTCGAACGACGAACACCGTGCAACCAGCAACCAGTAACGTAGCTCAAAACTCTAAAACTGGTCACATTTGATTAGCATGAAAACAAATTCCAGAGGACGGTCGACTCTGTACACACGTGTTATTAACCCCTAGGTTCATTTTGTGCTGGATTTGTCCTATAAGAGGGATTTGTTGGTTTCTGACCAGGTAATATGTAACAGTGTAGGTTTGTCGTCCCACAGCCTGTGGCAGCCGTTAATGAAAACTAGACTAGTCAAAGATACGAATGTCCAACTTGGTCTGTCTTTCTTTCTCTCTGCTGTTTGCCAGCTTTAAAAGACAGACATGCCACGATAAACTTTTAATACTTTTAGCTGCCCTGAAAATCCATCTCACCTGTGTTGTGTTACATTAAAGATTCACGCACAGTTTTTCTTCCTTTGGTGTTTACTCAGAGATTCTGGGTAATTGTGGCACATAATGTTTCCCAGCATACATTATTACAAAAAGTATAGAAGTGTCGAAAGAAAATTCAGCTCAAATTACCCTTTATTATGCTGACATAATGTGTGTCACAAAGAGTAGAGCAGTCGAAAACCAATTGCATTTTCTCAGACAACATTTGGATGTGGAGCCAGTAACACACGCTTGCTTCCTTGTCTCTTACACAGTATGTGGTACCACTCTGCCATCATTCAATTTGTTAAAGGACACAGCAGAATAATCTGACAACGGAAACACACACAGGTTTGTCTGATCAGATATTTGTGTGTGCATACTGCCTCCTTGTGGTAGAGTGACTTATTATTCTTTTTAGCAGTCCTGATATCGGAGTCTGCTGTAGGCCTTTTTTTCATAGATATTTAGACAAGTGGAAGTAGGAAAAGCACAAGTGTATATAATGAAATTAATGAGGGCTGAATTCCTTTTAGCTGCTTTCTGATTTCAGGGTCCTGGTGCTGTGCATGCTGACTCACTGTCCCTCTCACTGGGACACTTGACAATGACAGCATCCGATAGAAAACTACAACTTGTCACACTGCAGCAGTTGCTTTTTATTTTATTTCATCATTAAACACATCTAATGTAGATACAATGCTCTTTTGCAGATGCAGTACGCCTCAACTGTTTGCTAAATGTAGATATGCTCTAAAATCTACACCCTTTCCATTTTTAGCCTATAAATATATATAATAGCTTTTAACCAGAAAATTGCAGCTTGTTCTGAATGTCATAGCGAGCCTATTACGATCAAAGGAGATCAAAATGACTGTATAGTCGGCAATGCCAAGTTAAGCTGGGCATTTACTCCAAAAAGAGCTAGATAAAAGAAGGCTCTGATGTAAATATTCTCTTAATCAGACTCAAAATAAAATCTGTCAGAAGAAGAGTATCTTAGATTAATTACTTGAGCAGGTCAAACGTGAAAGCATCAATCACAAAAATTAAAGAGACAGGTAGGACTTTGTACACAATTTGTGCTTTATTGACAGAAAAAAGAGATTATACAGTTTCTACTGTTGATTGCAAGAGCAATGTTGATCCATCACCTTTACGCAGGACACCTCCTCCCCTCATATTCTAGCTAATATGACTGAACAGTACAGTGCAAATCACGTTTTCAATCTAACCACTGTGTAGCTTTATATACGGGCAGGACAGCTGAAAACAACTGGCAGAAGGCGACAAGAGATTGATAAACAATATGTGGATTCATGTGGAAGTTATGGCATTTTAATTGAAGGCATGAGACGGCAATAGACAGAAAAACATGCGACTGTGAGGAATAAGAAATAGACACTACAAATGTGGTCGGTTCTTTTTTGTGGTTTTTGCTCACGGTCCACGGTTTGGACTGTATCTGGACACCATATTCTGGTAATGAATGGTATAAAAGTTACCATCAGGCCACACAGAGCAGACATGTCTGATGAATAGAGATACCAGTCCAAACTGTACTCAGACAGGAAGAAACTAAAAAATTAAAAGTTCTTTGTGAGTCGTATTTTGCCACAATGAAGACCATAAATGATTGATAGAGACTTCACCGAAGTCATAAAACAAAGAGGGCCAGCCCCGGGATTTTCTGCATAGCAAAATCTGGGCGTTAGAACAGGTACCGTAGACAAGTAAAATGACGAACAAGGAAAAAGTCTTCTCCCATACATTACATTAGTACATTCTAACCTGAACAATATTCAGTATCAGTCTTCATTTAAATGGCTTAAACACGTGGACAGACCCCTCACCTGAAGTGTAGTCCCCCTCCTTGACTTAATGTGCAGCTTAATTTCCCAACATGTAATAGGGATTTTACATCCCTTACATGATGTAAAATCTAAATGAAACGTATATAAGACATTTTTTGCAAAGGTGTGACAGGAAACATAGGTGATGGTTAAACAGTTAAATAAATGTTAACTACATTGGAAATTTCTGTGAAAAATCTTTCTTTGCTAGATAAAGAAAAATTACATCAAATAAATTTTGTATAAACACTAAGAAATATTTGGACTTTGTAAATTTAAATCAATTTTCCCAATGTATGTTTTTTTTTATAGTTTACACTACTTTCTTTACTTTATAGCAAGATCAATGGCAAACCAGCCAGTTTTTTTTTTTTTTAATGACTGCATTTATGTATCAGCAAGAGAAATCAGAGAGAAATCTATTAATAATCTTGGGGTAAATAATCTGTTATAATTAAGCATTATATTATGACCTCAATTCTTCCTATTCCTAAAGTGAGTATTTAACGTTAAGACAGTATGCAAGAGGGGAAACTGGTGTAGAAGGACCATAAGGTTAAAACACTCCCAAAAAATATAAATATAAGATCCTAATAAACCAAAATATTAAATCCCAATAAATCATTAATTGCGGTGGGGGAAAAAAGACAAATAACAAAAATTAAGAAGAACATATAAAAATCTCTCTATGCAGACAACAGAAAAGTCCCGAATAAACCAAATTCAATCCCAAAGACATAATGTTCTCCAAGAGTAAAGCAAGAGAAAGCATCAATCAGGCACCATGACAAAGCACAGCATCTCAACAATGTGACCAGGCAAGAAGGCCAACTGGCTCTGTGCAGGTCTGGACATATTGTTCTTCTCAACGTGGATCAGAAAATGTAGTCTCGGGTCATCTTGAGGGATGGCATGGCCTCGTTGACGTTTTGGTCCAGGCGGTGATACTCCACGGTGTTGCGGGAACACAGACTGTCCTTCCAGCGCCGACTCTGAGCCAGAAGGAAGATCTGAAAAGAAAAGGAGAAACATTCTTTTAATAAAATAAGCTAAATGCTGATATAAATCTGTGTGTGTGTGTGTGTGTGTGTGTGTGTGTGTGTGTGTGTGTGTGTGTGTGTGTGTGTGTGTGTGTGTGTGTGTGTGTGTGTGTGTGTGTGTATTGCTAAGGCCACAGGTAGAGCTGGGCAATATATCGATATCGTGATATGAGACTAGATATCGTCTTAGATTTTGGATATCGTAATATGGAATAAGTGTTGTCTTTTCCTGGTTTTAAAGGCTACATTACAGTAAAGTGATGTCATTTTCTCAACTTACCAGACTGTTGTAACTGTTCTATTATTTGCCTTTATCCACTTAGTCATTATATCCACATTACTGATGATTATTTATCAAAAATCTCATTGTGTAAATATTTTGTGAAAGCACCAATAGTCAACACTACAATATTGTTGCGGTATCGATATCGAGGTATTTGGTCAAAAATATTGTGATATTTGATTTTCTCCATCTCGCCCAGCCCTAGCCAGTAGCTGGTGTTACAATCCACTCCAGTGAAATACAGACACACTTTTACACCGTTTAGCTGTCAGCATTTTAACTGCGTTTACTCCTGCTGCTAGCTAACGGTGGGTTAACGTTACCTGCTGTTGAGTGTAATGTTAACTAGCGTCCCGTGCGGTGATGTTTGAGTTGCCTCCAATGTCCGTTTTCAGAGCATCAGAGAGAAGCACAGGCATTTAAGTGGCACCTAAATAAGGCACCGAAATCCACGTTGCTATTCGGTCCGGTAGACAACGGTCGTTAAGGCACCGTTGCCATATAATCACCGGGTCTTGGACCCGCCCCCCAAATAAAAACTCTCGGATCTACACGATTCACGTGGATGACATTTTCCCCATTCAAAACGGCGATTTTCGCCAAAAAGCAACCCATTTGCAGGTATGTAAAATAATGTTACAATAAATGGAAAAATAAGGTAAATACTTTAGGCATTGAAAGTGTAATTCAAGACACACGAAGACACTACTGTATCTGATCAAGCTACACATTTGGTGAATTTTAACCCTTATCAAGTACAGCAGTATTTTATAGGACCGTGTGATTGTATTTTTATTTTTTTTTAATCTATAAACCTACAGATTATTTTTTCAATTAATGAACCGTTATAATAGGTCGATGTGAAAAATGTTCAGTGCAAGGTCCTGGGCCAAAGGTGAAATCTTAGGCTATGGATATCAAATATCAATATCAATATATATATATATATATACACACACAAATATCTATATCTATATCTATATCTATATCTATATATATATATATATATATATATATATATATATATATCAAAGAAAGCATGCAAAACCTCAGATTTGAAAAGCTCCAATCGAAATTGTTGGTGATTAATTTTGTCTATCAATAATTAATAGTTTCAACAACACGTTACAATGTAAACTTTGCACTTGACAAAAGCTAAATGCTGAGGTTACACCAGCCCGGTGCAAACAAGACCTATGTTGCATCATCATCTCGGGCATGTACAACCTGAGCGGTTGCCCCAGCTGTCATGCCAACACTCACCTTCCTCTTGTTGTGATAGGTGATGTAAACGATTGCCACCAGGAAAGCCAGAATGACCAGATGAAAGAAGAAGTGGGAGTCCTCATCCTCTGTGTTGTAGCTGTCTGCTCCCTTGTAACGGGTCACCTCCATCCCATCTGGATGCTGCCTGCTCACAGTCTGGTCTTTGACATCATGGTTTTCATCACTGTTGGTCATGTAGGTGTCATCGTCCTCGTCCTCATCTGTGTAACCATCCGGATCATTCTGCAGTGCCGGTGCTTTGTCAGTGGTCTCCAGCAGTTCTGCATCAGTGTCCAGCATTGTGAACGGGTCTAGAGTGTTGGCGGGTTTGGAGGCGGAGACTGATGCTTTTACCGCTTCCGTGACAGGTTTGGTTTGTTCCCGGGTTTTGGCAGAGGTGTTGGAAACTTCTGGACTAGAAGCTGGGTTGGGTTCGGAATCAGCAGGTCCATCTGTTCCATTATTTTTGTCTCCAACAATCTCTTTCTTTCCAGCCGCATCGGTTTGTGTGTTGCCATTGCCAACAGCTCTTTGCTGTGTATTATCAGAGCTATCAATGATGGTGACTGGATTTGTTTCCTTAGGCATTGTAGACATTTTTGGTTCACTGGCTGTTGTGTGGTTGTCTTTAGGAACATCTTTCGCTGTTGTTTTGGAGACATTGCCAGCAGGTGTCGTAGGATCCTTGGAATCTGTTAAATTCACTGAATCCAGTTGAGATGGCAAAGGCTCTGCTTCAGCTGGGTTCTTGCTCGTAATGGTCAAATTAAGATTTTGAGATGCGGTTCCCACCTGTTCCTCCTGGCTTGTTGCTGTCAGGTTAGAGGAAATAACAATGCAAGACAATATACATTAGGTTACAAAAGTAAGGTTTATGAATAACTCCTTAAAACACTTCAATCAAGGAGGGGTTTCTTTATTTACTGACCACTTTCTGAGAGAGACGCGTGACTGACAGAGAGACGGAGAGAGCAGGGAAAGGAAATGCAGCTGAACGAATACGCTGCATGTTTTAAATAGCGTTAAAAAAACGCAATATGTGGCGGCCGGTGTTGATTGTGTGGCACACTGGCACAAATTAGTCTATGTGCTGTAAACGCTAGAAAGGGACAACCGGCACGGTGGAAATACATGCAATACGATGCACGAGTCGACCCACAAGCAGGTCAAAACGTGACAAAGCAGCTTTCCCGAGTAGCCAAAGTTATTAAAAACGTACAGAAACATTGCATGCACTAGTCCACCTGCTCTACCACTTGCTCTCTCCCTTTCTCACATACACACACACTGTCCTTTCCACTGACAATATTGTGCTCCTATAATGCATGAAGTTGCTGGTTTGTGGGTCGTGTCGGGTTTGCGTAGTTGATTAACTGTGCGGCTAACACACACTTGACGCCGACGCTGTTTTACACGTCATGCTTCTTTTGCTCCCGGAATGCCGGCATGCTATATGAAATCCCACACTGCGGGCAGCATTATGTTGCCTCTGCATGGTTCGGTGTGAATCAACAAAACCGGCATAACTGCTGACCTTTATTGCTGCACTATTGCAGAACCTCTGTGTGAAACGAGCTAAAGAGAGATCGGGCATACAAAAAAAAAAAAAAAAAAATTGTTTGGTTCTGGTTGGTTGTCAGTTGAGGTCATGGGTCGACAGGGAATTTATTTTATTATTTTTTTTTTTTTTCAGTGGCAGCAAGGGATAGGTAGGAAATACAGTAGCGATGGATACTTTATTTTTTTATAACCTAGCCTACCCGTTACTACATGTAGCTACACTTACTACTACTACTTAGTAAATAGAGAGCCGAAGTCACGCCCTTCTACTTCCTATCATTCCCTTCTAGAACCTATCTTTCGAAAAAATATGAACGAGGGTCAATGGAGAGATAATAATTATTTTTTGATCCAGTTTGAATTGAGCCATGGATTACAAATATGATGTTCATCAATTTAAAACTTTATTGTTAAACTGTTGAAGTATCAGACTGTGAAAATACGTAATTAGAGAGACTACAAACTTCATGGATGACGTCTCGCTGAAGCTACGATGT